>NW_024735849.1:0-9758 GCF_018991925.1 Homarus americanus
TAATGGGAGTTAGTGAGAGATAGAGATAATGGGAGTTAGTGAGAGATAATGGGAGTTAGAGAGAGAGAGAGAGAGTAATGGGAGTTAGTGAGAGAGATAATGGGGAGTTAGTGAGAGAGATAGAGAATACACTTCTGACACTCCTGGTATACCGCTGATGCTTCCAGGTACACCCCTGGCACTCCAGGTACACCTCTGACACTCCCAGGTACACCTCAGACAATCCAGGTATCCTCTGATGCTCTGAGTACCTCCGATGCTCCCAGGTACCTCCGTGCTCCCAGGCACACCTCCTGACACTCCCAGGTACTCCTCTGACACTACCTGGTTCCTCTGACCTCCCAGGTACCTTCTGACGCTCCCAGGTACACCTCTGATGCTCCCAGGTATGCCTCTGCCACTCCCAGGTACACTTTGACACTCCCAGGTACACCGTGACCTGAGGCAGGTACACCTCTGACACTCCATGTACACCTCAGACACTTCCAGGTGCCTCAGACACTCCCAGGTGCCTCAGACACTCAGGTACACCTCTGACACTCCCAAGTACACCGCTGACACTCCCAGGTGCACCTCTGACCTCCCAGGTACATCACTGACACTCTCAGGTACCTCTAACACTCCTGGGTACACACGTGCTCCCAGACACCTCTGGCACTCCCAGGTACACCTCTGGCCTCCCAGGTACCTCTGAGCACTCTAGGTACACCTCTGACACTCCCAGGTACACCTCTGATGCTCCCAGGTACACCCCTGACACTCCCAGGTACACCTCTGACACTTGCAGTGCCTCAGACACTCCCGTACACCTCTGACACTCCCGGTACACCCCTGATCACTTCCAGGTACCCCTGGCCTCCCAGGTGCACCTCTGACCTCCCAGGTGCTCCTCAGACCTCCCAGGTGCACCTCTGACACTCCCAGGTACACCTCCAGATCTCCCAGGTGCACCTCTGATGCTCCAGGTACACCTTTGACACTCCCAGGTACTCCTCCTTGACACTCCTGGTTCACCTCTGAAACTCCCAGGTACACCTCTGGGAGTCCCAGGTACACCTTTGACACTCCCAGGTACACCTCTGACCTCCCAGGTACACCTCTGACCTCCCAAGTACACCTCTGACCTCCCAGGTACTCCTCTGTGCTCCCAGGTACCACTAATCCCAGGTGCCACTGACACTCCCAGGTACACCTCAGACACTCCCAGGTCCACCACTAAAATCCCAGGTACACCCCTGACACTCCCAGGTACACCTCTGACACTCCCAGGTACACCACTGGCCTCCCAGGTACACCTCTGGCACTCCCAGGTACACTTCTGACTGACCTCCCAGGTACCTCAGACCTCCCAGGCACACCTCTGACACTCCATGTACCTCTGACTCTCCCAGGTGCCTCAGACACTCCACAGGCACCTCTGACACTCCCAGGTACACCTCAGACACTCCGGGTACACCTCTGACGCTCCCAGGTACCTCAGCCTCCCTGGTACACCACCCCAGCCTCCAGGTACACTCTGCCTCCCAGGTACACCGCTGACCTCCCAGGTACACCCCTACCTCCCAGGTGCACCTCTGACACTCGTAGGTACACCTCAGACACTCCCAGGTATACATCTGACACTCCCTGGTTTACCCCTGACACTTCAGGTCACCTGATACTCCCAGGTACCTCTGACACTCCCAGGTACACCTCCGATACTCCCAGGTACACCTCCGATACTCCCAGGTACACCTCTGAGCACTCCAGGTGCTCCTCTGTGCTCCTGGCTCACCTCTGACACTCCCAGGTGCTCTCTGGCCCTCCCAGATACATCAGACCTCCCAGGTACACCTCTCAGCACTCCTAGGTACTCCTCTGACGCTCCAGGTGCTCCTCTGGCCTCCCAGGTACACCGTCTGGCCTCCCAGGTGCCTCTGGCCTCCCAGGTACACCTCCGATACTCCCAGGTGCCTCCAGATACTCCCAGGTACACCTCTGACCTCCCAGGTATCCTCTGACACTCTCTGGTACCTGACATCCCAGGTATAACACTGTGCTCCCGGTACCTCTGGCACTCCGGTTCTCCTCCCAGGTACACCATGGGCTCCCAGGTACCTCTGACACTCTCAGGTGCCTGCTGACACTCCCAAAGTGCCTCTGAGCTCCCGTGCCTCCCCTGACACTCCCAGGTACCCACCGCCAGCACTCCCAGGTGCCTTCGGCCTCCCAGGTACCTCTGGCCTCTCAGGTGCACTGCTGGCCTCCCAAGTACACCTCCTGACCTCCAGGTGCCCTCCGTGCTCCCAGGTGCTCCTCTGACCTCCCTGGTGCCACCTGACACTCCCAGGTACCTCTGACACTCTCAGGTACACCTCGGCACTCTAGGTCTCCTCTGACGCTCCAGGTACTCCTCTGGCCTTCCAGGTACCTCAGCCTCCCAATCACCACCCAGCCTCCCAGGTACCTCTGGCACTCCATGTGTGCCTCTGAGCACTCCCAGGTACCTCAGACACTCCCAGTGTCCACCTCCTCCCAGTACACCTCCGATACTCAAGGTACACCTCCGTGCGCCCAGGTACACCTCCGAGCCTCCCAGGTACTCCTTTGACCTCCTGGTCACCTCTGGCCTCCCAGGTACCTCTGGCCTCCCAGGCCACACCTCCCAGCCTCCAGGTACACCTCTGACACTCCCAGGTGCTCCTCTGACCTTGCCACACCTCTGACACTCCCAGGTACCAATGACACTCCGTTACACCTCTGACACTCCGAGTGCTCTGATGCTCCAGGTACACCTCTGGCACTCCCAGGTACACCTCTGCCTCCCAGGTACCTCAGACACTCCAGGCACCTCAGACACTCCCAGGCACACCTCGGCCTCCCTGGTGCCTCTGACACTCCCAGGCACCTCTGGCACTCCCAGGTACCTCTGGCCTCCCAGGTCACATCTGACACTCCTGGTACCACTGACACTCCCAGGTACCTCTGTGCTCCCAGGTACCGCCCCAATGCTCCCAGGTACCTCGTTCCCAGGTGCATCTCTGGCCTCCAGGTACACCTCTGACACTCCCAGGTACACCATGACTCTCCCAGGTACACCACCCAGGCACTCAGGTACACCCCTACCTCCCGTTTGCCTCTGACACTCCTGGTACCTCAGACACTCCAGTGCCCTTCTGACGCTCCCTGGTACCTTCATTAGCTTCCAGGTACCTGACACTCCCAGGTGCCTCTGACCTCCCAGTGCCACCTCAGACAATCCCAGGTATACCTCTGATGCTCCCAGTACACCTCGATACTCCCAGGTGCCCACCTCGATACTCCGACACCCTCTGACACTCCCAGGTACTCCTCTGACACTCCCTGGTTCCTCTGACACTCCCAGGTACACTTCAGCTCCCAGGTACACCTCTGATGCTCCCAGGTATGCCTCTGCCACTCCCAGGTACACCATGACCTCCCAGGTTGTCCTGTACTTTGGCAGGTACACCTCTGACACTCCATGCCACCTCAGAGCACTTCAGGTGCACCTCAGACACTCCAGGTGCCACCTCAGACACTCCCAGGTACACCTCTGACCTCCCAGGTACCATGACACTCCCAGGTACACCGCTGGCCTCCCAGGCCCCCTGGCCTCCCAGGTTCACCTCTGATACTCTCAGTGCACCCTCAGAGACTCCCAGGTACACATCTGACCTCCCTGGTACACCTGACCCTTCCAGTTTTACCCCTGACACTCCTGGTATACCCTGAGCCTCAGGTGCCCCCTGGCCTCCAGGTGCCCTCTGACCTCCAGGAACACCTCAGACACTCCCAGGTACACCTCTAACATTCCCAGGTACCTCCGTGCTCCCAGGTACACCTCCGTCTCCCAGGTACACCTCTGACATGGGTACTCCTCTGACACTCCCTGGTTCACTTCTGACCTCCCAGGTACACCTCCTGGCCTCCCAGGTACACCTCTTGACACTCCCAGGTACCTCTGACACTCCTAGGTACCTCCGAACCTCCCAGGTACCACCGCTGTACTCCCAGGTTAACCTGCTCCAGGTACCTCTGACACTTGCAGGTACCTCAGGCCTCCAGGTACACCTCTGAGCCTCCCAGTACACCTGATGCTTCAGGTACACCCCAGGCCTCCCAGGTACCCTCTGACACTCCCAGGTACTCCTCAGACACTCCCAGGTACCCTCTGACACTCCCAGGTACACCTCCAGATCTCCCGGGTACCTCTGATGCTCCCAGGTACACCTCTGACCTCCAGGTGCTCCTCGGCACTCCTGGTTCCTCTGAGACTCCCAGGTACCTCTGAGGTCTGATTTTGCCACACTCCCAGGTACACCTCTGGCCTCCCAGGGACACCTCTGGCCTCCCAATTGCACTCCTGGCACTCCCAGTGCCACCTCCAGTACTCCCAGGTACCTCTGGCCTCCCAGGTACCTACTCTGACACTCCCAGGTACACTGACAATCAGGTGCTCCTGGCCTCCCGGTCACCTCAGGCCTCCCAGGTACACCACTGAAAATCCCAGGTACACCCTGACTCTCAGTGCACCTCTGACCTCCCAGGTACACCTCCCATGCTCCAGGCCACACCTCTGGCTCTCCCAGGTGCCTTCTCTGACACTCCAGGTGCCCTCAGACAATCCCAGGCACACCTCTGACCTCCATGCACCTCTGGCTCTGGGTACCTCAGGACACTCCTGGGCCTGTACTCCAGGTACACCTCAGACACTCCTGGGTACACCTCTGGCCTCTGGGTACACCTCAGCCTCCTAATTTCCTGACACTCAGGTAAACCTCTGGCCTCCAGGTGCCCTGACACTCCCAGGTACCCCTGGCCTCAGGTACCTCTGACCTCCCAGGTACACCTCAGACACTCCCAGGTATACATCTGGCCTCCCTGGTTTGCCCCTGAGCCTCAGGCACACCCTGATACTCCCAGGTGCACCTCGGCAACCTCCCAGTGCCTCCCATTGCTCCCATTTTCAGATACTCCAGGTACACCTCTGACACTCCCAGGTACTCCTCTGACCTCCTGGCTCCTCTGGCCTCCCAGGTACTCCTCTGGCCTCCCAGGTACCTCAGACACTCCCAGGTACCTCCCCGGCACTCCTGGGTACTCGTGCAGCTCCCAGGTGCTCCTCTGGCCTCCCAGGTACACCTCTGACCTCCCAGGTACAACTCTGGCCTCCCAGGTACACCTCCGTGCTCGGCACCTCCGTGCTCCCAGGTGCCTCCTGACCCTCCCAGGTACTCCTCTGACACTCTCTGGCCCTGACCTCCCAGGTAACCACTGGCCTCCCAGGCCTCTGGCACTCCCAGGTACACCTCTGACCTCCCAGGCACCATGGCCTCCCAGGTACACCTCTGCCTCTCAGGTACACTGCTGACCTCCCAAGTACCCACCTCTCGACACTCCCAGGTACCTCTGGCCTCCCAGGTGCACCTTCACACTCCCAGGTACCTCAGCACTGCCAGGTACCTCAGACACTGCCAGATACATCAGACACTCCCAGGTACACCTCAGACACTCCCAGGCACACCTCTGACACTCTCAGGTACACCTCTGACACTCCCAGGTACACCTCAGACACTCCAGAGCACACCTCCCCAGGCCTCCCAGGTTCTGCTCAGACACTCCTGGTACACCTCTGACCTCCCAGGTACATATGACCTCCTGGTACAACTGACACTCCCAAGTACACCTCTGACACTCCCGATACCGCTGATGCTCCCAGGTACACCACGCCCAGCCTCCCAGGTACATCCCTGACACTCCCAGGTACACCTCTGCACTCATGGTACACCGCTGACCTCCCAGGTACCTGCTTACCTGGTACACCCCTGACATTCCCAGGTACCTCTGACACTCCGGGTATGCCTCTGACAGTTCAGGTACCCCTGATACTCCCAGGTACCTCTGACACTCAGGTACACCTCAGGCACTCCCAGGTACCTCTGACACTCCCAGGTACCTCGATACTCCCAGGTACACCTCCGTGCTCCCAGGTACACCTCTGACACTACCAGGTGCTCCTCTGCCTCCTGGTTCACCTCTGACACTCCAAGTACACCTCTGACATTGCCAGATACCTCGAACACTCCGGTACCTCTGACACTCCGAGGTGCTCCTCTGATGCTCCCAGGTACTCCTCCCTCCCAGGTACCTCTGACACTCCCAGGTACACCTCTGACACTCCCAGGTACACCTCAGACACTCCCAGTTGCTCCTCCGACGCTCCCAGTTACACCTCCGACACTCCTCGTTACCGGCATTCCTTGGTACACCTCTGGCAATCCCAGGTACACCTCTGTGCTCACCAGGTACACCGCTGACACTCCCAGGTACACCTGCCAGCCTCCCAGGTACTCCTCTGACCTCCTGGTTCACCTCTGAAACTCCCAGGTACCTCTGAGAGTCCCAGGTGCATCTTTGACACTCCCAGGTACACCTCTGACACTCCCAGGTACACCTCAGCTTGCTCCAGTGCACCTCCTGACCCAGGTACCTCCATTGCTCCCAGGTACCTCTGACACTCCCATGCTACTCTGCTTGCTCCAGGTACCACTAATCCCAGGTGCACCACAGCACTCCCAGGTACCTCAGACACTCCAAGGTACACCACTGAAATCCCATTCTGGCACTCCCAGGTACCTCTGACACTCAGGTGCACTCCCAGGTGCTCCCAGGTACACTTCTGACACTCCCAGGTACCTCAGACACTCCCAGGCACCTCTTGACACTCCATGTTGCACCTCTGACCTCAGGTACACACGCCAGACACTCCTGGCACCTCTGACCTCCCAGGTACCTCAGACACTCCAGGTACACCTCTGGCCTCCCTAATTTTCACTGACCTCCCAGTTGCACCTCCTGACCTCCCAGGTACACCACTGGCCTCCCAGGTACACCTCCAGCCTCCCAGGTACACCTCTGCACTCACAGGTACACCTCGGACACTCCCAGGTATACATCTGGCACTCCTGGTTTGCCCCTGACACTTCCAGGTACACCCTAATACTCCCAGGTACACCTCTGACCTCCCAGGTACACCTCCGATACTCCCAGGTACACCTCCGATGCTCCCAGGTACACCTCTGACACTCTGGTACTCTGACTTGCTCCCCTGGCTCACTCTGCCTCCCAGGTACTCCTCTGCACTCCCAGATACACCTCAGACACTCCCAGGTACACCTCTGACCTCCTAGGTGCTCCTCTGACGCTCCCAGGTACTCTCTGACCTCCCAGGTACACCTCCCAGCCTCCCAGGTACACCTCTGACCTCCCAGGTACACCTCGATGCTCCCAGGTACACCTCCGTGCTCCCAGGTACACCTCCATTCTCCCAGTGCACCTCCAATACTCCCAGGTACACCTCTGACCTCCCAGGTGCTCCTCTGAGCTCCCTGGCTCACCCTCTGACACTCCCAGGTACTCCTCTGGCTCTCCCAGATACCTCAGACCTCCCAGGTACACCTCTGACACTCCTAGGTACTCCTCTGACGCTCCCAGTTGCTCCTCTGACCTCCCAGGTGCACCTCTGACTCTCCCAGGTACATCCCCTGACACTCCCAGGTACACCTCTAACACTCATGATTGCACCATGACACTCCCAGGTAGCACCGCTTCTCCCAGGTACACCCCTGACGCTCCAGGTACACCTCTGACTCTCCCGGGTATGCCTCTGACAGTTCCGGTACCCCTGATACTCCCAGGTGAACCTCTGACCTCTCCAGGTACACCTCAGAACCTCCCAGGTACCTCTGACACTCCCAGGTACACCTCTGACATTACCAGGTACTCCTCTGACACTCCCAGGTACACCTCTGACATTGCCAGATACCTCAGGCGCTCGAGGTACACCTCTGACACTCCAGGGTACTCCTCTGACGCTCCCAGGTGCTCCTCTAACTCTCCCAGGTACACCTCTGACACTCCCAGGTACACCTCTAACACTTCCAGGTACACATCTGACCTCCCAGGTACACCTCAGACACTCCCAGGTACACCTCTGACAAGTCAAGGTACACCCTGGCTCACTCTCAGGTACACCTGACACTCCCAGGTACACCACCCAACACTCCCAGGTACACCTCTGGCACTCCAGGTACACCTCTGCCTCCCAGGTACACCTCAGACACTTCGGTACTCCTCTGACACTCCTGGTTCCCTTCTGACCTCCCAGG
This sequence comes from Homarus americanus, assembly GCF_018991925.1. Lineage (NCBI taxonomy): Eukaryota > Metazoa > Arthropoda > Malacostraca > Decapoda > Nephropidae > Homarus > Homarus americanus. Next base: position 8,169 of record NW_024735849.1, read on the forward strand.
TACACCTCAGACACTCCTAGGTACACCTCTGACTTTTCGCAGGTACACCTCCCAGGTACACCGCTACCTCCAAGGTACACCCCCCAGCCTTCAGTTTGTGACACTCCCAGGTACACCTCAGACACTCCCAGGTACATCTGGCCTCCTGGTATACCCCTGACACTTCAGGTTCACCGAATGCTCCAGGTAGCACCTCTGACACTCCCAGGTACACCTCAGACACTCCCAGGTACCCTCTAACACTCCCAGGTACACCTCATTGCCCAGGTACACCTCCGATACTCCCAGGTACACCCCACTGCACTCAGGTACTCCTCTGACACTCCTGGTTCACTTTGGCCTCCCAGGTGCTCCTCTGACACTCTGAGATACACCTCAGACACTCCCAGGTGCACCTCCGATACTCCCAGGTACACCTCTGACACTCCCAGGTGCTCTCTCTGACACTCTGGTTCACCTCTGTTTGCTCCAGGTACTCCCGGCTTCTCTAGATACACCTCAGACACTCCAGGCACCTCTCACTCTTAGGTGCTCCTCTGACTGCTCCCAGGTACTCTCTGGCTCTCCCAGGTACCTATGACCTCCATTTCTGAGTTTTACTCTGTCCGTCTCCCAGGTACACCTCCGATCCTCCCAGGTACATGTTAATTTTGTCCCTGACACTCCCAGGTGCCTCTGACACTCATGGCCACTGACACTCCCAGGTACCCGCTGACACTCCCAGGTACCTCTGACATTCCAGGTTCACCTCTGATGCTCGCAGGTACACCTCAGACACTGCCAGGCTCAGACACTCAAGGTGCACACCTCTGGCATCAGTGCACCTCTGACACTCCCAGGCACAACTCAGCACTCCCAGGTAAACCTCAGACCTCCAGGTACACCGCAGCCCTCCCAGGCCTCTGACCTCCCAGGTGCCTCTGACTCACCAGGTACACCTCCGACACGCCAGTGCCTCCGGCTCCCAGGTGCACTTCTCACACTCCCAGGTCCTCTGACACTCCCAGGTACACCTCTGACACTCCCAGGTACACCTCTGGCCTCCCAGGTACTCCACTGACATTCCCTGGTACACCTCTGACCTCCCAGGTACACCTCTGACACTCAGGTAGCCTCATGCTCCCAGGTGCACCACTTAGACTCCCAGGTACACCTCTGGGTATCCCCTCCTGACACTCCCAGGTATGACACTCCCAGGTACACCTCTGGCACTCCACGTACCTGCTGACCTCCCAGGTGCACCTCTGACACTTCCGGGCACCTCTGGCCTCCCAGGTGCACCTCTGGCCTCCCAGGTGCACCTCAGACACTCACAGGTGCCTCTGGCCTCCCAGGTGCACCATCTGACCTCCCTGGTACACCTCTGACACTCCCAGGTACACCTCTGGCCTCCCAGGTGCACCTCTGATACTCCCAGGTACACCGCTGACACTCCAGGTACATCCTGACCTCCCAGGTACACCTCTGACACTCTCAGGTACACACGCTGACACTCCCAGGTACACCTCTGGCACTCCCAGGTCCTCGGCACTCCCAGGTGCACCTCTGACACTCCCAGGTACACCTCCGATACTCTGTACGCCGTGATAG
>NW_024735850.1:0-17432 GCF_018991925.1 Homarus americanus
TACTTGGAAGAGGTGTACTTGGTGACAGCCTTGGTGCCCTCAGACACGGCATGCTTGGCCAGTTCACCGGGCAGCAAGAGTCGGACAGCTGTCTGGATTTCCCGACTTGTAATGGTGGAGCGTTTGTTGTAGTGCGCCAGGCGGGAAGCCTCGGCAGCGATGCGCTCGAAGATGTCGTTCAAGAAAGAGTTCATGATGGACATAGCTTTGGAGGAGACTCCTGTGTCGGGGTGCACTTGCTTCAGTACCTTGTAGATGTAGATGCTGTAGCTTTCCTTCCTCCTGCGCTTCTTCTTCTTGTCACCCTTGGCAATGGCCTTCTGGGCCTTTCCAGCCTTCTTGGCAGCCTTTCCGGAAGTTTTGGGAGGCATGGCGGCACAGTTACTCGTGGCGCGGAGCGAGAGAATTGAAAACTGGCCCGACTAACTTTTCCTTATATACCGAGCGGGCCGCTCAGGATCAGACTGGCTGCAGCTACGGCTCTCTTACATTGGTTGGGTCTGCGAGACGGCCACCTGGCCTGATCCTGAGCTTGGTATAAAAGACCAAGGTGGCGGGCGGAAATTTAACTCCTATCACGAAAAGCAGCAGCAGCAACATGTCAGGACGCGGCAAGGGAGGCAAGGTGAAGGGCAAGTCAAAGTCCCGTTCCAGCAGGGCCGGACTCCAGTTCCCCGTGGGTAGGATCCACCGTCTCTTGCGTAAAGGCAACTATGCTGAGCGTGTTGGTGCAGGTGCACCTGTGTACCTTGCAGCCGTCATGGAGTACCTGGCAGCAGAAGTGCTCGAGCTGGCCGGTAACGCCGCCCGCGACAACAAGAAGACCCGCATTATCCCGCGTCATCTTCAGCTTGCCATTCGCAATGACGAGGAGCTGAACAAGCTCCTATCTGGAGTCACCATTGCCCAAGGGGGGGTCCTTCCTAACATCCAAGCTGTGCTCCTCCCCAAGAAGACAGAGAAGAAATAAGAACCCAAGGTTCGTTCACACAAGACAACCTAACCAAACAGGCTCCTTTCGGAGCCACAGGATATCACTTAAAGAGAGAAATATACGACATCAACGTTTTGCAGGATAACACTCTGTGCAAATTGAGTGTAAATGTTTTTGAATGGTGTAGATGTGAAGGGGTACTGCGGGGGCCTGGGGTGGGGGACTTAAACGGGACTTAGAAGGGCGCAAGAAGCAGCAGCAGCAGCCAGGGAGGCGACCTTATTTTCAGTCTGGTTCATTGACAGTACACATTTACCAGCAGCATACATTGGAGTCATATTCTAACTGTTGACTAATCAGTGTGTGGGCTAGAAACTTTGGGATAAAGAGCAAGAATGTAATGTCCTCAATGAAGTAATGACATAGTTCAAGATGTCTTTGACAGTGTCACATTCAATAATATAGTGCTTTAAAGGTGTATCACAAAGTTTACATGCTGAGTGTTCCGGTATGGGTACAGCGTTACTAACTAGCCAGATGTGTCTGTATCCTAACCTAATTCTGGCCACGACTACATCACACAGGCAAGTTGTTTGGACACTCTTCCTAGCCCCCTTGGTCCCTGTTCACCTACCTACTGTAGCAGTAAGTAGGTACCTGTTGTAAATCGAAACGTTGCCAATTTGTATTCAGGGAAAGTTGTTGGAGCTTCTAAACTTGAACTGACACAATCCGAGGAGTGGTGACCCGAGGATCACAGACACTATCTCTCCCTTCCTAACCTCCTGCTCCTTCCTCTGTCCTCCAAAAATTGAACCATGCTATCGCAAAGGTAATAATACAGGTAGAGACAACAACATATTTTCCTATTGTCTTATTATATATTAATAACAGAAACGCTGCCGCCATCCCGGAGGCTTTACATTGTCTCACTGTTCATTCCCTCCACAATTCTTCCTCTTACTTCTTCTTCTTCTTCCACCAATACTTTATTAACGGTGTATGTAAGTTTCACCATGTTTTGCACTCCAGCGGTAGAGCAAAGTATATTTTGTTAGCAATAAACCAAAAGCATATTTTATGGCCTAATCATCACTACATAGAACACCACCCATAAAGCATGATACTAGTAGACCACAAACTGCTATAAACACCCAAAGCATATTTTATTGCCTAATCATCCATCACTACATAGAACACCACTCATAAAGCATGATACTATTAGACCACAAACTGCTATAAACCCCGAAAATATACTATACTAGTGACTCTAATTGTGTTACCCAATATTATACGAAATAATACTATAAAACATAATAATAAACACACTAATAGTGTATATTAGTTGAATGCACAATCTGATGAGAAATCAAAAAAAAAAAAAAAAACATAACAATAACCTAGAAAGAGTGTAGAGTATTTTTGTGCAAACTATTATACTAGTAGATGGTCTAAGATAACTGTATGTGAAGGAAAAGGTGTGCTCTCCACTCAAACTTTCTTTTTATGAAATCTCCTACTCCCCAGCTGAGCGGTACGCCCAATGGGAAACAAAACGTGGCACATAACACGCCGCCCGCCAGCTCTGGCTCGGTGAATAGGAATCAGTAATCGGGCGGAGTATAAACAACGCCGCCGCCAATGTGCTCCTCCCATCTCTGAGGAAATCTGGCGGGCAACTTAGTATTATATTAGCATGTAATAATAATAACAATAATAATAATAATAATAATACTACTACTACTAATAATAATAATAATATTAATAATAATAATATTAATAATAATAACATGCAATTTCATTTTATAACACATACAAACAAAATAGTGTATAGCCTACTATACTTAACTATAATAGGTTAGGTTGCGTAGGAGGATCTAAAAAGTACAGTAGTATACACACACACACACACACACACACACACACACACTTCGCTACTATATGCCAGACGCTCCCCCGGCTTGACACAACCACTCTCCCTGCTTACCTACCAGCCCCCCCCTTCCCACTGACTTAGTAGAAGTATTTGAAATAGCAAAACGCCTGGACAAACTAAAATTAAAACGCTCTACCACCCCCATTGACTTACCAATGAAACGCTTCAAGGACTTCTCCCCGGAGCTTGCTAAACCCCTATGCTCCATCATCAATGCTTCTCTCAGTCAAGCCAGATGCCCAGCTGACTGGAAGACCTCTTATGTATCACCAGTGCCCAAGTCAACCAACCCACAATCCTTAAATCAGCTACGACCTATTGCAATCACCCCAATACCCAGCCTAATCTGTGAAAGTTTTGTGTTCGACTGGCTGGGCTTTTGCTGATATTGCAGGAGTCGTAGTAGACCCTCAGCAATTTGGCAACCTGAAAACTTCCTCCACCACTGACTGACTGTCTTGTCAGCTTTCTCGATTACATATACTGCCATCTCGAGAAACGAAAAACGTCTGTAGCTGTCGCCTTCATTGATTTCACTAAAGCGTTCGACCTAGTCGACCACAATATAATCATCAACTAAGCTATTGACCTCGGGCTTCGGAGAAGTCTTATTATACCAGGGCTTACAGACTTCCTCAGTGACCGACGCCAAGCTGTACGCTTCCGAGGGGCTGGCTGTCTCCACCTTTCAGTCACTCACCTGTGGCGTCCCCCAAGGCACCAAGATGGGACCACTCTGCTTCCTTATGCTCATCAATGATGCCCTAAGAGAAACCCCGGCTCGCTGGAAATATGTCGACGACTCCACCATTGGGATCAGCGTCAACAATTCTGCTCCAAACTGTACCGCCCTTCAGGATTTATTGAACAGTCTCCAAAACTGGGCCACCAACAACCATGGTTATGCACATCAACCTCTCCTCCGACATTGTCCCACCTCCTTCCATTACTCTAGGTCTGAACACACTCCAGGTTTTAGATTCCACGAAGCTCCTCGGCGTCCACATAGACAACAAACTAAATTAGAAACCACACGTCAGTGAAGTTATCAAATCCTCCAGTTTCCGTCTCCACCTCCTACTCCGACTCAAGTCCCTCGGTGTTCCTGCACACCAGCTCCTCAGTGTTTACACAACATTCATACTTCCCAAGCTCACCTGGTCTTCCTCCCTAAATGCCACACAACGTAAACACCTAGAAAAAGTGCAAAAGAGGCCATGCAAGATTATTCTCTACCCTTCCTACTCCACATATCAAGAAGCGCTCAACACACTGACCGACCCTTTAGACTCTCACTGACCATCACCACGACCTCATCTGCAAATTTGGTAAGAAGCTTCTACACCGGCTCCTACTACCACCTGAGATCCCTAGTCCGAGAATTGCTCTTCGACACCACAACCGCATCCAGCCCATACGTGCACGAACCGATCGCTATAAGAACAGCCCAGTCCCAACCATTGTAAAAATTATCGATAACTTGTAATAAATCAGTGTACTCACTCCCAGTAAACACTACTCCTTGCACTGTCACTATGTTGAAATGAACTGTAGTTTGAGCTTTTCCCCAGCTAGTTATTATATGTCTTATTTGTGTCACTCATGTTACTTGTATATTATTTGTAATTCGTAACCCATTCCCCAAATATGTAACTGTATATTTTCAGTCTTCTGTCTGCCAAGCTCTTTCAATAAACCGTTAATTATTATTATTATTATTATTATTATTATTTATATGTTGGTCCATACCAACTCACTCCCCTGAACCCTCCTCCCCACCGGACTATCAACAAGTTCTTGCCATAAGGTACTATCTCATTTGGCCAAGGAATGGAACCAGTGATGAATAGTGGTGAACAGTGCTTAACTCAGTGAAAAACAACTCGGCAGTTGAGTCTTACCCAAGCTAGCTAACCACCTTCACACAGTGAGGTCCCAGGTACCCAGTTATACTTCCCCTGAGACTCCACGATAGAGAGGCCTGGGACCACACCTCACCCACTTGAATGAGTGAGTCATGTCGACCACGTGGTGTCCCCAAGATGCTACGACACCACGTAGTGAATGTTTGGCTACAGCATCATCATGTGAAGTTCCTCATAACACCATCTGTGAGGTAACTGCTACATCATCAGGCCCCTCATAACGCCATCTGTGAGGGAGTTACTACACCACGTGTCTGGTGTTCAACACCTCACCTTACATGATCTACGCGTGCAAACATTAATCTGTATGTTCACTGTGTGCTCCTTCACCTATCTCTAATGAGGGCTTTTGTTAAACCACCAATGTATGTACTAAGTCATTTGTGTCCAATGTATACTTTCGAAAAGCCCTTGTTTGGGGAAGGTAGGAGAGAGTAGTCGTCATTATTGTCCAAGCCACATTATTTATTTCTATATATAAGTAATGTAGGCTGGTTTTTAAATACCTCAATCCCCTAACGGTGCCGTTTGTATATTAAGAAATACCGAAGCCATACAGTACAACACCAGCGAATATGAAGTATCACTGTAACCGGCAACTGTTACTCACTCATACCTACATACATATATAGAGTCTTTACAGAATGATAGCAGACACGAGGAAGACGAACAACAAGAGGAGGAGAGTTAGAAGAAAATCAACTTCAAGCTAAGAAGAAGAATACCAAGACATTTCCTCCAAACAAGAAAACAACACACACAATCAAGCCGACCAAACACTGAGAAACCATGGCGGAACCCAACATGCACCGGACGCTTGACCTGACTCTATCCTGCCGCATCCATGCGAGTTGCTGCTTAAAGTCCCTCACGCAAGCGCTGTTTAGCCACTGCACCTATTCTATCCTCCTAAAATTCACTTCAATCCCCCCCTGCCACTAGCATGTTATGTATGTATGTATGTATGTATGTATGCATGAATGATAACTGCAACTTTGCGTATTAAAACTCATTACTCTTACCGAAGTAATATAGTGCGTGGTTATGTTATGTCATGTTAGGATAGATTATAAACTACATTGGGTTACATTTCGTGAGGTTCGGTGACGCTACAGGAAGTTAGGTGAGGTACCTGGAGGTTAGGTGAATGTTGACTGACTGACTGACTGACAATTACTAGGAAGTGGTTCCAACACGTTCACGCACTCATACCACAAGTCCAGAATTAGAGAGGATCATGTTATTGGATATATTTTCAACGATTTACTCAGTGTCTAACCAACTCTTTTGCGATTTAAATGTGTACCTAAAATTAGGTCCGTATATTTGTTTGTCGTGGTGGTGGTGGTGGTGGTGGTGGTGTGCGCCCGTCCATCAGGTTGATTAACCACCAAAACCATAAAGGGTGCGGCCCTGCCGTTTCAGGGCATACACCACATCCATGGCGGTGACGGTCTTCCTTTTTGCGTGCTCGGTGTAGGTGACGGCGTCACGGATGACGTTCTCCAGAAACACCTTGAGGACGCCGCGGGTCTCCTCGTAGATAAGGCCGGATATACGTTTAACACCTCCACGCCGAGCTAGACGACGAATGGCGGGCTTGGTGATACCCCGGATGTTGTCACGAAGCACCTTACGATGACGCTTGGCGCCACCCTTTCCAAGTCCCTTGCCTCCTTTGCCTCGTCCAGTCATGTTGTTGTGGTTGCTACTACAGGTGGTCCTGGTGTGGCGTCGCCGAATCGAATCGAAAAATGCTAGTGACAGGGGGGAAGGAGGTTCAGGAGAAGAATAAAGGGAGGATTGAAGTGAATTTTAGGAGGAGAGAACAGATGCAGTGGCTAAACACCGCTTGCGTGAGGGATTATAAGATGGGGGCAGCAGCAACAACCCGGCTGGACGCGGCAGGGAGGCGACAAGACAAGGCCAGGCGAGCGTCAGGTCAAGCGTCAGGTCAAGCGTCAGGTCAGGCGTCAGGTGCGTGTTGGGTTGGGCAATGGATGTTCAGTGCTTGGTCGGCTTGATTGTGTTTTGGTTTCTTGTGTGGAGGGGATGTCTTGGTCTTCTTAGCTTGATGTCGATTTTCTTCTCTCTCTCCTTCTCTTCTTGCTCTCTTGAATTGTCCATTCGTTTGTGTTTGGGTCTTCTTGTTCGTCTTCCTCGTATTTTAAGTCCTCATAGGTGTGGAAGAATTCAGAGAGGGAGAGGTTGACCACGTGGGCTTCAGCACCACTGGCCGCGTGGGCTTCAGCACCACTGGCCGCGTGGGCTTCAGCACCACGGGCCACGTGGTGTTCTTGGTTCTGTGTGGTGGGCTGCTTCTGTTGAGTTTTCTTTTCTTGGTTTTTCTTTACTGCTGGTTTTTTCTTTTCTTGGGAGCGTACAGCAAGGAGGGCCTCTTTGTAGCTCAGTTTTTTCTCAAGACGAGCCTTGGCTACCCTGCATTCCTCCTTCCATCTGGGGCAGGTCCGGTCGGCGGAGGAGTGTGGGCCACCACAGGCAGCGCATTTTTTCTCTTTGTTGGGGCAGACCGTGTAGCGGTGTCCAGGGCTGCTACACATGGAGCAGGTGTCTTCCTGCGCCTCACACTTGTTTACAGTGTGTCCATAGTGCTGGCATTTGTAACACCGTTTCGGTCTGCAGTAGGGCTTGACTGGCACAGTTACCCACGCCAGTTGAGCTTCCTTGGGTAGGGTGGAGTGGTGTCCGATGAGGGCAGTGGTGTCGGACAGCTTTTTCACAACTTGGAGCTGCTGCTCCTTGAGGAGCTCACTCAGCTCTGCTTTGTCCATGTGGGCAATTTCGGCGTGGAGATTACACCCAGCTTCAAGTTGTCCCACATGAAGGCAAACATTTTAAAAGGAATGCCGTTGATGTCTGGGATCTCCGCGAGTTGAGCGGGCATGCCCATCTCGGCGAAGGTGATCTTGATGTCACCATGGAGCTTTAGGCGTTCTACCTTGGTGACCCCCACGATCCCATTAGCTTCGAAAAACTTCTGGAGAACTAGGAGGTTTAGTTTCTTGGGGCAGGTCGGCGTGTCCGGACGTATCCGCGCCACGTTAACAAACTCGTATCCGTTCATGGTGAGGGAGAGAGAGTGTCTGTGGGGCCCACGGTTTGGTGGGAGTAGGTGGCGTGCTGTGGACGCAGCGGTAGTATCGTTCATCCAAGGCCGTCCCTCCCTCTTGGAGGTGGGGCGTAGCTTGCGGATGACGCATGCGGCACTCGTGGCCAATGAGGTGGCCACTGAGGTGGAGAATGTCTGTATATAAGCCCGCCCGCCTGCCGGGCCGCCCGTATTGACTATTTCGTCGTCGAGATGGCCCGTACTAAACAGACTGCCCGCAAGTCCACTGGAGGCAAGGCTCCACGGAAGCAGCTTGCCACCAAGGCAGCTCGCAAGTCCGCCCCAGCCACCGGTGGTGTCAAGAAGCCCCATCGTTACAGGCCCGGAACCGTCGCCCTTCGTGAGATCCGTCGTTACCAGAAGAGCACAGAGCTACTCATCAGGAAGCTGCCCTTCCAGCGCCTGGTGCGTGAGATCGCCCAGGATTTCAAGACTGACCTGCGCTTCCAGTCGCCTGCCGTCATGGCTCTGCAGGAAGCCTCTGAGGCTTACCTGGTGGGTCTTTTCGAGGACACCAACCTGTGTGCCATTCACGCCAAGCGCGTTACCATCATGCCCAAGGACATCCAGCTGGCCCGGCGCAGCCGCGGAGAGCGTGCTTAAGTCCTCTTCCTTGGGGAAAAAGAAAAAGCACCACAAAACCTACCAGACATCTATAACTCGGCCCTTCTCAGGGCCAAAGAACTGTTCTGAAGATAATTTTCATGACAATCGAAATGGTTGGTGGTAGGAGAGCGTTAATTTCGGTTACCCAAATCGCCTAACGGTAAGTTGGTAACAGTCGTGCAGGCACGAATGTATAGTAGGTCATCAATTCGGGAGGTGGGTGGGTGCAAAAAACAAGAACTAGTAACAAATTAATATATAAAGAATAAGTAAGTAAATAAATAACTAAAATAAAAGAAAATTCAATAAAATAAAATAAAATGAATTGTTTACATGAAATAGGCGTGCTGCAAACAAGAAATGAAACCCAAACACACTCCATGTATGTCACTTTGCAGTGGGTGTAAAAGTACTCCACGCAGAATTTATTTATTTATTTATAATGTTTCGATTTAGTCCTGTTTCTACGCCAATAGAGAATGCAGATTATTATAATTTTTTTTTATTTATTTCCCTCTCAATATATCACTGTCGGTAACTGTCTCTTTAACATGTAACTGTGGCTCCGAAGGAGCCGATTAAGTTGTAGTAGTGGGATGGCGTGTTTGTTGTGTACAAGTAACCTCTTACTTGGAAGAGGTGTACTTGGTGACAGCCTTGGTGCCCTCAGACACGGCATGCTTGGCCAGTTCACCGGGCAGCAAGAGTCGGACAGCTGTCTGGATTTCCCGACTTGTAATGGTGGAGCGTTTGTTGTAGTGCGCCAGGCGGGAAGCCTCGGCAGCGATGCGCTCGAAGATGTCGTTCACGAAAGAGTTCATGATGGACATAGCTTTGGAGGAGATTCCTGTGTCGGGGTGCACTTGCTTCAGTACCTTGTAGATGTAGATGCTGTAGCTTTCCTTCCTCCTGCGCTTCTTCTTCTTGTCACCCTTGGCAATGGCCTTCTGGGCCTTTCCAGCCTTCTTGGCAGCCTTTCCGGAAGTTTTGGGAGGCATGGCGGCACAGTTACTCGTGGCGCGGAGCGAGAGAATTGAAAACTGGCCCGACTAACTTTTCCTTATATACCGAGCGGGCCGCTCAGGATCAGACTGGCTGCAGCTACGGCTCTCTTACATTGGTTGGGTCCGCGAGACGGCCACCTGGCCTGATCCTGAGCTTGGCATAAAAGACCAAGGTGGCGGGCGGAAATTTAACTCCTATCACGAAAAGCAGCAGCAGCAACATGTCAGGACGCGGCAAGGGAGGCAAGGTGAAGGGCAAGTCAAAGTCCCGTTCTAGCAGGGCCGGACTTCAGTTCCCCGTGGGTAGGATCCACCGTCTCTTGCGTAAAGGCAACTATGCTGAGCGTGTTGGTGCAGGTGCACCTGTGTACCTTGCAGCCGTCATGGAGTACCTGGCAGCAGAAGTGCTCGAGCTGGCCGGTAACGCCGCCCGCGACAACAAGAAGACCCGCATTATCCCGCGTCATCTTCAGCTTGCCATTCGCAATGACGAGGAGCTGAACAAGCTCCTGTCTGGAGTCACCATTGCCCAAGGGGGTGTCCTTCCTAACATCCAAGCTTTGCTCCTCCCCAAGAAGACAGAGAAGAAATAAGAACCCAAGGTTCGTTCACACAAGACAACCTAACCAAACAGGCTCCTTTCGGAGCCACAGGATATCACTTAAAGAGAGAAATATACGACATCAACGTTTTGCAGGATAACACTCTATTTTACGTGTAATTAGCATAGTCTTGTGGAAATTGAGTGAAATTGATTTTGAATGGTGTAGATGTGAAGGGCGGTTGTGGGGGCCTGGGGTGGGGGACTTAAACGGGACTTAGAAGGGCGCAGAAGCAGCTTTAGCAGCAGCAGCAGCAAGGGAGGCGACCTTATTTTCAGTCAGGTTCATACACAAAGAAATACATCAGATTCATTGACAGTACAGTACACATTTACCAGTGTGGGCTAGCCAATTTGGGATAAAGAGCAAGAATGTAATGTCCTCAATGAAGTAATGACATAGTTCAAGATACAATAAGTGAGGTGGCCTGAAGTCTTTGACAGTGTCACATTCAATAATATAGTAGTGCTTTAAAGGTGTATCACCAAGTTTACATGCTGAGTGTTCCGGTATGGGTACAGCGTTACTAACTAGCCAGATGTGTCTGTATCCTAACCTAATTCTGGCCACGACTACATCACACAGGCAGGCAGGAGCAAGTTGTTTGGACACTCTTCCTAGCCCCCTTGGTCCCTGTTCACCTACCTACTGTAGCAGTAAGTAGGTACCTGTTGTAAATCGAAAGGTTGCTAATTCGTATTCAGGGAAAGTTGTTGGAGCTTCTAAACTTGAACTGACACAATCCGAGGAGTGGTGACCCGAGGATCACAGACACTATCTCTCCCACTACAACTCCCTTCCTAACCTCCTGCTCCTTCCTAACCTCCTGCTCCTTCCTATGTCCTCCCAAAATTGAACCATGCTATCGCAAAGGTAATAATACAGGTAGAGACAACAACATATTTTCCTATTGTCTTATTATATATTAATAACAGAAACGCTGCCGCCATCCCGGAGGCTTTACATTGTCTCACTGTTCATTCCCTCCACAATTCTTCCTCTTACTTCTTCTTCTTCTTCTTCTTCTTCTTCTTCTTCTTCTTCTTCTTCTTCTTCTTCTTCTTCTTCTTCTTCTTCTTCTTCTTCTTCTTCTTCTTCTTCTTCTTCTTCTTCTTCTTCTTCTTCTTCTTCTTCTTCTTCTTCTTCTTCTTCTTCCATCAATACTTTATTAACGGTGTATGTAAGTTTCACCATGTTTTGCACTACAGCGGTAGAGCAAAGTATATTTTGTTAGCAATAAACCAAAAGCATATTTTATGGCCTAATCATCACTACATAGAACACCACCCATAAAGCATGATACTAGTAGACCACAAAAACTGCTATAAAACCCCAAAGCATATTTTATTGCCTAATCATCACTACATAGAACACCACTCATAAAGCATGATACTATTAGACCACAAACTGCTATAAACCCCAATAATATACTATACTAGTGACTCTAATTGTGTTACCCAATATTATACGAAATAATACTATAAAACATAATAATAAACACACTAATAGTGTATATTAGTTGAATGCACAATCTGATGAGAAGTCAAAAAAAAAAAAAAAAAAAATAGCAACAACCTAGAAAGAGTGTAGAGTATTTTTGTGCAAACTATTATACTAGTAGATGGTCTAAGATAACTGTATGTGAAGGAAAAGGTGTGCTCTCCACTCAAACTTTCTTTTTATGAATTCTCCTACTCCCCAGCTGAGCGGTACGCCCAATGGGAAACAAAACGTGGCACATAACACGCCGCCCGCCAGCTCTGGCTCGGTGAATAGGAATCAGTAATCGGGCGGAGTATAAACAACACCGCCGCCAATGTGCTCCTCCCATCTCTGAGGAAATCTGGCGGGCAACTTAGTATTATATTAGCATGTAATAATAATAACAATAATAATAATAATAATAATAATACTACTACTACTACTACTAATAATAATAATAATAATAATAATATTAATAATAATAATATTAATAATAATAACATGCAATTTCATTTTATAACACATACTAACAAAATAGTGTATAGCCTACTATACTTAACTATAATAGGTTAGGTTGCGTAGGAGGATCTAAAAAGTACAGTAGTATACACACACACACACACACACACACACACACACACACACACACACACATACATATAGACAACAAACTAAATTAGAAAACACACGTCAGTGAAGTTATCAAATCCTCCAGTTTCCGTCTCCACCTCCTACGCCGACTCAAGTCCCTCGGTGGTCCTGCACACGAGCTCCTCAGTGTTTACACAACATCCATACTTCCCAAGCTCACCTATGCCTCCTCCACCTGGTCTTCCTCCCTAAATGCCACACAACGTAAACACCTCGAAAAAGTGCAAAAGAGGCCATGCAAGATTATTCTCTACCCTTCCTACTCCACATATCAAGAAGCGCTCAACACACTGACCCTTTAGACTCTCACTGACCATCACCACGACCTCATCTGCAAATTTGGTAAGAAGCTTCTACACCATCCCCGACACCGGCTCCTACTACCACCTGAGATCCCTAGTCCGAGAATTGCTCTTCGACACCACAACCGCATCCAGCCCAGCCCATACGTGCACGAACTGATCGCTATAAGAACAGCCCAGTCTCAACCATTGTAAAAATTATCGATAACTTGTAATAAATCAGTGTACTCACTCCCAGTAAACACTACTCCTTGCACTGTCACTATGTTGAAATGAACTGTAGTTTGAGCTTTTCCCCAGCTAGTTATTATATGTCTTATTTGTGTCACTCATGTTACTTGTATATTATTTGTAATTCGTAACCCATTCCCCAAATATGTAACTGTATATTTTCAGTCTTCTGGCTGCCAAGCTCTTTCAATAAACCGTTAATTATTATTATTATTATTATTATTTATATGTTGGCCCATACCAACTCACTCCCCTGAAACCTCCTCCCCAGCGGACTATCAACAAGTTCTTGCCATAAGGTACTATCTCATTTGGCCAAGGAATGGAACCAGTGATGAATAGTGGTGAACAGTGCTTAACTCAGTGAAAAACAACTCGGCAGTTGAGTCTTACCCAAGCTCGCTAACCACCTTCACACAGTGAGGTCCCAGGTACCCAGTTATACTTCCCCTGAGACTCCACGATAGAGAGGCCTGGGACCACACCTCACCCACTTGAATGAGTGAGTCATGTCGACCACGTGGTGTCCCCAAGATGCTACGACAACACGTAGTGAATGTTTTGCTACAGCATCATCATGTGAATTTCCTCATAACACCATCTGTGAGGTAACTGCTACATCATCAGGCCCCTCATAACGCCATCTGGGAGGGAGTTACTACACTACGTGTCTGGTGTTCAACATCTCACCTTACATGATCTACGCGTGCAAACATTAATCTGTATGTTCACTGTGTGCTCCTTCACCTTTCTCTAATGAGGGCTTTTGTTAAACCACCAATTTATGATGTACTAAGTCATTTGTGTCCAATGTATACTTTCGAAAAGCCCTTGTTTGGGGAAGGTAGGAGAGAGTAGTCGTCATTATTGTCCAAGCCACATTATTTATTTCTATATATAAGTAATGTAGGCTGGTTTTTAAATACCTCAATCCCCTAACGGTGCCGTTTGTATATTAAGAAATACCGAAGCCCTACAGTACAACACCAGCGAATATGAAGTATCACTGTAACCGGCAACTGTTACTCACTCATACCTACATACATATAGAGAGTCTTTACAGAATGATAGCAGACACGAGGAAGACGAACAACAAGAGGAGAAGAGTTAGAAGAAAATCAACTTCAAGCTAAGAAGAAGAATACCAAGACATTTCCTCCAAACAAGAAAACAACACACACAATCAAGCCGACCAAACACTGAGAAACCATGGCGGAACCCAACATGCACCGGACGCTTGACCTGACTCTATCCTGCCGCATCCAGGCGAGTTGTTGCTTAAAGTCCCTCACGCAAGCGCTGTTTAGCCACTGCACCTATTCTATCCTCCTAAAATTCACTTCAATCCCCCCCTGCCACTAGCATGTTATGTATGTATGTATGTATGTATGAATGAATGATAACTGCAACTTTGTGTATTAAAACTCATTACTCTTACCGAAGTAATATAGTGCGTGGTTATGTTATGTCATGTTAGGATAGATTAGAAACTACATTGGGTTACATTTCGTGAGGTTCGGTGACGCTACAGGAAGTTAGGTGAGGTACCTGGAGGTTAGGTGAATGTTGACTGACTGACTGACAATTATTAGGAAGTGGTTCCAACACGTTCATACACAACCTATACTCATACCACAAGTCCAGAATTAGAGAGGATCATGTTATTGGATATATTTTCAACGATTTACTCAGTGTCTAACCAACTCTTTAGCGATTTAAATGTGGACCTAAAATTAGGTCCGTATATTTGTTTGTCGTGGTGGTGGTGGTGGTGTGCGCCCGTCCATCAGGTTGATTAACCACCAAAACCATAAAGGGTGCGGCCCTGCCGTTTCAGGGCATATACCACATCCATGGCGGTGACGGTCTTCCTTTTTGCGTGCTCGGTGTAGGTGACGGCGTCATGGATGACGTTCTCCAGAAACACCTTGAGGACGCCGCGGGTCTCCTCATAGATGAGGCCCGATATACGTTTAACACCTCCACGCCGAGCTAGACGACGAATGGCGGGCTTGGTGATACCCTGGATGTTGTCACGAAGCACCTTACGATGACGCTTGGCGCCACCCTTTCCAAGTCCCTTGCCTCCTTTGCCTCGTCCAGTCATGTTGTTGTGGTTGCTACTACAGATGGTCCTGGTGTGGCTTCGCCGAATCGAATCGAAATCGAAAAATGCTAGTGACAGGGGGGAAGGAGGTTCAGGAGAAGAATAAAGGGAGTGGATTGAAGTGAATTTTAGGAGGAGAGAACAGATGCAGTGGCTAAACACCGCTTGCGTGAGGGATTATAAGATGGGGGCAGCAGCAACAACCCGGCTGGACGCGGCAGGGAGGCGACAAGACAAGGCCAGGCTAGCGTCAGGTCAAGCGTCAGGTCAAGCGTCAGGTCAGGCGTCAGGTGCGTGTTGGGTTGGGCAATGGATGTTCAGTGCTTGGTCGGCTTGATTGTGTTTTGGTTTCTTGTGTGGGGGGGATGTCTTGGTCTTCTTAGCTTGATGTCGATTTTCTTCTCTCTCTCCTTCTCTGCTTGCTCTCTTGAATTGTCCATTCGTTTGTGTTTGGGTCTTCTTGTTCGTCTTCCTCGTATTTTAAGTCCTCATATGTGTGGAAGAATTCAGAGAGGGAGAGGTTGACCACGTGGGCTTCAGCACCACTGGCCGCGTGGGCTTCAGCACCACGGGCCACGTGGTGTTCTTGGTTCTGTGTGGTGGGCTGCTTCTGTTGAGTTTTCTTTTCTTGGTTTTTCTTTACTGCTGGTTTTTTCTTTTCTTGGGAGTGTACAGCAAGGAGGGCCTCTTTGTAGCTCAGTTTTTTCTCAAGACGAGCCTTGGCTACCCTGCATTCCTCCTTCCATCTGGGGCAGGTCCGGTCGGCGGAGGAGTGTGGGCCACCACAGGCAACGCATTTTTTCTCTGTGTTGGGGCAGACCGTGTAGCGGTGTCCAGGGCTGCCACACATGGAGCAGGTGTCTTCCTGCGCCTCACACTTGTTTACAGTGTGTCCATAGTGCTGGCATTTGTAACACCGTTTCGGTCTGCAGTAGGGCTTGACTGGCACAGTTACCCACGCCAGTTGACCTTCCTTGGGTAGGGTGGAGTGGTGTCCGATGAGGGCAGTGGTGTTCGACAGCTTCTTCACAACTTGGAGCTGCTGCTCCTTGAGGAGCTCACTCAGCTCTGCTTTGTCCATGTGGGCAATTTCGGCGTGGGAGATTACACCCAGCTTCAAGTTGTCCCACATGAAGGCAAACATTTTAAAAGGAATGCCGTTGATGTCTGGGATCTCCGCGAGTTGAGCGGGCATGCCCTTCTCGGCGAAGGTGATCTTGATGTCACCATGGAGCTTTAGGCGTTCTACCTTGGTGACCCCCACGATCCCATTAGCTTCGAAAAACTTCTGGAGAACTAGGAGGTTTAGTTTCTTGGGGCAGGTCGGCGTGTCCGGACGTATCCGCGCCACGTTAACAAACTCGTAACCGTTCATGGTGAGGGAGAGCCCTAGAACTAGAACTAGAAAAATGCTAGTGACAGGGGGGAAGGAGGTTCAGAGGAAGAATAAAGATAGGATGGAAGTGAATTTTAGAAGGAGAGAACAGGTGCAGTGGCTAAACACCGCTTGCGTGAGGGGGTAGGCAAAATGCCCGTGAGGGTGCAACAACAACAATCAGGACGAGGCAGAGGGAGGGCGGGAGCAGGTCCGGGCAAGCAAAGGGCCAACGCGGGTGTTCTGATTGTCGTCCTAGCAGGCAGTGTTGGTAAAACGTAGGAAGAACCGCCCCGCCACGGCGGCGGCGCAAGCCGAGAAACGCAGGTGGACGGACGCACAGGCAGCACACGATCAAATCAAACAGAGAAGGTGAAAATATAGAAATTTTGCTAGTCGTAGTGTTGTTTGGAGAGAGATGAAGGTAAAGTCTTTGAGCTATGTCAAAGAGGAACGGAGCGAGTTGGAGGAAGGGTTTTTTAATCTTTGAGCTTGAAATGTCAAAGTATTCATAGTAAGGAAGGATGAGCGTATCGTAGGAGAGTTTTTAGTAATAGCGGCAGACAGATTTGAGCTTTTTTGTCAAATTATGAACGGAGACGAGAATGATATAGGTTGAGTGGTTTCAGTCTAGAGTTAGGTCAATTTTATTAAGAATTGGATGTCACAGACGTTGGGTATGTTTGATTAGGTTCTGAGAGTTGTGGGTCTTTTAGCTATGTCAGAGAGAAATGGAGAGAGTTGGAGGAAGAGTTTAGAATCTTTGAGTTTGAAATGTCAAAGTATTCGTAGTGAGGAAGGATGAGTGTATCGTAGGAGAGTTGTTTAGTAATAGCAGGAGGCAGATTTGAGCTATGTCAAATTGTGAACGGAGATGAGAGTGAGATATAGGTTAAGTTTCAGTCTTGAGTTAAGTCGATTTTGTCGAGGTGGCTGATTATAGAAGTTGGGTATGTTTGATTTGGTTTTTGAGAGTTGTAGTGTTAAGAGGGGCTTTGTCTGACGGGGGGGGGATGTTGTGTTTGGAGATTGGTTGTGGGAGGGGGGGAGTTTGTGTTTGGGGATTGATGGGGGTGGCGGTTGTATGTTAATTTTAGGTGAATTAAAATTGCTTGAGGGGGGTTGTTGTGTGAGTGTGTATGTGTTT
>NW_024735851.1:0-12788 GCF_018991925.1 Homarus americanus
CTCAGATTTATATATAACATAAAATATACAGACCACATCAATAATGAACAGCTACACAAGAGAGCAAACCTCTTAGCAATCAATGTAGATATACACAACAAAGCTGTAAATATTTGGAAAAAAGTGGCTGAACTTAACACAGAAACATATCAAAACTGGATAAATAATATAGACGGGAAGAAATGGTGAACCACCTCATAACACTCCAATATACACATTCTACATAAAACATTAATAGAGAGAATAAAAGATGAGAGTGACCTACCAGCTCCACAAGAACCTGGCAGGCCTCTCCATACAGTGTACCTTTAGACTAACACAACTAACCCTTAACTAACACCCAAAAAAAATGTGACTACCCTCCCAGTTACACAAGGACCTGGGCGGGCTCACTAACTCCAACAATAACAAAAATAATAATAATAAGCAGCATTATATAAATAAACCAATATTAATACAAAGGTCTGACGACCCAAGGGAGCAGAACAAAGACAAAACACCAATAAGAAAGATGAAGCGATCTGGTTGAGCCCAGATTCTTTCTACTCCTACTGTATTTCAGTTTCACCACCTTTTCTTCAATTCCTAATAATCTTCTTTCACCTCTTAACTAATGACTTCGTATCGTATCGTACTATCTAGCCTAAACTGTTTAGCCTGACGTAGAGTTTTTTAATAAATCTGGTGATATGGAACCACACACAACCCCCCTTAACCTGGGATAATGCAATCAAATGGATAATTGCTAACTATTCTAAGAGATAATGCAATCAAATGGTTAGTTGCTAACCGGGGGCTGCGCCCCCGGACCCCCTGTGTTAGATACTGTATTTGGTCATGATGAATTGTTTATTAGACTATAAGAAATCCTCTTCCTTCTTGTATTGGCAAGGGGAGTTTGCTTTAACTTAGGTATGCTAGCCTAAGTAAAAATAGATGCCCCTTCCTTATTGGTGTTGTCGATGGCACAGCACAGCACAGCACCGTGCCTATGACGAAATCAACTTCATTAAACTCAACTCATACTTCAAATGCACCAAGAGAACTTGCACACCCGAATGGGAGACCGTCAGAGTGGGAGACGGTCGTGAAAGCGTCAACCTTGTACGCTGGATGGAACTATTTCACTACAGTAAGGGGTAGGGGCACCTCGGTCATATTATACAACACACCAAAGAAGTTCCACACCCGCATGGAAGACCGTCAGAGTCAATCGGGGGTCGATTTAATAGCATACTACAGAAACTTGCACACCCGAATGGGAGACCGTCAACGTCAATCGGGGGTCGATTTAATAGCATACTACAGAAACTTGCACACCCGAATGGGAGACCGTCAAAGTCAATCGGGGGTCGATTTAATAGCATACTACAGAAACTTGCACACCCGAATGGGAGACCGTCAAAGTCAATCGGGGGTCGATTTAATAGCATACTACAGAAACTTGCACACCCGAATGGGAGACCGTCAAAGTCAATCGGGGATCGATTTGATAGCATACCACAGAAACTTGCACACCCGAATGGGAGACCGTCAAAGTCAATCGGGGATCGATTTAATAGCATACTACAGAAACTTGCACACCCGAATGGGACACCGTCAAAGTCAATCGGGGGTCGATTTGATAGCATACTACAGAAACTTGCACACCCGAATGGGAGACCGTCAAAGTCAATCGGGGATCGATTTGATAGCATACCACAGAAACTTGCACACCCGAATGGGAGACCGTCAAAGTCAATCGGGGGTCGATTTAATAGCATACTACAGAAACTTGCACACCCGAATGGGAGACCGTCAAAGTCAATCGGGGGTCGATTTGATAGCATACTACAGAAACTTGCACACCCGAATGGGAGACAGTGAAAGTCAATCGGGGGTCGATTTAATAGCATACTACAGAAACTTACACACCCGAATGGGAGACAGTCAAAGTCAATCGGGGGTCGATTTAATAGCATACTACAGAAACTTGCACACCCGAATGGGAGACCGTCAAAGTCAATCGGGGGTCGATTTAATAGCATACTACAGAAACTTGCACACCCGAATGGGAGACCGTCAAAGTCAATCGGGGGTCGATTTGATAGCATACTACAGAAACTTGCACACCCGAATGGGAGACAGTCAAAGTCAATCGGGGGTCGATTTAATAGCATACTACAGAAACTTGCACACCCGAATGGGAGACAGTCAAAGTCAATCGGGGGTCGATTTAATAGCATACTACAGAAACTTGCACACCCGAATGGGAGACAGTCAAAGTCAATCGGGGGTCGATTTAATAGCATACTACAGAAACTTGCACACCCGAATGGGAGACAGTCAAAGTCAATCGGGGGTCGATTTAATAACCCTTCTGAAACACACACCCGAATAGAGGAGACCGTCAAGTCAGTCAGGGGTCGATTTAATAACATACTACAGAAACTTGCACACTTGAATGGGAGACCGTCAAAAGTCAATCGGGGGTCGATTTGATGCTTGCTCTACAAACTTGCACCTTGAATGGAGACAGTCAAAAGTCAATCGGGGTCGGTTAATAGCAAACTTGCACACCCGAATAGGAGACCGTCAAAGTCAATCAGGGGTCGAGTTAATAGCATACCACAGAAACTTGCACACCCGAATGGGAGACCGTCAAAGTCAATCGGGGGTCGATTTGATAGCATACTACAGAAACTTGCACACCCGAATGGGAGACCGTCAAAGTCAATCGGGGGTCGATTTGATAGCATACTACAGAAACTTGCACACCCGAATGGGAGACCGTCAAAGTCAATCGGGGGTCGATTTAATAGCATACTACAGAAACTTGCACACCCGAATGGGAGACCGTCAGAGTCAATCGAGGGTCGATTTAATAGCATACTATACAAAATGATCCGAGAATGTGCACACACCGAGTGGGAGACGGTGATGAAAGCGTCCGCCCTTGTACACTGGATGGCACTATTTCACTATAGTAAGGGGTAGGGCCACCTCGGTCATATTATACAACATACCAGAGAAGTTCCACACCCGCATGGGAGACCGTCAAAGTGAATCGGGGGTCGATTTGATAGCATACTACAGAGAACTTGCACACCCGAATGGGAGACCGTCAAAGTCAATCGGGGGTCGATTTGATAGCATACTACAGAGAACTTGCACACCCGAATGGGAGACAGTCAAAGTCAATCGGGGGTCGATTTAATAGCATACTACAGAAACTTGCACACCCGAATGGGAGACCGACAAAGTCAATCGGGGATCGATTTGATAGCATACCACAGAAACTTGCACACCCGAATGGGAGACCGTCAAAGTCAATCGGGGTTCGATTTAATAGCATACTACAGACACTTGCACACCCGAATGGGAGACCGTCAAAGTCAATCGGGGGTCGAATTGACAGCATACTACAGAAACTTGCACACCCGAATGGGAGACAGTGAAAGTCAATCGGGGGTCGATTTAATAGCATACTACAGAAACTTGCACACCCGAATGGGAGACCGTCAAAGTCAATCGGGGGTCGATTTAATAGCATACTACAGAAACTTGCACACCCGAATGGGAGACCGTCAAAGTCAATCGGGGGTCGATTTGATAGCATACTACAGAAACTTGCACACCCGAATGGGAGACAGTCAAAGTCAATCGGGGGTCGATTTAATAGCATACTACAGAAACTTGCACACCCGAATGGGAGACCGTCAAAGTCAATCGGGGGTCGAGCATACTTTACAAAATGATCCGAGAATCTGCACACACACCGAGTGGGAGACGGTGATGAAAACGTCCGCCCTTATATGTTCGATTGCACTATTTCACTATATTAAGGGGAGAGGGTGCCTTCGCACACATATTCGGTGTGAAATATCTTCCGCCCCCCAGCGGAGCGCTTCGGCGCCTCTGCGAAGCAAAGCGCGGCATTCAAAAACAACAACCAAAATTGCCGTCGCTTTCCCTTCCCTGCCCTGCAATGGCTGGAGCAGCAGCAGAAGAAGAGAGAGAGAAAATAGTCTCATGGGGTCAGAGGAATGGGCAGTGAGCGCCATCTATGAATTCTCTTAATTAGCCAGGTCTGTCTCCCAATCTGAACACATACTCGGCGCACACGTCGCCACCACGGTTTCCGCGGCGACAGCAGCAGCATCACATGATGTTGCGTCTATTGTAAGTCCGAACCGGTTCGGCTGTTCGCAACAGTCGGGTTTTAACCTTTGCCTCCAACAAAACGATCAAAAACAACTTCCACTCGAGGTGCGGTACGGTGATCGTCCTTATCGCCCGCCTTGTATGCTGGATTGCACCATTTCACTATATTAAGGGGAGAGGGTGCCTTCACACACCTATTCGGTGTGGAAGGCCTTCCGCCCAGCGAGCGCCCGCGCTTCTGCGGCTAAAGCGCCGGCATTCAAAAACAACAACCAAAGTTGCCGTCGCTTTCCCCTTCCCTGCCCTGCAATGGCTGTGGAGCAGCAGCAGCAGGAAGGAGAGAGAGTAGGAATAGAAGTCTCATGGGGTCAGGGAGGAATGGCAGGGAGTGCGATCTATGAATTTCTGCATTTCAGCCAGGTCTGTCTCCCAATTGAACATTATTAATTTCCTCGCGCACACGTCGCCACCACGGTTTCTTTACAGCAGCAGCATTTCATGATGTTGCGTCTATTAGGTCCGGAACCGGTTATCTGCTGTTCGTAACAGTCGGGTTTAACCTTTGCCTAACAAACCATCAAACAACTTGACTCTCGAGGTGCGGCACGTGTGACCGTCCCCATCGTCCGCTTCTGTATGCTGCTGGATTGCACTATTTCACTATATTAAGGGAGAGGGTGGTTTCACACACCTATCTGTGGAATATCTTCCGCCCCCCAGCGGAGCGCGTCGGCGCCTCTGCGAAGCAAAGCGCGGCATTCAAAAACAACAACCAAAGTTGCCGTCGCTTTCCCTTCCCTGCCCTGCAATGGCTGGAGCAGCAGCAGCAGCAGAAGAAGAAGAGAGAGAGAGAGAAAATAGTCTCATGGGGTCAGAGGAATGGCAGTGGAGCGCGATCTATGAATTTCACTAGCCAGGTCTGTCTCCCAATTGAACATTATTACTCTCTCGGCGCGCACGTCGCCACCGCGGTTTCCGCGACAGCAGCAGCATCATGATGTTGCGTCTATTGTAAGTCCGGAACCGGGTTATTCGGCTGTTCGCGAACAGTCAGGTTTTAACCTTGCCTAACAAACGATCAAACAACTTCCACTCTCGAGGTGCGGTACGGTGACTGTCCTATCGTCCGCTCTTGTATGCTGGATTGCACTATTTCACTATATTAAGGGGAGAGGGTGCCTTCACACACATATTCGATGTGAAATATCTTCCGCCCCCAGCGGAGCGCTTCGGCGCCTCTGCGAAGCAAAACGCGGCATTCAAAAACAACAACCAAAATTGCCGTCGATTTCCTCTCCCTGCCCTGCAATGGCTGGAGCAGAAGGAGAGCGAGAGAGAGAATAGTCTCATTGGGTCAGAGGAATGGCAGTGGAGCGGGCTAATGGCGAGTAGGCTCGCGATCTATCAATTACACCAGCCAGGTCGCTCTCCCTATTGAACATTATTACTCTCTCACGTCGCCACTGCGGTTTCCGCGACAGCAGCAGCATCATCATGATGTTGCATCCACCAATTAGTCCGGAACCGGGTTATTCGGCTGTCTGCGAACAGTCCGGTTTTAACCTTACCCAACATCCACTCTCGAGGTGCGGTACGGTGAATGTCCTATCGTCCGACCTTGTATGCTGGATTGCACTATTTCACTATATTAAGGGGAGAGGGTGCCTTCACACACATATTCGGTGTGATATATCTTCCGCCCCCCAGCGGAGCGCTTCGGCGCCTCTGCGAAGCAAAGCGCGGCATTCAAAAACAACAACCAAAATTGCCGTCGCTTCCCTGCCCTGCAATGGCTGGAGCAGAAGGAGAGAGAGAGAGAGAGATTTTAGTCTCATTGGATCAGAGGAATGGCAGTGGAGCGGGCTTATGGCGAGTAGGCTCGCGCTCTATCAATTACACTTGCCAGGTCTCTCTTCCGTTTGGACATTATTTACTCCGTCTCTCTCTCTCTCTCTCTCGGCGCACACGTCGCCACCCTACTAGTTTCCGTCACAGCATATGCTGCGGCCTTTCAGTCCGGAACGGGGCTCCCCTTCGCCTTGCTGTCTGCCCAACTTAGCGGACTTGCGTTGGCTGATCACCCCGCCTTCGCGTCTGTGCCGGCCTTCAATGCAGCGCCCAACCGTCTCTTGACCGAGATTCATTGCACTATTCCACGCGCAAACGGCTACCCTAAATGTGCATAGACAACGCTCATGGTTCAACACGACCAGGGCGCAGTCTGGGAGCCGAGTATACTAAAAAGAGAGTTTAGCAGCCAAAACTCGTCAAAGCACACGTTGGGTTACCCCATCACCTAACAACGATGATGGCGGTTCCCACCCGTGAAATACACAACCTAACCAATATTGGGCGACGATGGCGCTCATGAGCCCACGTCCCCACAAACAGTAAGAGAAAGAGAGAGAGGAGGAGATGGGCCAATGTCTTATGCCTCGCTGGGGCAAAGAGAAGAGAAGAGGAGCGGATAAGGGAGGAGATTGGCCAACGTGCGGTCCCTCGCCCAATGTCGGCTGCCTCGCTGGAGCTGGGTAAAGAGGAGAGGAGCGGATAAGGGAGGAGATTGGCACACACGGTGGCGCTGCCGGCGCCGAGGATAGCGAGAGAAGGTGCAGTTTGATCTGATCATCTGGTTTGCTATTTCTCTAAGGCCAACGTGCGGTCCCTCGCCCAATGTCGGCTGCCTCGCTGGGGCAAAGAGAAGAGGAGAGGATAAGGGAGGAGATTGGCACACACGGTGGCGCTGCCGGCGCCGAGGATAGCGAGAGAAGGTGCAGTTTGATCTGATCATCTGGTTTGCTATTTCTCTAAGGCCAACGTGCGGTCCCTCGCCCAATGTCTTCTGCCTCGCTGGGGCAAAGAGAAGAGGAGCGGGTAAGGGAGGAGATTCGCCAACGTGCGGTCCCTCGCCCAATGTCGGCTGCCTCGCTGGAGCTGGGGCAAAGAGGAGCGGATAAGGGAGGAGATTGGCACACACGGTGGCGCTGCCGGCGCCGAGGATAGCAAGAGAAGGTGCAGTTAGATCTGATCATCTGGTTTGCTATTTCTCTAAGGCCAACGTGCGGTCCCTCGCCCAATGTCTTCTGCCTCTCTCTCAATCTCACTATTTTGGCTGCCGTGATAGGCGCCGCCAACAGCAGCAGCTACCTGGTTGATCCTGCCAGTAGTCATATGCTTGTCTCAAAGATTAAGCCATGCATGTGTAAGTACAAGCCGATTTAAGGCGAAACCGCGAATGGCTCATTAAATCAGCTATGTTTCATTGGATCTGTAAACCCACTTACTTGGATAACTGTGGCAATTCTAGAGCTAATACATGCAATTGGTCTCTGACCGCAAGGGAAGAGCGCTTTTATTAGTTCAAAACTGGTCGGGCCCCGGTCCGTAACCCACCTGTGGTGAATCTGAATAACTTCGGGCTGAGCGCACGGTCTCCGCACCGGCGCCGCTTCTTTCAAGCGTCTGCCTTATCAGCTTTCGATTGTAGGTTATGCGCCTACAATGGCTATAACGGGTAACGGGGAATCAGGGTTCGATTCCGGAGAGGGAGCCTGAGAAACGGCTACCACATCTAAGGAAGGCAGCAGGCACGCAAATTACCCACTCCCGGCACGGGGAGGTAGTGACGAAAAATAACGATGTGAGTCTCATCCGAGGCCTCGCAATCGAATGAGTACACTTTAAATCCTTTAACGAGTATCCATTGAGGGCAAGTCTGGTGCCAGCAGCCGCGGTAATTCCAGCTCCAATAGCGTATATTAAAGTTGTTGCGTTAAAAGCTCAGAGTTGGATCTCAGTTCGACTGACGGTGCAATCGCCCGCGTTTACTGTCAATACCCGAACAGTTACTTCACGTTCGCACGGGATGCTCTTTTGTCGAAAGTGTCCCGAAAGGGCCGGAGAGTTTACTTTGAAAATTAGAGTGCTCAGAGCAGGCTATTTGAATGGCCCGAATGGTGATGGCGAATAATGGAATAGGACCTCGTTCTATTTTGTTGGTTTCGAACCAGAGGTACGACTAATCGGAACAGGCGGGGGTATCTGTATTGCGACGCTTAGAGGTGAAATTTTGGACCGCCGCAGAAGACGAACTGATTGCGAAAGCATTTGCTGCTGATGTTTTCATTAATCAAGAAACGAAAGTTAGGAGGTTCGAAGGCGATCAGATACCGCCCTAGTTCTAACCATAAACGATGTTAATCCTTTTCAGCGATCCGCCGGCGTTATTCCCATGACCCGGCGGGCAGCTTCCGGGAAACCAAAGTCTTTGGGTTCCGGGGAAGTATGGTTGCAAAGCTGAAACTTAAAGGAATTGACGGAAGGGCACCACCAGGAGTGGAGCCTGCGGCTTAATTTGACTCAACACGGGAAACCTCACCAGGCCCAGACACCGGAAGGATTGACAGATTGAGAGCTCTTTCTCGATTCGGTGGGTGGTGGTGCATGGCCGTTCTTAGTTGGTGGAGCGATTTGTCTGGTTAATTCCGATAACGAACGCGACTCTGGCCTACTAAGTAGTCGACGGATCTCCAGAAAAATGGTGTCCAGTTCGCAACTTCTTCTTAGAGGGATAAGCGTGGCAATTTAGCCGCACGAGATTGAGCAATAACAGGTCTGTGATGCCCTTAGATGTTCTGGGCCGCACGCGCGCTACACTGAAGGGATCAACGAGTTTTCCCCCTCCGAGAGGAGCGGGTAACCCGTTCAAAGCCTTTCTTGATAGGGATTGGGGCTTGCAATTGTTTCCCATGAACGAGGAATTCCCAGTAAGTGCAAGTCATCAGCTTGCGCTGACTACGTCCCTGCCCTTTGTACACACCGCCCGTCGCTACTAACGATTGAATGATTTAGTGAGGCCTTCGGACTGGCGCTCTTGGATTGTCGGCCCCGTTGCCCGCGAGGGTTTTCTGGGGTCGTCGCCTCGAGCTGACGGAAAGATGTCCAAACTTGATCATTTAGAGGAAGTAAAAGTCGTAACAAGGTTTCCGTAGGTGAACCTGCGGAAGGATCATTAACAGAGAGAAAGAGAACGGGGCGCTCTTAAAACTACTACTACTCTCCTGATTTGGGCGGTCTCGGGCTCTGCTCTGGCAACTCCAGCAGCGAAAGAGGACAATCCCGGCCCCCGCACTAAAAATAGGTACCACCACGCTGTAGGTGGACCACACTCGGGCGAGAGCGCGAAGACCGGAGGAGGAGGACGGACGGGGCTTTGGACGGCTGCCCGTCCGTTCCTTACTACCGGCGAATAAGCCTCTTGACCCAAAAAGAGTGAAATTCAAGTGTCAAAAAACAACAACAAGCCGTCCGGCCAAACCCAAACCACAAACTTGGGCTATGTCTGTCAAACCCTTTCATTGAGACTCGACCTGTGATGGTTAGTCGCAAAAAGACCAAATGGCAAATACACAACTCTTAACGGGGGATCACTCGGCTCGTGGGTCGATGAAGACCGCAGCAACCTGCGTGTCGGTATGTGAATCGCAAGAATACCAGATACATCGACAAGCGAATGCATATTGCAGCGTGCGGCAGCCATATGAGCTTGTCGCCGCTTTACTCTACGAGGGTCGGAAATATACATCCATCGGTTAAGCTGGCGAAGTTCGGTGCCTGCTGACTGTCTCCCCGACACGAGGGTAACCCGAACCGAGCTTCCGCCTTGGGGTTTAATCGCCCGCGCCTTGCGCGAGGCGTGCCCTTAAAAACAAGCAAGCCTATCACTAGTAAGTCCATGGACTTGGCGCACCCACATTCAACCACAACAAAGCGACAGTTGTCGCCCTCGCAAATAACTGGAGGCGGCGCTCTTTTGCCTGCTGTCCACAGAGACACGAATGGCCGTCGGCCGCTCATGGCTGATGCTGCACATGTTCTAAGAGGCACTCCATCCCACGAAGAGGAAACGAAACCGGGTCGGATATCTTTTAAGTAAGCCCCGCCGAATTTCGTCTATCACCTCGAAAAGAGTGCTTGGCATGCATTGCAGTGGAACCTAAATTGATGAGTGCGCCTGGGCCCGCAGTCTACCATGTAGTGGTGCAGGCAGAGAGATGAGAATGCTTGGGTGACGCCGTGCTCTTCCTCACGCGCTCCTCCACCCTCTCCCACGGTCAGACGCGGTGTGGGCGTTCTCTTTGAGAGTTCGCCACGAGTCCACGCCTATCTCATGACTGGGAGGGAGGCAGGGGGAGTTCTCTCTAAACGCGTTAAAGACGGTGTTGCGCCTCATAACGGCGCTCGCCGGGATAGAGCACTAGTTCTGCAGCCGGAAAGGCCGCTCACGCCAATTAATACTGCGACTCTCGCTCTCTTTCTCCGGATAAACAAGTGCCACTGCTGTGGCATACGGGGAAAGAGGTCAAAGTTTAAGCGGCAAAGGTGCGGCCGAGTAAGGGCGGAACACGAGCGTATATGCATTAAAACTGTGTGTGTATATGACTCTGCGAGAGATGTTCTGCTGGAACACTTTTCCTATTGGCTATTTACCACTCAATGAGAAGGAACGGAGTCAGGGGTGGGAGTGCCGGCGCCATGGCCGCTGGTACCCCCGCGACAAGCCCTCAAACCTTCCTGCCTGGTAATGTCGGTGGTGAAGAAAGTCGGTGGCAGAGCGTCTTCCGCTTCGTGGTTGGGGAACTTGTTCCCCCTAAGGATGATGAGACCACGATCGACCTCGTAGTAGGAGAGAGCTACCCGCCAAATTTAAGCATATTAATAAGCGGAGGAAAAGAAACCAACAGGGATTCCCTTAGTAAGGGCGACTGAACCGGGAAAAGCCCAGCGCATAACCTCGATGTCTTCGGGCACGAGGGGTGTTGCGTTTCAGAGGGTCCAGCACGCCGTCCCATACCGTCTAAGTCAAGCTTGAAAGCGGCCACTGCCCATGGAGGGTGACAGGCCCGTATGGCGGCGCCCGTGAGGGTACAGATGGGACGGTCGGAAAGGGCCTCTCTGCAGAGTCGGGTTGCTTGAAAGTGCAGCCCAAAGCAGGTGGTAAACTCCATCTAAGGCTAAATATGACCACGAGACCGATAGCGAACAAGTACCGTGAGGGAAAGTTGAAAAGAACTTTAAAGAGAGAGTTCAAGAGTACGTGAAACCGTTAAGAGCCAAACGGGTGGAAACTCGAAGGTCAAACTGAGGGGATTCAGCTCGTCGGCTGTCGGCTGGGTGAGGTGTTGTAATTGAGCGACCCAAAAATGTTTGGGCGCGCCCCCACCCACGCTGGCGTCGGCGGGCGTGTTTCGCCTTGTAGTAGGTCACCGCGACCCATTGCCGGGGACGTCGAAGGCCCGGTCGGATTGGTACCTCGCCGCCGACTCTCTCTCAGATTGTCTGGGGGAGGAGACCCGCGCGACGGGGAAAACCACCGGTGTCCTGGCTGCCCTGCGACGGTCGTCGAGAAGAGCTTGCCGCCGCTTCGGCGGTGGTTGGCTCTCGCAGTGTCCAAAAGGTCGGTGATCCACCCGACCCGTCTTGAAACACGGACCAAGGAGTCTAACATGTGTGCGAATCAATGGGCTCACTAAACTCAAAGGCGAAATGAAAGTGACGTTCGCCCGGGGCAGCTTTTACGGCTCTCTGGTGCGTCTTGGGCTGATCCCTGACAGGCTGCCTCCGGCCGCCCCCGCGCTGCGACAAGCGGGGTGAGACCCTTTCCCCCGTCTCTGGACGTGGTGCGTGGTGGAGGTCGACAGGGCGATGGTCGAAGTTTACTTTCCCCTCGTGGGAGGGGGGAGGGTGCGCAGGCCCGGGACTTGCCAAGACGCCGCGGGCTGTCCGCCCCAGGAAGCGGGCCGTCGGTAAACGGCGGAGGCGCACCGGGGCAGGCTCGCGGGCAGTCGGCAAGTACCATGAGCATATATGTTGGGACCCGAAAAATGGTGAACTATATACCTGGCCAGGATGAAGCCAGAGGAAACTTTGGTGGAGGTCCGTAGCGATTCTGACGTGCAAATCGATCGTCGGAGCTGGGTATAGGGGTGAAAGACTAATCGAATCATCTGGTTCCCTCCAAAGTTTCCCTCAGGATAGCTGGAACTCGCAGGGTGAATTTCATCCGGTAAAGCGAATGATTAGAGGTCTTGGGGACGAAACGTCCTCAACCTATTCTCAAACTTTAAATGGGTGAGATGCCGAGCTTGCTTGTAGGGATGAAGTTCCGGCGACTAATCTGAGTATCTAGTGGGCCACTTTTGGTAAGCAGAACTGGCGCTGTGGGATGAACCAAACGTCGAGTTAAGGGGCCTAAATGAATGCTCATTCAGATCCCATTGAAAGGCGTTGGTTGCTATAGACAGCAGGACGGTGGCCATGGAAGTTGAAATCCGCTAAGGAGTGTGTAACAACTCACCTGCCGAAGCAACTAGCCCTTAAAATGGTATGGCGCTCAAGCATTCTCCCGATACTCGACCGCCGGGCGCACTACCGGCCTCGCTCTCAAGGCGAGGTCTCGAAGCCCCGGTGAGTAGGAGGGTCGCAGTGGTGAGCGCTGAAGGGTTTCGGCGTGGGCCGGCCTGGAGCCGCCACTGGTGCAGATCTTGGTGGTAGTAGCAAATACTCGAGAGAGACTCCCCTGATGACCGAAGCGGAGAAGGGTTCCATGTGAACATCAGTTGGACATGGGTTAGTCGCTCCTAAGC
>NW_024735852.1:0-10074 GCF_018991925.1 Homarus americanus
TTGTTGGGTTTCTAAGAGAACTTCACGGCTAAATAGCGCCTCTGTATTGATAGCCGGTACATGCCGTAATATCCACCGCTCATAGTTAAATCTTTATGTCCGTTTATTTTGTCCTAATTTAAGTATCAAAGAGTGCTTTCATTTTTAAGTATCTTAAGTATCTTTTTTCCCCACTCCTAAGTATCTAGGTATGATTTATTTTCATTTATAAGTAACTAACCATATTTTTGTTTTCATTATAAAATGTGATTGATATAGACAACAGAAGTAAATATCAGCTGGAGGTCGTAAACGAAGCTGATGTGAAATATTTTGACTCGCTGTTCCCACGAACTAATTGCTTCACTGGTTTATACCGAAGAAATAAAACCGTCAACGAACCATCCGATTCAAATGTGTCTTAGGCGATACAGGGTGTTTATGCGTCACTCTGATACCAAGAATGACTTTGTGTACTGTGGTGAAGCTGAGGGTAGGATAGGGTTGGGTTGGGTTGGGATGGGTTAGGATTACGCATGTGTAGGTATATTCTGTCGCATTTTATAGGTATCTTGCGTCTTTCTCTTTATTCCTTCTTTATCATGAGTATCTGTGCCTATTAATACACCACCTCGCAGGATAGTGAAGAGGAATGGATAGTAACGAGATAATATTCTTCTTACATATACCTTAGCTTGATTACAGGTAACATCAGGTAGAAGTTACATGACTCTTAAGAGTTTTCCTCGACTTGGCTGATTCAACTGTAAGACTTGCTGTATTTATCCTTATTAAAATCCTCCACCTGTAAGACCGTCCACTTGTAAGACCCTCCACCTGTAAGACCCTCCACTTGTAAGACTCTCCACTTGTAAAACCCTTTAGAGATTTGAAATACCTTCTCGTCTTGGCACCACTAGTACTGTACACACCCTCTCTAGCCTTAGTTTACAGTAATGTTGAAGTATATAATGAAGACTCACAGCTCATGGGTTAGAAAAACAAAAGATGCTTGTTTTATTTATTTATTTATTTATAGCTTATTTTAGAATCCCCGAAAGTTAGAACAAAATGGCTGACGGGACTCACAAGCGGGCGGTGTTTACAGTATGGACCAAGAATAAAAAATAAATGAAAAATAAAATAAATAAATCGTAAATTGGTGCATTGTTTCTCCAGGGGTAATTATAGAAGTACAAATGTTCTCCAGCAGTGGGTAACGATCATAGTCACGTATAGAGCTTCCGACGCAGGTAGATTGATATAGATGCATTACCTTGAGTTAGTGGGTTACAGGGGCTTCTTACACGATAATATTAAAGGTGTTTTTTCCTTCTGTTTGTGGCACTTGAGGTGTTTAGGTTAGGTTTAATTAAAATGGTTTAGTTATAATAGTTATATTACGATAAGTTAAGTTGAATTTAGAACTTTTGATTTACATATATCGTGTTTTAGAAGGATTTGTTAGCTAATAAGTTTAATTTGGATAAGTTTAGTTTAATTTAGATCATTTGATTTTACAAGGTCGTATTATAATGACTGGGAACCATATAGAAACCTGTTAGAAGTAAATATTTCTACGGCAGTGAATGAGTAGGTCAATAAGTGGTGTATAGAGCTGCTGACGCAACTTAAACGGTATATACTGTACATTATATGTTATCAGAGCTTTCCTGTTGTACGTAACCGCCTCCGTCAAAGTGTCTTAGTGGCTCATGTGAAGATTAGCCTCTAGTTTATTTAACCTCAAGATTAACTACACTGGCACTGCCTGACCTGACCTGACCTGACCTGACCTGACCTGACCTGACTTGACCTGACCTACCCTACCCTACCCTACCCTACCCTACCCTACCCTACCCTACCCTAACCTAACCTAACTTAATCTAACTTAATCTAACCTAACTTAACTTCCCATGTAGCGTTAGGTTAATCATTAGTTGAAATAAGCTGGGAGGGTTAATCTTCATGTAATCTATCTTAATTAACAATTTTGGTCAGGTGAGGCCTTCTTTACCTTACTCGAGAGCAGGAGGAGGAGGACTTGCTAACGTCTACAGATCATCGTCAACCAAGGCAGATATTGAATACCTTTTGTTTACCTTCGTGGCTTAAGAACACATCTTAACACCATAAGACTATTCGCCTCAATGCAATAATACAGTAATTGATTATTGTATTCTAATAAAATTTACGGTGTATCTTTTGAACCAGATTTATTGTTTGACTTTTGTGAATGAGAAACTGGTTGAGGTGTATTGTGGTAAACATCCTTAAGAGCAGCTCTGTGTGTTCTTACGACCTCAAAGTAACACAAAAGGTAGCCAATATCTACCCTTGGTCAGTCACTTTATGTAGATGTCAATTGTGTCATTTTTCTAGACTTAGTGCCCCCTGGAGGAGAAAGTAAATACAATGTTGATTTATTTTGGTCACAACACACGCTAGTAGATTATTTTTTCCTATTTAACTAAATAATTAACACTATGTAGCTAACTAATTATATGACTCAAAGATGGTAACCAATATGGCGTCGATATTGTTCACATACTCTATGATTAATAGATGTATTGTCTGTTTAATTTTAGGGAAGAATTTAATTTATAAACTTTTGAGAATCTGGATACAGGAGTTTTGTCTTTGCGCGCGCGTGTGTGTGTGTGTGTGTGTGTGTGTGGTGATGATGATGATGACGGATACTTTCCTCTGCAGTGAAAAAAATATCTTGACATTGCAAAGTTTAACTGTAAGCCGAAGGAACATTTGTAATGTGACTTATTATGTGAAATTGTAACTTGAAATTCTTTGTGAAAAAATATTTCCCTATAAAGTTTGGCAGTAAATTAAGTATTACATCAAGGTGTAACTTGTAGTTCCTTGTGGAGTAAATTACCTAAGTGGACGATACAGCTACTCCAGGGTGTAAGACCTAGAGTAGAAAGTCTTAAGACCTTACCTGAGGTTGAAAGACTCTTATAGTGGAACGTCTTAGGTATTGAAACTTTAATTACAGTAAATAAAATATAATCTACCTAAACATTCCTTCACCTGGCGACAACTAATGATACATGTGGTGTAATAGCTCTTTAAAATTCCTTCGTTTGATATAATAATGACCACACATGAACTTATAATGTGCAATATCTTGATAACACATTATTAGTCCAGTGTATGTGTAGTGAGGACATCAATAAGAAACAAGCAAATTAAGTTAATTTCAGCATTTCAAGTATTAGATCCTGTAAAGAGAGAAAATTAATACTTGATATTTGTAGAAGCTTTTTTTTTCTTCCGTTTTCGTCTTGGTTAAAACAATTGTGGTGGTGTTACCTGTTCCAAACGGTAGACATCAAGGAAATGGATCAAGACCTTAATACTCAAAGGTACACATGATGATTTGTTCCCAAGTCCGAGGATATACTTCACAAAACAGTTAACTTTAGGACACAATGATGGCGAACAAAATAACATCAACATTGCGTACAGCACATATCTTGCTTTGACTCTTAACTCTTGTAATTTTTCGTAATGTTAGTGAATGAAATTGAGATTCTGGGCATATTTTCCTGTTTTTCTTTCTAATCAAGTGTAAAGGAAGATGTACTGTGTATTGATGGATTTGGTGATGTCTTAATAGTGTATTAGTGTGTTAATATTACACAGGTTTGGTATAGTGGTGACGGTAATGTAGTGTAGTAAGATTTTAACACATGGAGGTGAATTTGTCTTTTATGTTGAGGATTTAAGAACATAAGAACAGCTGAGGATTTAAGAACATAAGAACATAAGAAAATAAGGAGTCTGCAATAGGCCGGTTGGCCTGTGCATGACAGCTCCTGTCGAGAGTTACTACCACTCTCTATCATCCATGAATCTATCTAGCCTCCTTTTGAAACTTTTCAGAGTTCCCGCACTTACTACAAAGTTGCTAAGCTTGTTCCACTCGTCCACCACCCTATTTGTGAACCAGTTTCTTCCTATCTCCCTCCTAAACCTAAACTTATCCAACTTGAATCTGTTGCTCCGAGTCCTATCCTGCTCGGATATTATAAGAACTTTATCTATATCCCCTTTATTGATTCCTTTCACCCACTTAAATACTTCTATCATATCTCTCCGCACTCTTCGTCTTTCTAGGGAATGCAAGTTAAGTTTCTGTAACCTATCCTGATATGGAAGGTTTCTAATTCCCGGAATCATTTTTGTCATTCTTCGCTGCACCGACTCTAGTGAATTTATATCCATTCTATAATAGGGGCACCAGAACTGAACCACATAATCGAGGTGCGGCCTGATTTGTTAAAGGGAAGATCTGGTGGACGGGGATAATTGTCTGGTTGTGATGGACACGGCTCACCTAACCTAACCCAATCTAACCTAACCCAACCCAACCTAACCCAACCTAACCCAACCCAACCTAACCTAACCCCTATATATGTGTGAGATAAGGTTCTGATTCAAGAACAAGATGCACAAGTTCGAATCCAAATTGAGCTGTAGGGTTTGTGACTAATTCGGGGCTTCACATTCATAAAACTCTCAAATGGGATACGACTAAACCCGAAGCCCCATCTTCCGTCGGTCGGTCGTTGGTGTCAGGTCAAAGTTCAGTTTGTAGTTCACCTACAGTGATATGTGTCATTTATCGAAACGAAACATGAGGTTAACGTGAAAACAAAACCTCGAGGCAACACGTATAAACAGGGTCGAGTTTTCATCGGATTTTACGTCATGAAATTTTCCATCTTGAGAGAGAGAGAGAGAGAGAGATTGATTGATTGATTCCGATGCTGAAATTAACACTAAAATTTTATACTGTAAATGAGATAAATGCAGGTAAGGTTGGCGTATGGAATTATTGAAGGACGATCACAGAAATGTTTTACCTGTTTCCTGTGATGTAAGTCCAAAATGGTGTTAATTGTCATGGGTTTATACGTCCAAAATGTTCTTCATATCGTAGGGTTTTACATCCAATATGCCATCCAAGTCCATATGTCCATTCATCCAGTTAGCTGTTTATCCATCCACCGATTCACCCACCTACCCATCTCTCATCCCATTCAGTCACCCATCTACCCATGTATCCTCCCATTCAGTCTCCCATCCATCCATCCATCCATCCATCCATCCATCCATCCATCCATCCTTCCATCCATCACACGAGGAATAGAATGACCCACTTATAATTTTTCTCTTTCCTGCTGCACTAAGGATCAACCACCCAGAGTGGTATGGCTACCCTGAGTAGGTACACTCTGTATTCCTCCTTTACTCTATTGTGGGTGTAGGTGGTGGGTAGTGTGTGTTTGCGGGTGTAGAGCGTGGATAGTAGGTTTGTTTGTGGGTGTAGGGAGTGCATAGTAGGTATGTTTGTGGGTGTAGGGAGTGGATAGTAGGTTTGTTTGTGGGTGTGGGGCGTGGATAGTAGGTTTGTTTGTGGGTGTAGAGCGTGGATAGTAGGTTTGTTTGTGGGTGTAGGGCGTGGATAGTAGGTTTGTTTGTGGGTGTAGGGCGTGGATAGTAGGTTTGTTTGTTGGTGTAGGGAGTGGATAGTTGGTTTGTTTGTGGGTGTAGGGCGTGGATAGAAGGTTTGTTTGTGGGTGTGGGGCGTGTATAGTAGGTTTGTTTGTGGGTGTGAGGCATGGATGGTAGGTTTGTTTGTGGGTGTAGGGAGTGGATAGTAGGTTTGTTTGTTGGTGTAGGGAGTGGATAGTTGGTTTGTTTGTGGGTGTAGGGCGTGGATAGTAGGTTTGTTTGTGGGTGTGGGGCGTGGATAATAGGTTTGTTTTGGGTGTGGGGCGTGGATAGTAGGTTTGTTTGTGGGTGTGGGGCGTGGATAGTAGGTGTGTTTGTGGGTGTAGAACGTGGATAGTAGGTATGTTTGTGGGTGTAGAGCGTGGATAGTAGGCATGTTTGTGGGTGTAGGGCGTGGATAGTAGGTATGTTTGTGGGTATAGGGAGTGGATAGTAGGTTTGTTTGTGGGTGTTTGAGAGTGGATAGTAGGTATGTTTGTGGGTGTAGATACATACATTGTTAAGAGGAATAAATCAAAATGGGAAGAAGATTAAGATAAATATACTGATGATTAATGGTACAGGTGAGTTAATAAAATTGATATAAATAGATAAATACAGTAGATAGATAGATAGATAGATAGATACAGTAGATAGATAGATAGATAGATGTATGATTTTGTATACTGCAAGAGTAACTAAATATTCCTGTACCTGTATTTTCTTTCAGTTACAAAATACACAGGATTATAAATATGAGTATGCACATTGCACATCAGGTGTTACAGTCAGTGGTAATATTTTGTAATACTCTTAAGTGATGAGGTAACAGAGGAAATAGACGGATACTAACGGAGAGTTTTTGTAGAATTAGACAGACATTCAGACAGTAAAACTTCTTCCGACAATACAAATTTTGACGGTGGAATTTATACACGAGAGTGTATGGATAATTATGATGAGC
Organism: Homarus americanus; assembly: GCF_018991925.1. Taxonomy (NCBI): domain Eukaryota; kingdom Metazoa; phylum Arthropoda; class Malacostraca; order Decapoda; family Nephropidae; genus Homarus; species Homarus americanus. Next base: position 6,461 of record NW_024735852.1, read on the forward strand.
TGAATTATGACATCTACGTCTGATAATCCGTTGTTTAGAATGGATTATTATTATTTTTGTTGAGTTATTTAACAGTTCGAGAAAAGGTTTATTATGGTACTATGTCCTATTATCACACAAGGTCATAATTGAAGTAAAATAACCAATTATACTGTATTATTTTAGACAATACATAAAAACATAAGAACATAAGAATGGAGGAAACTGCAGCGGGCCTATTGGCCCATACTGGGCAGTCCCGTTTACACCCAACCCCTATTGCTCATATGAGCATCCAACCTATGTTTGAAGCAATTCAGCGTATTCCAGTTAATGATGATATTTGGTAACTTGTTTCATTCATCCACTACTCTGTTTCCAAACCAGTGTTTACCTATTTCACTCCTAAATCTAAATTTGTCTAATTTAAAACCATTGTTACGAGTTCGCTCCTGGTTGGATAGTTTGAGTACCTTTGTAATGTCACCTTTGTTTAGCCCTGCCTTCCACTTATACACCTCTATCAGGTCGCCCCTCGCTCTACGTCTCTCAAGGGAGTGCAAATTAAGATGCTTTAACCTGTCTCTATACTCAAGGTTCCTAATGCCCGGGATTAGTCTTGTCATTCTCCTCTGAATTCTTTCCAGGGGTTCTATATCCATTCTGTAATACGGTGACCAGAACTGAACTGCGTAATCCAGGTGTGGTCTCACAAGAGCAAGATACAGTTTTAGGATGGCCTCGCTAGTCTTGTAACTAACACTCCTTTGTATGAACCCAAGTACTTTATTAGCCTTGTTACGAGCAAAAACACATTGTTTACTTGGCTTAAGGTTCCTACTTATCATTACTCCTAAATCTCTCTCGCAGTCGGATTTCTCTATGGTATCGTTGTTCATCTGGTATCTGGTTTCCCTGTTTACATCTCCTATACTGAGTACTTTACATTTGTAGATGTTGAATTTCATTTGCCATTTTTCAGACCATTCGAAAAATTTGTTTAGATCTTCCTGTAGTTTGCGTCCTCGTCAGATTTGATAACACGTCCTATTTTTAGTGTCATCAGCAAATTTACTTATGTTACTGTCAATGCCGATATCTATGTCGTTTATGTATATAATAAATAATAATGGTCCAAATACTGAGCCTTGGGGAACTCCACTTGTGACGTTGCTCCAATGGGACTTAGTGCCGTTAATGCTCACTCGTTGTTTCCTGTCCTGTAACCACGCCCTAATCCATTTAAGGGTGTCACCTTTGATGCCATGAGCTTCTACCTTTCTAATTAGTCTTTCGTGGGGACTCTGTCGAAGGCTTTGCTAAAGTCGAGATATACCACATCATAATTGTGCCCTCGTCACCGATTCAAAAGCGATGAAAATATCGGTAATAGATTAGTTAGGCAAGAACGTCCGCTTGGCGTATAACGAGAATCATTGGTAATCGGTGCGCTGTCGGGTGATTTCGAATAAGTTTGAAGCCGTTGCTTCCGTGGCTATTAAAGACTTGATTGGGCGGTAGTTAGAGGATAGTGATCTATCCCCTTCTTGGTCATTGCATTCTCATCACCAGGATGCATTACTACACCTGTTTTTAATGACATGTTAAACAACTTTGCTAAGGGCATACTAAGCTCTTCCTTACATTCCTTTAATACTCTGGCAAATATCTCATCGGACCAGGTGACTTATTAGGCTTTAGTTTGTCTATTTGCTTACTAACATCGTTACTAGTCACTACTATCTCACTTAATTTGTTTTCTTCACTATCTCTGAATAGAGTCGGTTCCTCGGGTATTCCCTGGACATGCTGGATAATATACCATCTACTTAAGGAGGTGATGTAGGTAAGGTAGATTGATATTTTAACATTAATTTACTCAGTTTTTTCTTAGTATCGGATTTTTTTTTTAGTTTTTATTCTGACAATTTATAATGCAAGCAGCGTTCACATGTTGTCAACCGCCCCCAAGTGTACAAGAAGTTTGGACTGTAACTGTACCGTCAATAAGTGGCTGTAACTGCACCGTCAATAAGTGGCTGTAACTGTACCGTCAATAAATGGCTGTAACTGTACCGTCAATAAGTGGCTCTGTATTCTGAACACGGGGATCTCTACAGTATAACCTACGAATATAACTGTGGTGAAAGAACTGCTTCCCCGCATTATGTTGAGGAAGATTCGTATACAAACTTTTTGCCCTGACTTCGTAGTAAAAAAAATCTTAGGCAAAATATATTGAATTTATTTTTAATGTTTATTTATTTATTGTTGTCGTTGGTGTTTTTGTTTTTTACCGGGATGTGTTATATTCACGAAAATGGAGTCAAGACAAATGTTGGACACGTTGATGTGAAGTAACACAGTAAATGATGTTGTTTGTGTTGCTGTGTTATTTATTTATTGTGTTTCTTATTCTTTTCTGTTTATTTTGTTTTATTTAGTTTTATTGTAGTAATTGTTATTCTTTTTTTTATTCTTACTAATGTTCATTTTACTGTTTATTCGTTTTCTTATTTTCATTTTATTGTTCAATAATTTTCCATTCATTCTTATTTATTTATCGCGTTGGTGTATTTCATTTATTTGCTATTCTCTTAGGTATTTCACATTTGCATTAATTAATCTTCAAATCATTGGTTGCTATTTTTATCATACTAGTTTAATGTTCACCTCAGCAGTCAACTGGCTTATGTCTAAACAATGTCTACCACTGTTTTAACCAGACTTAGTTATGAGACTTGTAATTCAGTATCCATTACGTACCGTTTATCAGTGTAATTTGTGGTAATGGACTGCCCAATGTAATTATATATATTGTCTTACTGAAAAAAATGCGGTGTAACCAAGATTAAGTTTTATAGAGTTTGTATTTAAGGATTATTCTCCTATACTTCTCTTAGATTCTGAATATATTTTTTTTTTATTATTTCAGTGTATTGTAATGTGTAGTTAGTTACACTATAGATATATAATAATTGCTTTAAGTTTGGTTGGGAGTGTGGAAGGTGTTGTGGTGTGTGATGTACAGGTGTGTACAGGTGGTGGTTACACCTGACTTCGAGGCAGGTGTGTATAGGTGCCAGATACACCTATGGTTACAACACAGGTGTATCCGGCAGCAGTAGTAACAAAGGGGCTATATGGGCTCCGGCGGCCATGTCGTGACACCGGCCGGCAGAATCCCCCAGTGAAAAAGGGAAACAAGATGGCCGTCCCCCATTCAATATGTAAACAACTCGACCTGAAATGTTGTTTATTGGAAATTTTTCTCATTAGGGAGTCGAACCCTTGTTTTGAGTTGGTGTTCAACTACCGTGGCTGACGGCCATCACCTGTGATTCAACTGGTAGAATTAAGTGTAATAATAATAATAATAATAATAATAATAATAATAATAATTAACGGTTTATTGAAAGAGCTTGGCAGCCAGAAGGCTGAAAATATACAGTTACATATTTGGGGAATGGGTTTCGAATTACAAATAATATACAAGTAACATTAGTGATACAAATAAGATATATAATAACTAGATGGGGAAAAGCTCAAACTACAGTGCATTTCAACATAGTGACAGTGCAAGAAGTAGTATTTACTGGGAGTGAATACACTGGTCTATTACAAGTTATTGATAA
>NW_024735853.1:0-12139 GCF_018991925.1 Homarus americanus
TACTAAACAGACCAAACACTCCCCTCCCACCTCCCTTATATTAATATCTTCCCTATAACCACACCCAACAATTTCCCCCCAAATTAAACCTAACCTCTCCTTAACCCTCACCCAACGATTCCCACCCAACCTAAACAAATCAACCTAACCTAATAACCTAACCTCTCCTCAGCCCACACCCACCGATTCCCACCTAACCTAACCCAATCAACCTAACCTAACTTAAGACCAATTCCCTCCTCCCCCCCCTCACTCCAAACCCCACGCCACCAACTCAAACTCAAGACCACTCCGACAAAAAAAAAAAAAAAAAAAAAAAAAACCGCCCTCAACCTGCATAACCTCCCCCAAAAAAGAAAAGAAAGACCTAACAATCCCAAAATAAAAACCTAACATACCCAGCCGTTACTAGCAATCCCACACAAAATAAAAAATAACCATTCTACCATTAACTAACCACACCCTATCACTCCTCCCAAAATAAAAACCTAACATACCCAGCCGTTACTAGCAATCCCACACAAAATAAAAAATAACCATTCTACCATTAACTAACCACACCCTATCACTCCTCCCAAAACAAATACCTAACTTACCCATCCCATACTAACTCAGATGACATGTACGTTTCCCTTAGCCAATAAGGTCGGTGAGAGTTCCACAGTGCCTGTACGCAAGCCCTCTCCCTCAAGAATGTTACCAACACTGTTTTATGGGCACCTGCCTTAGCCAATAAGGTCGGAGAGGTGTACCTAATAAAAACGGTACCAAATTGCAGACGACATTGAACGCCTCTCTTAGCCAATAAGGTCGGGGAGGGGTGCAATGTACCTGTACACAAACCCTCTCCCTCAAGAATGGGGCCAGAACTCACAATACCTGCAAGAAAGAGAGAATGCAATAATTAACCCAACTCTGCCAACCACTAACAAAACCTACAATCCTCCCAAAAGAAAAACTTAACCCACCCAACCTTACTCACAACCCCTCTTAGAAATCGATACCTACAATCCTCCCAAAATAAAAACTTAATATACCCGACCTTTCTAACAAGCCCCTTTGACCCTCCTAATAAAAATAAATAAATAAATAAATAAAATAAATAAATAAATAAATAAAAACATATGACGCAATACAACTATTCATTAGCAACACAAAACATATCATTCCTAAGAAATCCTACCATACCATAAATTAACCCAAGAACCTCCAAAGCCCCCCTTTCCCCCTTTCGCCTCCCTTCTCCTCTCCTCTCCTCCCCCCTCCTCCCGACAACCGAACCATACCTGACCTTATAACATTATCCTAACCCTCCCTCTCTCCCCTTACATTTACATGCAAACACATACACACTCACACAACAACCCCCCTTAAGCAATTTTAATTCACCTTAAATTAACATACAACCGCCACCCCCATCAATCCCCAAACACAAACTCCCCCCCTCCCTCAACCAATCTCCAAACACAACATCCCCCCCCCGCCAGACAAAGCCACCTTACCAAAATCGACCTAACTCAAGACTGAAACCTAACAACCTATATCTCACTCTCATCTCCGTTCACAATTTGACATAGCTCAAATCTGCCTCCTGCCATTACTAAACAACTCTCCTACGATACACTCATCCTTCCTCACTACGAATACTTTGACATTTCAAACTCAAAGATTCAAAACTCTTCCTCCAACTCTCTCCATTTCTCTCTGACATAGCTAAAAGACCCACAACTCTCAGAACCTAATCAAACATACCCAACGTCTGTGACATCCAATTCTTAATAAAATTGACCTAACTCTAGACTGAAACCACTCAACCTATATCTCATTCTCGTCTCCGTTCATAATTTGACAAAAAAGCTCAAATCTGTCTGCTGCTATTACTAAAAACTCTCCTACGATACGCTCATCCTTCCTTACTATGAATACTTTGACATTTCAAGCTCAAAGATTCAAAACCCTTCCTCCAACTCGCTCTGTTCCTCTTTGACATAGCTCAAAGACTTTACCTTCTTCTTTCTCCAAACAACCCTACGACTAGCAAAATTTCCATGTTTTCACCTTCTCTGTTAATTTGTTCGTGTGTGGCCTGTGCGTCCGTCCACCTGCGCTTCTCGGCTTGCGCCGCCGCCGTGGCGGGGCGGTTCTTCCTCCGCTTTGCCAACACTGCCTAAGCTAAGACGACAACCAGAGCACCCGCGTTGGCCCTTTGCTTGCCCGGACCTGATCCCGCCCTCCCTCTGCCTCGTCCTGATTGTGATTGTTGCACCCTCAGGGCATTTTGCCTACCCCCTCACGCAAGCGGTGTTTAGCCACTGCACCTGTTCTCTCCTTCTAAAATTCACTTCTATCCTCCCTTTATTCTTCCTCTGAACCTCCTTCCCCCCTGTCACTCGCATTTTTCTGTCTTCTGGCTGTATGCTCAGTCACTCTCTAACCCTCTCTCACCATGAACAGTTACGAGTTTGATAACGTGGCGCGGATACGTCCGGATACGCAGACCTGCCCCAAGAAACTAAACCTCCTAGTTCTCCAGAAGTTTTTTGAAGCTAATGGGATCGTGGGGGTCACCAAGGTGGAACGTCTAAAGCTCCATGGTGACATCAAGATCACCTTCGTCGAGAAGGGCATGACCGCACAGCTCGCGGAGATCCCAGACATCAACGGCATTCCTTTTAAAATGATTGCCTACATGTGGGACAACTTGAAGCTGGGTGTAATCTCCCACGCCGAAATTGCCCACATGGACAAAGCAGAGCTGAGTGAGCTCCTCAAGGGGCAGCAGCTTCAAGTTGTGAAGAAGCTGTCCGACACCACTGCCCTCATCGGACACCACTCCACCCTACCCAAGGAAGCTCAACTGGCGTGGGTAACTGTGCCAGTCAAGCCCTACTGCAGACCGAAACGGTGTTACAAATGCCAGCACTATGGACACACTGTAAACAAGTGTGAGGCGCAGGAGGACACCTGCTCCATGTGTAGCAGCCTGGACACCGCTACACGGTCTGCCCCAACAAAGTAAAAAAATGCGCTGCTTGTGGTGGCCCACACTCCTCCGCCGACCGGACCTGCCCCAAATGGAAGGAGGAATGCAGGGTAGCCAAGGCTCGTCTTGAGAAGAAACTGAGCTACAAAGAGGCCCTCCTTGCTGTACGCTCCCAAGAAAAGAAAAAACCAGCAGAAAAGAAAAACCAAGAAAAGAAAACTCAAGAAAAGAAAACTCAAGAGAAGACGCCCACCACACAGAACCAAGAACACCACGTGGCCCGTGGAGCTGAAGCCCACGTGGTCAACCTCACCGTCTCTGACTTCTTCCACACCTATGAGGACTTAATACACGAGGAAGACGAACAACAAGACCCAAACACAAACGAATGGACACTTCAAGAGAGCAAGAAGAGGAGTGTGAGAAGAAAATCGACATCAAGCTAAGAAGACCAAGACATCTCCTCCACTCAAGAAACCAAAAACACAATCAAGCCGACCAAGCACTGAACATCCATTGCCCAACCCAACACGCACCTGACGCTTGACTTGACGCTAGCCTGGCTTTGTCTTGTCGCCTCCCTGCCGCGTCCAGGCGAGTTGCTGCTGCTGCCTCCATCTTATAATCCCTCACGCAAGCGGTGTTTAGCCACTGCATCTGTTCTCTCCTCCTAAAATTCACTTCAATCCTCCCTTTATTCTTCCCCTGAACCTCCTTCCCCCTGTCACTAGCATTTTTCGATTCGATTCGCTGTATGCTGATTGGCTGGTAGGTGCGCGGCCGGAGCTCAGTTGGGAGTTGTAGGGGAGAGGAGCCACTGCCACTACAACTTCTATTTGATATTTTTTGTTCAATTTGTGTTTAATGTTCCCATGTTATGTTATAATATTATATTGTTGTAGGGTTTTTGTATGTGCATATTTATATTTTGCCAAGACATTACAATAGTTATACCTAAAATTCATGCTTTTTAATGTCCATTAATACCCAACGAAAACGTGAGGAAAAATGACGTCATAGAGTTGAGGACTAAACGGCAGCGCTGGTCACCACCACCTCCTGCTCACCTGGACCCCAGCTGTCTTTCACCAGCATCACCACCTCTTTCTCACCTGAACCCTCACCTTTCCTCTCCGTCACCACCATCTCCTGCACATCCCGACCCCCGCTGTCTCTCACCAGCACCACCACCTCTGCTCACCTGAACCCTCACCGTCCCTCTACGTCTCTACCACCACCACCTGCCCAGTCTGGCCCTCGCCAATCCTCGCGGCCACCTCCAGCTCCTGCACAGGTACACCAAGTTGGTTCTATGGAAACAATCACTTTCCGTCTGGATCACCACTCCAAGCAAATCAACCTTCTTTCTGCCCAACACGACTCGTTTGTGAAAACAATTGCGACATTGCAGAGGCAACACCAACTCATTATGGACACCCTGACCCAACAGGGGCACACTTTGCAAGCCCTGGTGACCCGCCTCCTTCCTTCTCCCGAGATGGAGGATCCATCCCTCGCTATCCCACTCCTCCCTCACCAAAATCCTCAACAGAATTTGGTACCTCCTCTGGAGCCCTGTCTAGCCCCACCGACTCATCTCACCCCGGAGACCGTTCCCTCCTCTTCTTACAATGGAACATCCAGGGACTTAGACCTCGCCGGACAGATCTCGCCCAGTTTGTGCTCTCCCATCAAGTAGATGTCGCTCTACTTCAGGAAACCATCACAGACTATGTTACTCCACTACGCCTCTCTGGCTATACTGTTTACACCCTGCCTCGGTACCGTGGGCAGGCTCGTGGCCTCCTCACCCTTGTGCCTAAAACCATTCCATCTGTAAGGGCGGAATCTATCTTCCTGCTCGCTACAGCTACTTACTCGCTCGTTTGCTGGTGCGGACAACACTTGGGCGGTTGGACAGAGGTGAGAACGGCAGCTGCTACCTGTGTCAAGAGCAGATTCACCCCAGCCTCCATATGGTAACTATCTAGCTACCCAGCTGTTTGTCAAATTCTGGCTGTGATCTCATCATAGGTCCTAAACCCGTAGGCTGTGTCCCCAGTGTCACGTGCCTGAGCGCTCGGGAACTCCCATAGCGTGAGGCATATGTTCAAGCCTACACTTCACACAAGCTATTAACTTGTTAATTGTACTTATTATATTATTATTGTTCTTAGTTACTTAGGTTAATTGTATATTTATGTATGTTATTAATATGCATCATTGTCTTATTCTGTTAAGTAAAGTCAAGAGTAGTATTAATTAATTATATAAAATATCTAGCAAATGTCCTGGATCACTTGATATGAGACGCTCTTCTCCACCTCGTCGGCACGCTTCCCCAGTAGCGAAAAACCATGGCATAGGGTAGACGTGTCCATTCTTTCTCTAGCCTTGACCCTTGTCTAGTGCCTTGTCCAGTCTTCTGCAATGCCCTAGGGGTATCAGGTATTAGTGACACGTTTAGTTAGGCCTAGGAAGGGATCCTGGTGGTAAGGAATCTCCTGTTTGGTAGAAAATAACTATTTTGTAGGGATTGTTGTATTTATATATTTTGTATGTCTATGTAATACAGTTATGTTAAGTAATATTCGTTTGGTCTAACACCTTACGGTATATTTTCACCCTTCCGTCATCACTCTTATTTTAATATACAATTACTTATACCCTTAAATTCATGTTTGCTAGTCATTACTCCCTTTAGAACATAAATTGAATTAATTAATTATCTTCCCTTTTGTGACTAACTTATTTCAACTTGTTCATACTTATTCAAAGACATTTAGTTGAGTAGGTTTTTGTGGGGATAATTATTGCCGTGTTCCCTATTTGTTCCTTTATTTGTTAATAACTTGGGGTAGGTTTCACTCCCCAGGTATAAAGGGTAGTGGGATCGCGACAAATGGGGGCCTGTGTCCGGGAACTAGCCACCATTGTTGTGTCATATCAAGTGTTGTTACTCGCCAGGTGTGGTTTCATCCCTAAGTATTTTTGGATGCAAGTTGCTGTGTTCACAGTGTTCATTTATATTGCTCCTGTTATTGCTTAAGCTACTGGTGAGTTAACCCTTATCTTGTGTACCAGGTGTTTGGTTAATCCCTTGCTGTGTTTCACAGTTGATTGCATTTTGATATTATTAATTAGCTAGCTAGTTAGCTTAGCTGCCACGGTTACTTTTTTTTCGCTACTCGATTTTGAGTTCAACATGTTTGACCTGGAAAGCTTTTTGGCTTCACCTTCAGCCGAAGTACTGAAGGGGCTTACTAAGGCAGAGTGGCAATCCCTCGCTGCTTATTATGAAGTAGAAGGCCGCTCTTCCATGAATAAGGCTAGGTTAGAAGAGGCTGTCCTCAACTACCTTAGTGACAATGAAATCATAGCCCAACCGTCGGGAAATTCAGAGGAAATTGTTAAACCAAGTAATTTGGCCTTACAAGTTGAACTCAAAAGACTCGAGGTGGAGCTGGAAACTCTCAAACAAAGAGGTTTGGCTCAGGGTAGTAATACTTCAACATTCAGTGTAGACAAATGTCTCAACAGTGTTCCTAAATTTAATGAGGAAGAACCAGACAAGTTCTTCTCTCTTTTCTAGAAAATTGCCCGACTTAACAAGTAACCTGTTTCTGAATGTTCTCAACTTATTTATAGATCTTTCACTGATAAAGCATTAGATGTGTTTTCTGCCCTCTCTGAGGATCAATGTCTAGACTATGCCCTTCTTAAGTCAGCGGTTTTGAGCGCTTATAAACTTGTTCCTGAAGCCTACCGGCAACAGTTCCGTAACTGCAGGAAGACTGACAAACAAACATTTGTGGAGTTCTTCAGGCAGAAACAGGTCCTTTGTCGGAGGTGGATTGAAAGTGAGTCTGCCCATGTAGAACATGACAAGCTTGTTGAACTAATCCTGCTAGAAGAGGTTAGAAAGTGTATCCCAGGCGACATTCGAGCACACTTGGATCAGAGAGATATCTGTACCCTGGCTGATGCTGGTCCAGTGGCTAACCATTATTCCTTAACTAATAGAAATGTAAATACCAGGTCTTATGCTCCCATGTCCCAGTCCTTCACTTCCTTCAAGCGGCCCACACCAACATCTACATCGGGGTCCCTGCCTCTTGTCATACCGACCCGACCCTCAGGTTCTGCATCATCTACCCCGGGTGAGCCCATGGTCCATGGGACAGGTGGATCTACTCCTACTGGTGAGAGAAACTTTAGTTGCAGGTACTGTAAGAAGCCAGGACATGTCATCAGCGACTGTCTCAAGTTAAAGAAAAGAAATTCCTCTCACCAAGGATCCCCCGCTCTTTTGGTCAGGGTGGCCGAGCAATCTGAGAAATTATTGGAGCCCTGTGTCACTGCCCTCAGTCAGACTGTTGCCCTGGATGCTTCCCCCTCTTCTATGATATCAACCTTTGAACCATTTTGTTCTCCTGGTTCCTTAACTTTGGATCAATTCAGTCAACCCATTTCTGTTAAACTCTTGAGAGACAGGCTCAGCCTTATCTCTTGTTACTAAAGAAGCTGCTCCATTCCTGGATTCATGCTATACTGGTAGCTGGGTGCTTGTGAATGGTTTGACCGGTGGGTCGCGTATTCCCCTTTGTCAAGTGTACCTGCGGTCATCCATAAAGTCAGGCTATGTCACATTAGGAGTAGTAGATAGCTTACCTGTAGAAGGGCTCTCTCTATTGATAGGAAATGACCTCGTTGGCGACATGATGTTCCCTAATGTTGTGATCTCATCTTGTCCCACTGCCGAGAATAATACTGTGCAGTTAGTAGACTTTCCAGGGTTGTTCCCTGCGTGTGCTGTGACCCGTAGCATGAGCCGCAGTACAGAGGTAGAAGAGACTAGTGAAGTTGGTGAAGTTTCCCTCCAGGACTGTGAGAAGTCCGAGGATAATCTTATCCAACCGGACCACACTGATCTTGGTCTCAGTGAATTTTTTGAGGATTCCCCACAACCAGATAACCTCCAGAGTAGTTCTGATGGAGATAGGAACCCAGACGTCACTAGTTTTGGTTCCTCTCCCATCACTAGGAGTAAGTTTATTGAGCTACAAGCAGGGGATCCTGAGCTAGTAGGTTTTCTCAATAGGTCAGTTACTGAGACAGAAGCTGAGCAAGAATCAAATTGCTACTACACTAGGTCTGGTGTATTAATGCGGAAGTTCCGTCCCTCCAATTCTCCTGCCAATCACCCTTGGTTGGTTCATCATCAAGTTGTTATTCCCAAACCTTTGCGGCAGGACATACTTAGTATCGCTCATGATGGGGTGGGTGGTCATTTAGGAGTTAGGAAGACTTATGAAAAAATTTTATCCCAGTTCTTTTGGCCTAGGATGAAGAAAGACGTCAGCTCTTACTGTCGCACTTGCCATGATTGTCAGGTAGCGGGGAAACCGAACCCCAGTGTTAAACCATTCCCTCTGCAGCCTATCCCAGTCATTGAAGAGCCCTTTAGTAAGGTGGTCATAGATTGTGTCGGTCCCTTACCTAAGACCCCTCGTGGTCATCAGTTCTTGCTAACCATTATTGATTGTGCAACCCGTTATCCTGAAGCCATTCCCTTGCGCCGCATCACAGCGAAGAATGTTATCAAAGCCTTAACCCACTTCTTCACTCAAGTAGGCCTTCCTACAGTGGTGCAGTCAGATCAGGGTTCCAATTTTACTTCCCGGTTGTTTAATCAGGTAATGCAAACCCTGGGAGTCCGGCAGTTGAGGTCTTCGGCCTATCACCCTCAGTCACAGGGGGTGGTAGAGAGATTTCACCAGACACTAAAACTCATGTTGCGCACCTTCTGTCTGGAGACTGGGAAGGATTGGGACGAGGGAGTTGACCTGCTTTTGTTTGCTGTTCGGGACAGTAAACAAGAGTCGCTAGGATTCTCACCCTTCCAGCTCGTCTATGGACATGAGGCGCGAGGGCCTCTTAAGGTGTTAAAAGAGTGTTGGTTGAGTGATCAGAGCGCGACGCCCTTAGCTTCATATGTGGTCCAATTCAAGGAGAAGTTGCGTCTGGCTGTAGAACTTGCCCAGTCCAACTTAAGGTGTGCTCAGGTGAAAATGAAACTGCATTTTGATAAGGCCCATCAGGCAAAACCTAGAGAATTCCAAGTGGGGGAGCAGGTGTTGGCCTTCCTGCCCTTACATGATCACCCTTTTAAATCCAAATACAGTGGTCCATATGAAGTACTAGAAAAACAGGGGTCCGTGAATTATGTGATTAGCACCCCTGAACGGCGTAAGAAAAAACGCCTTATCCATGTCAATCTTTTAAAGTCATATCATGTTCGTAACGAAACCCTGGGAAAAGCAGTTGCATGTGTTGATCAATCCTTGCCAAATTGTATCATTGTGCCAGAGTGTAAGGATGATAAAGATCAGTGTTTTTCTGAAATAATGAATGGGTCTAGTGTAAAAGTTGAAAACTCGACTATCTTGGAGGACCCCAGTGCTAAGTTGTGCCATCTCTCTAGTGACCAAGCCAATAATATAAAGTCTCTATTACAGGAGTATCTTATTATAGTTGGTGATTACCCACTCTCTTGTTCAGTGCTGGAGCATGACGTTGAGACCAGGGGAGCCAAGCCAATCCGACAGCGTCCCTACCGTCTTAATGCCTTCAAGCGGGAGTGTGTGCGAGCCGAGGTACAGCGTCTTCAAGAGCTAGGCCTCGTCGAACCCAGCATCAGTCCATGGGCATCCCCTGTTGTTCTAGTTCCAAAGCCGAATGGGTCAATGCAGCTGTGTGTGGATTATCGCAAGGTGAATGCTGTCACTGAACCCGATGGTTATCCCTTGCCACGCATCGACGACGTGATCGACGATCTTGGACAGGCAAGGTACGTGACCAAGTTGGATCTCCTCCAGGGCTACTACCAGATAAGACTGACTGAACGCTCCAGGGCCATCTCTGCTTTTGTCACTCCTGAGGGGTTGTACCAATTCACAGTCCTTCCGTTTGGTATGCGGAACGCCCCTGCAACCTTTCAACGCCTCATGAATTTCATCACGTCTGGTCTGGAAGGTGTCCGCTGTTACCTAGACGACCTCATCGTCTTCAGCAGTTCCTGGGAAGATCACATGAGTCGTTTACAAGCCCTCTTCTCCGTACTGGCTGCAAGCAAGCTGACGGTGAACCTCGTCAAAACTGAGTTCGGCCATGCCCACGTCACTTTCTTGGGGCATGTGGTCGGACAAGGGGAAGTCCAGCCTATAGCAGCCAAAATTGAGGCAATTCAACAGTATCCAGTGCCAGGCGATAAGAAGAGTGTGATGAGGTTGCTGGGTATGGCGGGGTGTCCAAACTTCTCCTCCGTTTCCTCTCCCATGACTGACCTGCTGAGTGGCAAGAAAACCTTCAAGTGGACTACGGCTTGCCAGGAATCTTTTGAGAATCTTAAATCCCTGCTGGCAAATGCTCCTGTACTACTTGCACCTGACCTCCAGAAACAGTTCACTCTCCATGTCGACGCCAGTGAAATTGGCGCCGATGCTGTGCTTCTGCAAGAGGGTGAGAGTGATCAAGTGCTTCATCTGCTGTGCTATTTTTCTAGAAAATTTAACAAATATCAAAGAAACTATGCCACCATTGAAAAGGAGGCTTTATCACTGATCATGGCACTAGAAAACTTCAAAGTATATATTGGCAGCACTGCTTATCCCATTCAAGTGTTCACTGATCATAACCCACTTACTTTTGTTGACAAGATGAAACATACCAACCAAAGACTTTTGAGGTGGGCTCTATCACTTCAGCCCTATAACTTGAACATTTCCCTTATCCGCGGAAAAGAGAACGTGTTGGCTGATGCACTTTCTCGAGTCTGATTATTTAGTAACTATGTCTATATGCAAATTATTTTTTTGTTTTATTGTCATTGAGTACCTTGTGTTTATATTATGAATTATTTTGCTTCATATTGATTTAAACTGATTGTGTTAGTTATTACTTTCACTGTGTAGCTGTATATCCATTTTCGCTTCCAGTTAGTTGTAAGCTCACTTTTTTGGGGGAGGTGTCACGTGCCTGTGGCGCTCGGGAACTCGCATAGCGTGAGGCATATGTTCACGCCTACATTTCATACAAGCTATTAATAAATTGTTAATTGTACTTATTATATTATTATTGTTCTTAGTTACTTAGGTTAATTGTATATTTATGTATGTAATTTATATGTATCAATGTCTTACTCTGTTAAGTCAACTCAAGAGTAATATTAATTAATTATATAAAATATCCAGCAAATGTCCTGGATCACGTGATATGAGACGCGCTCCTCGGCGTGCCCACGCTTCGCCAGTAGCGAAAAAACCGTGGCATAGGTTAGACGTGTCCATTCGTTCTCTAGCCTTGACCCTTGTCTAGTGCTTTATCCAGTCTTCTGCAATGCCCTAGGGGTATCAGGTATTAGTGACACGTTTAGTTAGGCCTAGGAAGGGATCCTGGTGGTAAGGTATCTCCTGTTTGGTAGGGATAATCATTTTGTAGTGATTGTTGTATATATATATTTCTTATGTCTTGTGTAATATAGTAATGTTAAGTAATATTTGTTTGGTCTAACTCCTTACAGCATATTTTCGCCCTTCCGGCATCACTCTTATTTTATTATACAATTACTTATTCCCTTAAATTCATGTTTGCTAGTCATTACTCCCTTTAGAACATAAATTGAATTAATTAATTATCTTCCCTTTTGTGATTCACTTATTTCAACTGTTCTTACTTATTCAAGTACATTTAGTTGAGTAGGTTTTTGGTGAGGATAATTATTGCCGTGTTCCCTATTTGTACCTTTATTTGTTAATAACTGGGGTAGGATTCACTCCCCAAGTATAAAGGGTAGTGGGATCGCGACAATATATATATATATATATATATATATATATATATATATATATATATATATATATATATATATATATATATATATATATATATATATATACATATATATATATACATATATATATATACATATATATATATACATATATATATATACATTATATATATATACATATATATATACATTATATATATATACATATATATATATACATTATATATATATACATATATATATATACATTATATATATATACATATATATATATATACATATATATATATACATATATATATATA
>NW_024735855.1:0-25398 GCF_018991925.1 Homarus americanus
TAAGTCATTGTACTGAAAGGGGATAAATTAGCTTAAAGATGAATGCAATATATTTTTTTGTTTCAGTTTCTAATAATAAACTCTGAATTTCTGTGCCTTCATATTTTTGCATACTTATTACTCCTGATTTAGAATATTTCGTCTTTCTCTGGAAAAGTTTCGAGAAGGCTTGATTTCACCAGATTTTTGGATAAACTTTTTTAATATCATCTGCTAGGTGGAAGTCACCACTAAATATTTATAGAATGCTTGTGTATACCTGTATATCCTACAGGGGAGGAAGAAGCTATTGATACCAGTAAAATTAAGTATTCTGTTGTGCTTGAGAATTACTACATAAGGCAATAGGGATTATGCGGTAGTGATTTATTTTCATTTCGCATATAGTGTATTTAGGAATTTTTTTTTTGGGGGGGGGGGCATTTACAGTATTACGGGTGTTGAAAATTGAGAAATCAATACGATAAATACAACTATATAAATTTCCAAATACAGTCGTTACAGTGCAAGAGAAAAGCAAACTATTAATATCTTTACTTAATAATTATGCACTATTATAGCATGATAAATACTTACAACACACATAAATCTTTATTAGAAATGCAGTTAATACAACACTTGCCGTAAAATATGATGATGGTTGCTTAACTCTGAAGCCATTTGGGAACACTAGTTAAGGAACTTGATCATGTTTTCTACCTGCCGCCCTCACAGTGCTCTTGTCAGATGTAATGAATGAATCACTTTACATGGTGAAAACTGGGGTGGAGAGAACTACACGCATAAACAGCACCAACAAACGACAAGCCGCAGCATGAGACACATCCTAAGACAAACGGAAGCCAATTTTCTACATTGAATATTATTTTACACATAGAATGTTTTTACACACTCAAGATTTCCCCAAAATTTGTCTTAATTTCAAAATCTCCGTAACTCTGAGTTGCATGTACTGTTGAGTGAAGCAGTTGACAATATACCATATGGACAAAAAAGACTAAAAATTCCATGACATTACTCCATTGTGAACGAAGTGACAGACATTATAATTAACACAGAACAGTTATATCAACTTATCACATCATGTTGTGACGTAAAAGAAATTAGCGATAGTCTGAGATGACAGTGGCCACAAAGTGTGAATGAGTGAGTAAGCAAATCTCGAAATACACATACGAATATATATTATTAATTAGCGGAGATCAGAGCAGGAGCCTCACTTGTCCGGGTTCCAGGCCAATATTACCTCCCACACCGAGGGTAATTTACTTGGGTCTTGGCTGCACGCCTGACCGTGTAACACAGCACCAAGTACAGGGCCGGCGCTACCCACTAGGCGAACTAGGCGATCGCCTAGGGCGCCAACATCTGGGGGCGCCACAAATTCAGGGCAAACTTGGATAAAATTAAAAATGAAGGGAAAACTGTGGTGGACACTGTGGTGGAGCCGTGGAGGGTCGGAGCAAGATGTTAGAAGGGTGGGGGGGTCGGAGGGAGGCGAGGGTAGGTAGACGGTAGCCGACTGTGTTTTCTTTTTTAATATTCGTTAACCCCCCGGAGGAACTAACCCGGGTCCTGTCCTTTAGCGGCCAGGAGAACTGTCGAGCAGTGACCTGAAGGCTGACATCTGAGGAACCCTTCTCCCAACTCCACCATCCCCTCCCCTCCCTTACTGCCAGGGCGGCTGAGCCGCCCCTTCCCTGCCTTTGTCGGGATGAGGCAAGGTTAACTGACCTCTGAAGTTTGACCTCGCATAACATAATCCCACTGAGACTGGCCAGCGACCAGAGCCGCCAGCCGCCAGGCAAATAGTAACCTGCAATAACTTGATTAGTTGGAGATCAAGATTCAAGCTGTCCAGACTACTCACAGACACCAGTGACCAGGCCACTTCAGTCCGAGTCAGTCATCTCCAAAAGTGTGGTGCAGTGGCAACAACTTCAACAGCTGGCTATCCTGCTAAACAGTAAGTTGAAACTTGAAACTGTCTTATTATTTTTATAGTATGTAGTTATTTGATTTATCTTGTACTCTGTCTATAATGCTGTACACCTTAGCGAGTCTTTGTTTCAATCTTAGTGCTTCTCGTCATTTCGTCAAGTTTTATCATACGTGTGTTACGATGTGTACTAGTGGACGTATGTACTGCGTGAGTGTGTACTAGTGGACGTATGTACTGCGTGAGTGTGTACTAGTGGACGTATGTACTGCGTGAGTGTGTACTAGTGATTGTATTTTTTTCAACAATAATTTGATATATGTTTTGTAGAATATATTTGGTTATGTATCCATTACAGTAAAAGCTAATCTCCAGTTTCACGATTGTCAACATTACAAATAATTGTCCACTAAATTTTTATTACAATAAAAGACTTATTTATTTATATACTTATTTGTTTGTCATATAATATCGTCTACAATAAGCTCCTATATAATGTAATTTCAACACATACACTAAATAAAATTCATCTAACAAATTAATATGTTTTATATAGGTAGTAATGGCGTACAATAGGAGCTCAAAACCAAATACCAAGAAACAAACCAAATGTATTAAAAAAAATTTTACATCATTAAATATATAATGGGTGAACGCTTATTGTACACGACGTAAATGTAAATAATTTTTTAATGTGGCTTGGTCAGAGTTGCAATTATTTTTATTCATAACTGTTACATCTCTCCATTAAGCTTTTTCTATTTATACTTAAGATGTCAATTTAATATATTGTCCGACCAATGACTGGTCACAACTCACAAGTATCTTATTTTGCACTACATGTATATAATAATGATGTAATAATAGTAGGTTATAACTCGCAGGAGGCTGGAGCGAGCTGAATGCTTATATGTTATTATTTTTTAAAGATTACCCTAAAATAAAATAAATAACTAAAAATTGTTTCATTGACATTTACGTCAAGGATTTATTGACTTAATGTAATAACAATAATTGGTTATTTGCATGGATGAAGTAATAAAGCCACAAGATGAAAATTATGTTATCAGTGGTGTTTGGAGAGTTAGAAACAATGTAGTAATGGGTTACTGTACCTACATTAGCTTATCAAAACTTTCAAGGGGGCGCACATCTAAAGGCTTGCCTAGGTCGCCAAATCATCTTGCACCGGCCCTGACCAAGTATAATATGAGGTGCAGATCTTGCAGCTCCAACCTGCCACTTTCTTGCCCGTGAATTATGTTTTGTCTGGCGAAGTGCGCTCCGTCTAGCAGATTTATCTCGTGCATAATATTTAGCAATATATCAAGAGGGTAAAACATTGTGTGTGTGTAAATATGGCAGGATAATGTATGATAAATTTACGTAATAAATAGCTGACAATATTTCAAGGGAATGAAAATCACTGTCCATATATCTTTTCATGTTATATGTTTATTTATTCATTCACTCATTCATTCCTTCATTTATTGTTGACTATGTATAGATTTGTTACTTATTCATTCATTGCTAATTAATATTTTGTATTATATTTGTTTACCTATGACATAGCAAAAGGTATCTTCAAGGGCCCTTAGTATTCCTCAAGAAGCTTCAGTATTATAACAAAGGAGAAAAACCCGAGGTATATAAAGTAGAGAGTGATTCATTTGACAAATTATAGTACTTGGCCCAAAGCAGGTCGAAGATAACTGCAACGTGTGATTGATGTGGGACCATTATTCACAGCAATGATGAGACCCGGATTTCGGCTCAGCCTAATTGACAGTGGAATTTAGTGGTTTGATGGGAGAGTGGAGGTGGTGATAGTGGTAGTGGTGGTGATGGTGGTAGTGATGGTGATTGTGGTGAGGATGGTGGCTAGTGATAGTGGTAGTTGGTGGTGATGGTGGTAGTGGTGGTGATGGTGGTGGTGGTGGTATTTGTGTATTGATCGATAGAGGTTCCGGTGATTGATGTAGGGGAAGGAATGGGGAAAGGGGATTCTGGTGGATGGTGTGGGAGACAGTAGTGATAATTAGTGGTGATGGTGATGGTAGGGATGATGGTGGTTGTAAGGATGATAGTGAACTGTGATGGTGGTGGATATAATATAAGTCGAAGGTGATGATTGTTTTGGTTGATGGTTTGGTTGACACTGGCGATATTTTGTGGTATGAGAAAATACTTGTCAGAGAGATAATCTGATAATGGTTGGTAGTTGGAGAGGGCAGCAGTGGTGTTTTATGACAGGAGAAAAGAGGTTGGAGATGGTAGCGTGGAAATGGCAATGGCAGTGTAGGGGAGTGACGAGGACGATGGCTATGATGAAAACTGTAGTAACTGTAGTGAGGATTAGCTTGAGCACAGAAAGGACCCTAGCCGGAATTTCTATCAGAGCCAACATGGTGTAAAATCTAAGGTAACGTGAGAGACGGGCAGGAGAAACACCCAAAACATGTTTCACGTTCTCGACTCACGATGAAGAGTTGGAAAGACTATTGATGTACGCTAAGGCCTGGCTCAAAGTTGTACCTCATTCTAGATATATTGTACAGACGTAAAGGTTTATAATCAAAATATCATTATTGTTATTATTATGGTTATTATTATTCTTTGTATCATTAATACTACAAATATTAATGGCTTCAGCCTTACTACTTTCATTGTTACTGTCTTTGTTATCATTCTCTTAAATACATGAAGAAATTAAATATTGAAACAGAGAGAGAGAGAGAGAGAGAGAGAGAGAGAAACTACCTGGTATCATGGGTCACTTAAATATTCATCCTCTTGTTATTGTAGCTGCAGACCACTCTGAGGTCTTTAATGTTGTATTGGACTCTCTCTCTCTCTCTCTCTCTCTCTCTCTCTCTCTCTAGCTCTCACTCTCTTTCTCTCGTTCTGTCTATTTTTCTTTGAATTGTTTCTAAAGCTGAAAAAAGTTATGAATAATTTTCCAACTTTTCAAAGGAAGCTTAAATTAGCTTGGAATTTCGCTGTGTATAGGTTGACGTAAGCGATATCTTTTGTTTAACTGAGATTTATAACTTCACGTGTCCCATTGTACGAAGACCGCCCTGGGTGAGCCAGTATCTCAACAACAACCAAAATTTTCTTAGTGAATGGAAAAGATGACACACACACACACACACACACACACACACACACACACACACACATACACACACACACACAGTCCAATTCTAACAAAAGAGAAGTGAGACGAACTTTATATTAAACAATTCGCAAAACAAATAGAGATGTTATAGAAGCTGATCACTACATTACCCAAAAGATTTGTATTCCTGAGATTGCCCCAAAAAATTATCAAAAAGAAAGAGATAAAAATATGTAGCTTCAGTGGTATAATGTAACACGTATTGTATAGAGTCGCAAAAGAAATTCCTATGTAAAAGAAGAAATTTGTTGTTTCAGTTTCGTACGTGAATTAAATTACACACAAATTGAAAGTACTGATGAACATATTTATAACACAACACAGGTATGGAGACACATAACACTGATATCCATTTGTAAGAGAAGATAAAACACCCCCCCCCAAAAAAAAAAAAACACGAGAGAATTGTATATTACGACCGTCTGTAACCCACCATTGAAAAATACAGTGATCCTCTTATTGTGTATTTTATCTTCTCCTACAGTGGAATTTCAGTGTGCGTGTGAACAAGGGTCGCTACCACGGCATAGAGGTCCAGGGTTCGATTCCCGACTAGTGAGGTATTGTTTGTATTTGGAAGTCCGTGTGTATATGGACTGTTGAGATATACACTGTATACTGTATGTAGACCTCGTGTTTCCTAGTTCGAGTCGGTAAAATGCTATTACGACCACACAGTTAGCACGGGCAATCTCCGATAGAGGTTCACGTTGCTTAAACGTAAGACGAACGATCGGACTTTGTGTGAAATAAAACAAAACCTAGGATTGCTTTTGTTGCTCTTCTGGCGCCGTGGTAGGGACCCCTGTTCATACGCAGAAGTACAGTAAGATTAAGGGAAAATATAAAAGAATTTTTGCACCTTCACTTGAGCCCTACTATCACACTTATCGCCTCCCCCGCTGACCATCACAGGCTGAATGAAAGAGGTGCTCACTCTGCTGACACCTGACAACATCATGTTAGCAGCGACCCACATAATCTGTAAATAATTGAGAGACTCAGGCTGGCAGGCACAGGCATGGACTGTCTACTTGTACATGCAGGTGTATATCTTGGCTCTCTATCTCACTGTCAATATTTGAGGGGAGTCTCTTGTTCCCGGGGTAACTGAAAGGTCAGAATGGATTTCTCACATATTCTCTGGAGTTTTGTGTGCATGTCTGTCCCATCCATGACCGAGACTAGACTAGTCGTGGTGTGTCGTCGTGCATGTCTGTCCCATCCATGACTGAGACTAGACTAGTCGTGGTGTGTCGTCGTGCATGTCTGTCCCATCCATGACTGAGACTAGACTAGTCGTGGTGTGTCGTCGTGCATGTCTGTCCCATCCATGACTGAGACTAGACTAGTCGTGGTGTGTCGTCGTGCATGTCTGTCCCATCCATGACTGAGACTAGACTAGTCGTGGTGTGTCGTCGTGCATGTCTGTCCCATCCATGACTGAGACTAGACTAGTCGTGGTGTGTCGTCGTGCATGTCTGTCCCATCCATGACTGAGACTAGACTAGTCGTGGTGTGTCGTCGTGCATGTCTGTCCCATCCATGACTGAGACTAGACTAGTCGTGGTGTGTCGTCGTGCATGTCTGTCCCATCCATGACCGAGACTAGACTAGTCGTGGTGTGTCGTCGTGCATGACTTGTGCCATTCACAGTAGCTGCATTTTTGCCATATTCGATTTTTCCCTAATTCTATCTATTCTTCTTTTAGACACAATCGCCTGAAGAAATAATCATTTCCGAGCGGCGTATCCTGCCAGATATATATCCAAACCTCATAATTCTCCCAGAAAGATTGTTTTATATAATATATTACTGCGCTTCAACAACTAGTCAGCAATGACATATTAAGAGATATATCACATACATAACACAAGGTGAAAATTGTTCGCGTTTCTGCTTTTTTTAATTACCCTATTTATCTAACTAAGCTATATGTATTTGGTGCGTTCATCTCATACTGGAGAATTACAACAAGGCTCGGGAGCTCCTCTTGACGGCTTTCAAATCTGTGCACATATTCATAAAGCGGCGAACAAAACCCGCTTGAAGCATCGTTTACTTCACTGTCAAGAGTCAAGACCAACTGAAGGTCATTACTTGTGTGTAGAGAGTTATAAAGCAACCTGCCCTGGGAGTTGTGGATACCTTTTAAGAAGTTTAAGTCAGGTGGCCCATCACTGTATAACAAGAATACAGGTGAATTTGGATTGGCTGTCAGACGTCTCAAATACTGCACTGTACCTCGTCTTTCTGGAATTATATTCATTATCTGTTGATGATTATGATGATGATATTATTATTATTATTATTATTATTATTATTATTATTATTATTATTATTATTATTATTATTATTATTATTATTATTATTATTATTATTATTATTAGTTCTCCCACACTAGATGACAACACATAGTACAGTAAACCTTTCGTTGCGTTACTGTCTAGGACGCAGGGAAAGGAACACGCATCTCCACACAACACAACAATTGGTGAAACACAAGAAAGCACTTTCCCCGCACCCACCAAGCAGTCACAATACAAAATGTAAGTACTTCCCCGGAACTTTCTGTAATTATCCTGGATGTAAGTGGCATTACTTTGCGCCTCTGGCTTTAAAACCTTAAAAATGTAAATGAAAACATTCATGCAAATCTTTTACAGAGATATTGTCCAAATTGTTTGTAAGACGATGTAAAGAGTCTTTGAAGTTGTTCTCCGCCCGGCTGGAATACAACTTGCCTGGCATTTTGAAACAAAAGAGAGAGAGAGAGAGAGAGATTAACACAAAATGATAAATATTTCATACACACGTCTTCGTTTACTTTACGTATTGCAAAATGCTCTTTTCGTTTCAGTGTCTATAGTTCTAATTAGGAAACATAAAACTTCCATGTAAGCTTAAATGATTCCTGAACACTGTTAAAGTTCTAACTATAGTTTGAAATATGTGAAATTATATAGTCTACGCATTCTCCAGACACATACAACATATTTGGCATTTAGAATTAAGAAACTGCAGTTACACACACACACACACACACACACACACACACACACACACACATTGGTAAGGAAATTATATAATACACAGTACTCAGACAGATGGTTGCTCCTATATTCATTTCATCTTTGTTTTCAAAAAGTAAGATAAATTTTCATAAGAAATACGACCACCTGTTTACAACACCTAAAAACATGAAACGTTGTGTAATTAACACCTATGCACAACATTTTTTTTTCAAATTGTACTTTTCATGCCAGATACTGTTGTTCGTTTACATTTCCCTAGTGCTGTACTCTGCTTTACACATTTTATAACATATTGGTCGGATGTTAACTTTTCAGTTCGACAGTGTCAAGATTACTATTATTAAACATATTTTGTCATTCAACTCTTATTAAAGTTTAAATTTTTCAACGAAGAACGAAGAACTTATTTCCAATTACCACTCTTAGGACAAATTATGGCGTACCTTCAACAAACCACAGTGTATATTAATGTACAGTCACTTGGTGGTTAAGGAAACATCATCATTAACCTTTCGTCAAAATTTATATATAACTTAACCTAATTTGATATGATCTAACGTGAAAACATTTATTCCCTTAGTATAATGCCACATCTTATTTCCTGTCTATTATTTCTACAGACTATCTTAATATTTGTGAGGGGTATTTCTTAAAGTTTATGTTTATCATATAATTAACTGTTTGCCTCTATACAGTAAACATATTTGAAAGCTGAAACTAGTTAACATTTCTAAAGCCTTGCCTGACCTGCCTACAAGGTGAGTACCCGTCAAGACAAAGTATTCTCCAAAATATAAACAGATAGAAAAAAGAGAGAAAAAATGAGAATAAGAAAGAGGTTTACAAAATTAAGAAATTATACAGCATATGGTCAATGGCGTCTCACCAGTGTACACAAAAGGAACAAAAAACCTCTTGCATTGCCATAAGGACGCAGCGTGTGTGTGTGTGTGTTTACAAACAGTCTCATGTTTACCCTGCCTTTGTATTATACACTCGTTCACGACCTTTGGGTAACCCATGATAGCTTACGTGCCTACCCTACACACAGTCATTAAGGAGCATAGAAGACCCGGTATTAAGATTTCAAAGGCCCGTGCCATAAAAACAGCGCCAGCAATGGAGCTATACAGCGCCTGGCGTTATCTTCATATTCACGCACGCCTTTTAGTCTGTCTTCATACAAATACTGGGGTAGATTCATGTTCCTTCTTTAACTATATCTCTATCTGGGGACGTGAGGAAGTACCTACCTGCCTCACGTAAGCTGCAACACAATAAAGCTATCAATATGAAGTAAAAATTGCTCTGAGACTGTACCATAACTTTATACGTTCTCCCATCCTCAGTTGGAGCGAAAGAGAAGGCAAGATTACTGGAGATTTGGAGAGCTGCTCAGAATGTTTATTGGAGATCAAGTGACTGAAAGGCCAAAGACCTAAGGAGAGGTTCATTGAAAAACCAATCTCTCTCTCTCTCTCTCTCTCTCTCTCTCTCTCGATTCATATATAATGGTGAAAGGAATGGAAGCCGTTAAAGAAGACGGTAAGATGCTGGAGCACCAACGAGGGTGACGCAAGATGTAGTGAGCAGAGATGAAAGGCTGACCGCGAGAGCAGCTGAAAATAAAAATGATTCGGGTCGTATGTCTATCACAACTGTTCCGTCATTATCATAAATTATGTACATATTAATGAAGCTTTTATGGCTTTGGTTAGTATGGAAATAACTGGATATTTATGATGTTGCAACAAATCATGACGCCATAAATTAATGTTACTATATAAAATTATATATTCTGATTTTACTTTGTTAAATATATAGTAAGGTTATATGTACGTATCTACAACTTTCTATATTCTTCTGGAGGCAACGATATGTGAAGGTGAACACACATAAATATATCTTATCTATCGTGTATATACTTGTATATGTCTCTCTCTCTCT
Organism: Homarus americanus; assembly: GCF_018991925.1. Taxonomy (NCBI): domain Eukaryota; kingdom Metazoa; phylum Arthropoda; class Malacostraca; order Decapoda; family Nephropidae; genus Homarus; species Homarus americanus. The sequence continues at coordinate 10,104 of NW_024735855.1, forward strand.
CTCTCTCTCTCTCTCTCTCTCTCTCTCTCTCTCTCTCTCTCTCTCTCTCTCTCTCTCTTTGGCGTTCGTAAGTGTGGACGGTATCGCGTGTAATCTCCCCTCTCCTTTCAGCCGTCGCCTCCCTGTCACTGGTCACGTGGAGGCGGTGCCCGTCCGGCGTGGATGACATTCTTGCGTGAGGCTTGGCAAGTACAGCCCCGGCCGTTGTTGGCAGCTCAGCAGGCCCGGGGGGGAAGGAACTATGTAATCTGCCATTCTGCTATGCTGGTAGAAGAGAGGAGTGATTTAATCTTACGTTCTTGCGTCTTGATGGTGTTGGTAGAGAGAAAGGAGTTATTAAATTTGTCCTTTTTCTATTCTGCCAGAGAGAAGGACTTATGAAATTTGTTGATTAGGTTATCCGAAAGAAAGAGAAGACAGGTAACTAACTATATAATTGGCTGGGAAATAAAGAGAAAGGCCGATGGAATAAATTATCTTCATCTTTGTATGCTGATCATATGTAGCAAAAGAGATAAGACTGGTGCTATAGTAATAAAACCACTTTGCTATGTTAAAAGAGAGAGACAAGATATATCCACTGGGTCGCCGCACCCCCAAAACATTAGTAAAATAATAGCAACAGTCATAACAATAACGATGGTGATAAAAGTAGTGGGAGTTGTAAAACAAAACCTCTAAAATATTAAGTGGTAAGAGAAATAACAACAGTTGTGGTAGCGGTAGGGGAGTTTGGAATAGAAACAACAGTAGTTATATGACAACGTATTTTCCCTTCCTACACACACACACACACAATCACACTCACACACACACACTAACAAACATCACCAAGTGTGCTTAACAATCAACTCGTTTTTCCTATGCGTCCAACGAAAATGAGAATAGTTACATGAACCTACCAGAGTTTACAGAACTTATAACAGCTGTAAAAGTGAAAAACGTACAGACTTTCACTGGCTGGTAAAAGTTGGGAGTGTAGGAATGTTCCGAGAGCTTTTAAAAGACACGCGATAAGGATGCCAGAATATTAGATACTGTGAAGATAAAGAGGCTTAGTACCAGCCAACTCCAGTGGGTGACTCTCTCTTGCTATCGCCGAAGACCACTAAAGCATATAACTGGTCTCCGGCAAGATTCCAGGGTCGATTTATCGTATTAGAGGTGTGTGTGTGTGTGTGTGAGTTCGGCCTGGTGAAGGTTGGTTATACAGTATGTTAGGCCGGGGTAAGCTATGTTAGAGGGTAGGTTAGGTTATGTTAGAGGTAGATTAAGTCATGTTAGACGGTAGTGTACGTTAGGTTAGGTTATGTTAGAGGTAGAGTAATGTTAGACGGTAGTGTTCCTATGTTAGGGGTATGTTAACGAGTATGTTAGGGTAATGTAAGGGATTAAGAATCTTGCCTTTTTCAGGTCGCTTGGAAGTCCTACTTGTAACGTCCAGTTCCAACTCTATAAAAGGTGATTAGCGATAAGCAGAACATCCGGTTTCAAATTTGCTTGATGACTACCGGGACACCATGCCCAAAGGCAATCACAGCTAGCCCAATCAAGCTTATAAAATCGTAATGCGGTGACGATGATGTTGGCAAAGTTAAGTTGGGCAGTAAAGGCTATGTTAGAGGACAGGTTAGGTGAGCAAATAAACAGGAGCAGGAACCCATTCTCAGCTAACCTAACCTAACCCACCTACCCCTAACGTAACCTAACCTAAACCTAATCTAACCTAACCTAATCTAACTTAAGCTAATCTAAAAAAAAAAAAAGAAAAAAAGAGCTTAAATATAAAACCTCAGATCCGGCTCTCGGTTTGTCTGGGATTCAGCTTGTCCTCTCAAATGGTATGTGTTTATGAGACCATTTTGCTACAACTGTCGAGTGAGATATACATTTTTTAGTTCTCTCGTGTATAATAAAAATAAAGTTATCTCTTGAAGGTTACTAGTGTGCCCTGAATAATGCAGTGATGGCTAGGGAAACACTGAGTAACACTGAGTTCGTTTATTGTGGATGAGAGAAATACAAGTGGTGACCAGCGTGTGCCATGCACGGCTCACACAGTCAGACTGAGGCGCCTTGCCATATGGCAGCCTCGGGGCAATGTGCCACATAACACGTGCAGTGTTGCCACGTGATAATATATATAAATGCTACTCGGCACAGTAGCTTATGTACAGGGTTGCTACTTGGCACAGTAGCTTATATACATAACCTACATCTCTCCTTCCTGTCACACACACACACACACACACACACACACACTGATACTATGTGAGTATATTTTGTTTGTATCGTCATATTGTTTCCATAGATTATTACAAAAATAAGAAAATTAGTGAAAACAGAAAAGTAAAGATAGTGTAGATAAATCAAGGATAAACCAGAATGAACGCGATATATAAGGTGTGTGTGTGTGTGTGTGTGTGTGTGTGTGTGTGTGTGTGTGTGTGTGTGTGTGTGTGTGTGTGTGTGTGTGTGTGTGTGTGTGTGTGTGTGTGTGTGTGTGTGTGTGTGTGTGTGTGTGTGTGTGTGTGTGTGTGTGTGTGTGTGTGTGTGTGTGTGTGTGTGTGTGTGTGGTGTGTGTGTGTGTGTGTGTGTGTGTGTGTGTGTGTGTGTGTGTGTGTGTGTGACTGTGTGTGTGTGTGGTGTGTGTGTGTGTGTGTGTGTGTGTGTGTGTGGTGTGTGTGTGTGTGTGTGTGTGTGTGTGTGTGTGTGGTGTGTGTGTGGTGTGTGTGTGTGTGTGTGGTGTGTGTGTGTGTGTGTGTGTGTGTGTGTGTGTGTGTGTGTGGTGTGTGTGTGTGTGTGTGTGTGTGTGTGTGTGTGTGTGTGTGTGTGTGACTGTGTGTGTGTGTGGTGTGTGTGTGGTGTGTGTGGTGTGTGTGTGGTGTGTGTGTGTGTGTGTGGTGTGTGTGTGTGTGTGTGTGTGTGTGTGTGTGTGTGTGTGTGTGTGTGTGTGTGGTGTGTGCTGTGTGTGTGGTGTGTGTGTGGTGTGTGTGTGTGGTGTGTGTGTGTGTGTGTGTGTGTGTGTGTGTGTTTCTCAGATATATAGTAACATATGTGGGAATTGAAGACGTCATGATATTGTCTCCATTCAGACTCAGATGATTCGTCGGTGACCTTTGACCCTTGTAAAATGGAAAAAAATAGTAAAGGTGGTCTATCGTAACAACTTACAACATGATTGGTCTAAATATGGATAAACAGAGTAACTTAAATACATATGTAATTTAGTGAATTTAACTTTTTGCTGTATAACATTAAAAAAAAGAGAAATTAAGATTAATTAAATTTCAAACTTCAAATTAATTAGCTCAAGATTGATGAAGTGGCGATGGTTTGTGAATTATCTCCAAGAAGAATGAAAGAAAAAATGAAAGAATGAAGAGGAAAACAGGAAGAAATCCACAATAATGACATGTCTGTTACCTTCAAGAGGAGATAAATATTGATGACGTTACACCATATCGCAGGGGCTCATGGTTACCCACACAGTGTAACAGTAACCCGGAAACTACAAATAATCACATGTTTTACTAAGTCTAGCATGAGGACGAACACCCCGCCCCCCCAGGAGAGCCCACACCTCGTATAACAGACCCAGGTCAGGCTCTCCGTAAAGCCTGGTGTGCTCTCGCTGTCATTATTTATTACTAAAACTCATGCATTATGCAAATTAGATGCTTAAAACTCTCCTATGTTCCCGCAGCCCAGGAAAAACTAAAAACATTCGAGGGTTTCTAAATGCTTATACTCTCCTTGCGTCATTTTCCTTTTGTTTTTATTTTTTTGCCTGAAACTTTTGTGTTGGAGTTAAATTTGTGCTGCACTAGAGACGAGTGTTGCTTCTAGTGAACGTTTTTCATGGAACAACAACGCGAAACATTCACTTAGCCAAGAGCTTTTGTGAAATACTCGACTGGGCTGTGACACCTCACCCAGTTGTCGGTCATCTGGTTATAAAAAATACAAGTTTTTTAAATACCAATCTGGTGTGATACACATGGCCTTCCTTCAAACATTCGTCAGACTTAGGATCACGATTACGAATTACGACAAAGTTTTAACAGCGGTTCACATACTGTAGTTCATTCTAGGAGCTTTTTAACATCATCATATGTATTATTGACTATATATAACCATACACAAACACCACTAAGTTACGGGTAATGAACTCAATATCCTTTCCCAGACAGCAATAATTCTGTTCCTTGTTAAAAAAAAATATATAAAAAAATCAATAAAGTCTCAATTAAATTATAGTGAAGTATTGATAAGTTAATGATAATATCCAGAAACAAATTATAATTCTGGATTTATGTTACGAGCTATGACCATAAAATATTACCTGTGGAATTAGCTGAAATAATTATATTGTCCTCTCCTACTATTTCACCTTAGCTTTTGTACTAGATCAAAAGACTGTTTTAGGTGCAAAATGAAGTTAATCTTGATTTATGGTGTCTCAGTCATGCTAAACAGATCAGATGATGCTTTATAGCAGGAGATGTCTTCCTCTGAAAGCATCAAACTCACTCTAACAGATTACCTTTGGCGTCTGGGGAAATTTCTTCCTGGTTAGTATTTCAGTCCCAAGAGAGAAAGGAGGCATTGTAATTGCCTCCTTAATGTGTATGTGTGTGTCTGAAACAAATATCTATAAAACCACTGAACCGATTTTACGAAACTCAGCAAAGGCGAGGCTGTGATTTAACAACAGGAAACAACACCTATTTGCTGTGTTAATAATAATAATAATAATAATAATAATAATAATAATAATAATAATAATAATAATAATAATAATAATAATAATAATAATAATAATAATAATAATAATAATAATAATAATAATAGTAGGTAGAAAAGCGATGTGGAAGGTATTGAAAATATCTGGAAACTTGATGCAATCAGTTCATATGTGTACAGGGAAAGTGAAGTACTATATCTTTTGGAGTTTATCTGTGATTTGTAACGTCGCCATAGTTGCTCAATACTTTCATGGACGGGATAGTAGGAGAGGGGAAAGTTAGAGTAATGGACAGAGGGTGCAAGTTGGGTAAATAATGAAATGGGAAGGCAATGGGAGGTGAGTCATCTTCTGTTTACAGATGACACTGTGCTAGTGGGAGATTCGGAGCAAGCAACACAAATATCAGTGATAGAGTTTGGGAGAATGTATGGTCAGAGAAAAGCAAAAATTAATGCTGAAAAGAAGAATCGATGTCAGTCTGAATGCATACGGAATGGAGGAAGTGGTGTATTAAGAAAGGTAAGATTTAATGTGTTAGCAGTTGGGGAAAAATACAATTTGAACAATAGAGTAAAAAATAAGAAAACAATAAAGAAAAAATAGCAGGTGTATAGAGAATGGCATCCACAAGGTAGAAAATTATCACCCCCGCCCCCCCCCCCAAAAAAAATATACGCCATAAGCCACAAGATATCATCCATAGTGTAGGAACAGACGCACAAACAGACAGACAGGCAGAGAAGACGACTCCTTCATCGTTGAGGAGAACGAAAAAAGAACACATCGCTACACAAATTCACACATTACACCTCTTATTACTATAACAAGTGGTTTTTCTTACAGATAATAAAACTGTAGTGAAGTACATCATAGCGCCGCCTAAGTTAATCACATTTTCTTTTATTTCGGAATAGAATAACGAATGTGTTGTGAGGTAGTGAATGTCTTCGGTGGGATTCTCTTGTAGAAAATTTTAGGTATAAATTAAATTTAATCCATTTATGCGTACTTGAGGAGCGTCTTTCCTACAGCCACTCACTGATGCTATTGGATTAGAAATGACTGTCAAAGAATGGAAACCGAATGAGGAGGTGGGGATGTAGTGACAGAAGAGGTGTGTGTGTGTGTGCTGAGAGAGAGATAGAGAAGAAAACAGTCTAACAAACGTAGAGACAAACAGAAAAAAACAACCATAGAAGGAGAGAGATACTCAAAGTAATAAAGAGAGAAAGACACACGCAAAAACTTCACTAAGGAAAGGCACCAGCAGCTCGACCACCAGAGACACCAAATCACCACAATAACACTCGCCTTAATAATGTACAGTACACGCTAATGTCTCCTTCAACTTACCAGACATACCTCTCTCTCTCTCTCTCTCTTCTTGCTACCTGTCTCTCTCTGTTCTCCCACCTCTCACTCTCTCTTTCCCCTTCTCCTTTTATTTTCCTTTCCCATTTCTCCACTCTCACTTCTTTCTTTCTTCCCCTTCTATCTCTCCTTTATCCCTGTGTGTCGAGGATTTCTCTGCATGGAAATCTATTCACCTGTTTATTGACTTATTTACTTTGCTTCCTCGCCTGAGTGTGTTGATGTAAAGCTGTTCCTACAAACTCTTTGTTGTCGTGACGTTGAAGATTTTGTTCAGCTTTTGTTCATAAGTAAAAAAAGAACATTCCGTAATTCCTGATGTAGGATGATTTAACCTCTCGACGACGATGATTTATTCCTCGGGGATTATGTTAAACCCCTCACGGACGATGATCTTATCCCATAATGATAATGATTTAACCCGTTGAGGACGATGAATTAACCCCTTGATGACGATGAGTTAATTCCTTTCACAATGACATCCCTGATAACTCCACTTGTTCATAAAATTCGAAATCCAACAGAGGCAGGGGTGGGATTCAGGAGATGCCATCTACTGGAGAGATGATAAAGAGTCAGAAGTGGCCATCACACAGACGAGAAAACACGCCTTGACCCCGGCATAGTGAGCCGAAACTTACACAAGTCACAGACCTCGAGCCAATCCCACTGAGACCCCAAAACTGCTCTAGGCGGGCTGGATATACGGCCTTGTAAAAGAACCTCAACAATACTTTGTAATGCCTCTCCCTAGAGCCTGAAATCCAATAACAGCCGTAATTTTTTGTCCTTTGTAGTTGTATGAAGTTTTAACAAGTCCAATAACTTTTAATAGCTATGAAAGATAAAAGAGTAATTAAAATCAATACAGTTATTTGAATTAGCATTAATATATATGTGTAATAAAAAAAGAACGTCTTTTGTGAGGTTGTACTTGATATATGAAAAAAAGTCTGAATTTATGTTTTTAATGTTGATGGTTACTAATACATCGAAGAGTATAAGATTTACACATCTTTCTCCGAAATTAATTTACATTCTGAAGGAAATTTGTTTTCTCTTACTACAGAGGACAACGTTTTTCTTTTTCTTTGTTTGGGTTAACTAAGAGAAAAAAGAAGAAGAGAAGGTAAGGGAGAGAAGTGACAGAAGGATGTAGAAAGTGACAGAAGTTGGTTGAGACTGAAATTCACACACACACACACACACACACACACACACACACACACACAGTCATCCAACCCAATTTAAGAGTAGGTGAGAGAAAGAAGGAGAAAGAGGAAGAAAAATTAGAAGAGAAAGCCAAGATGAACATTTTTGAGGTGGCGTTACTCAGCTCAGTGCAGACTCCTCAAAATGTGTCTCCCTAGAGTCAGACAAGAACGTGTTTTTTCTGTGAAGGTTTAGCAGACTGCTCTAAATTTCACCCATAAGAAAAGTTCCCGTGTGTTTATTATCCAGAGAATTAACTAGCAGGTCAGAGATGTATAAACTCTAATATGTACAAGAGAAGGAGAGATAGGGGTGTGTCCTTTCCACACCCAGGAGAGAATGAGAGATATCTCACAAGGGAGGTAGTGTTTTTTTTCTCTCCTAAAGGATATATAGAGTTACTTTGTACATATCCATAACGAATCACGAAGTTTTTACTCTCTCTCTCTCTCTCTCTCTCTCTCTCTCGTCACGGAGGCAAACAAGAAGCCAAGTATTTCTTTCTCAGTACCGATTATAATTCAATAAAAATAAATATAAAAAACACCGCCGACTCAACTTTCCTCAGTGGTAATTCCACACCAATTAAAACTTAAATAACCCGCAATCTTGAAGTCTCAGAATCTTCGGGTAATCATTGTTCCGCTTTTACCTCCCTTACGCTTAACATCGTAATAATCCACAAGACACAAATAAGACGACGGCGGGGGGGTGATGTGGTTCTCTGCCCAAGTACCTTACCCCTCACCCCGCCACACACACACACACACACACATACACAGAGTCAAACAAGCCGGACTATTACTCACAAGCCATTGCTCCCCCCTTCACCGTAATTGTCTCAAAGTTGGTTGGCGGCGGTGGTGAGGGTCCTTGAGGTTGGCGAAGAGGGAAGTACGGGAGGGAGTGGGGGAGGGGGAGAAGAGAGGGATGGATGGTGGTGGTGGTAGGGGAAGTAGCAGGAATTATCGTGCAGGCAAGCAGAAGTTGGGAGAAGTTTGAGGGGTAAGGGCGGAGACAAGTCGAGAGAGTCAACTCTTAGATGTGACACCGAGCGGCGAAAATTACTTTCTCTCTCTCTCTCTTGCTATCAGGTCAGCCATGTCAGCATCCTTTGTGGGTCCGCGACTTGGCTTTCAACTCTTGTGGTTTCGAGAAATTGAATATAGGGGATTGTGATCAACTTTTTTTTAATGTTTGCAGGAGATTTGCGGTTTGGCTATCTGTTCAACTTTATCCCTTTATCGCTTTCTATATTTTTCTATATTATTCTATTCTGAGATCTATTTACATGTCTCTCTAACACATATATCTCTGTAATATCTTCATATATTCTCTCAATTCGTTCCTCAAAATCGTAAAACCTCAGCCCCTAGCGACAGCTCTGCACCAACTCTGTCTCTGGTCACTTCAATTGCTGCAGAATCACATTTTCACGTTTGAAATTAATTTGAAACAATCTGAGATTTACAGTATATTCTTCGTCTTCATTTATTACTCAGAGCTTTTTAACAATCGAAGAAACATTTCGCTTATAATTTTTCGTTTGCTTCTTCATTTTATTCAAATTTTACATTTTTGCCTTTCATCACGTTTTTGTTATTCGTGACTGCCAAACTCTTCCTCTACTCTCGCAATGGTAAGTTCTCAAAGTTTCTACAGGCTACGTGGTGTAGTCAGTCAGGCGTGCCCACTGTACTTTCTCCTTTACTCTCGTGTGGTAAAACGTTCCCTTGTTAGATAATTTACGATTACATAGGCCCGCGGTTCACTTTCTCTACCATTAAGTTATTACCAAGAGTCGGTGTTGAATTATTTATGGAAAATGGGACGATTGACTCACATGTGACATTTACTACACTATATGTAATGAGGCCACCATTTCATCTCTCACTGACACACACACACACACACAGACACACACACACAGACACACACACACACACACACACACACACACACACACACACACACACACACACACACACACACACACACACACACACACACACACACACAGACACACACACACACACACACACACACAGACACACACACACACACACACACACACACACACACACACACACACACACACACACACACACACACACTCTCTCGTCTCCCAAGGTAGGTGAGACGACACTGGTTTGTTCATGACATATCCCATGACTTTCAATGACCCTGAAGGCTTCATGTCCATGCTGCGCACTGTTCCAGGAAGCCTTGTCTCGCTAGCAGCCAAGTTGGATGGGAGGACATACAATTGCAGCCAACCTACGTATTCCGTCGCTGTTGTAAGGTGATATTGCAATTGCAGGGACGTCTCGAGGTCTCTGTCCGCTTGGCGACACCCCCCCCCTCCCCCGTGCTTTGTTTGCATGCCTGTCTGTTTGAATGTTGATTTAATTTTCCTTCCTCTCTTTCCCCCCTCTCCTTTCTTTCCTCCTTTCCTGAGCTCTTCTTCTTCCCTCCCTTATTTCTTCCCCATCCACTTCCCTTCCTACTGGCCAGCCTCCCTACCTACCTACCTCCTTTACTATCTGTTTACATGCCTTCCCTCCTTACATGCCTCCTTCCCTCCATCTCTCCCCTTAACCTTCCTACCTCTCTCCCTACCTGCCAGCCTGCCGGAAACCTCCCACTGAAACGCTTCCCGACGGAGATACAACAGCTTCGTGCGGTGCCAAGTTGTGGAGTATTGTTGTGTTGAAGATAGTTCCCGCCTCCCATCGTTGTCTCCAGGCGGTATTGATTCTCTTAATTTGCATATTTGGAGGATGTGTACAGCGACCAACGAACACGCACACACACACGCACACACGCAAGCACACACATATAAACCTATACACAGACGCGAACACGAACGCACTCAACTATTTATATATGTACATGTATAACCAACCACGACCAAGCACAGATACGTGAGTACACATACATGTGAGCTTTTACACACACACACACACACACACACACACACACATTTTAACTATTACTATTGGAAATCTTTATTTTCTCTCCCTTTCTACCCCCCCTTTCTCCCCCTCTCTCTTTTCTTTATTTTTGTTTCTGCCTTTTACACACTTTCCCTTTGTCTCTTGTTCATTTCCTTTTTTATTTCTATCTGTCTGTCTGTCTGTCTGTCTGTCGGTCTGTCTGTAGGTCTGTCTGTCGGTCTGTCTGTTGGCCTGTCTGTCTGTCTGTCTGTCGGTCTGTCTGTCTGTCGGTCTGTCGGTCTGTCTGTCTGTCTGTCTGTCTGTCTGTTAAACATCACAAGTGGTCAAGTTTCCTCAGGGTCAGAGATTTGTCGTGCTCCTTGCCTCAACACGCTCGGTCCTCCTCCTCTTAATTGTCAACTAGTGTGGTAATTATTATCATTTTGGTGGAGTTAATAAAAAAAAAGATGGAACTATGTAATGAGAAAACAAAGAAAATAACCCCAGTCAGCAGTTCCCTTAATGAAATAATTCTTACTTATGTAAATAGAAAGGTCATACATATCATTAAATTACAGTAAAGTGACATAAAGTAAGCTTAATAGTTGCTAGCTATTAAAAAATACTGCTTGTGTACTTACCGAGGGCCTTCCGAGTGACGTCATATCGTGGTGACGTCGGAACCTAATGACATCATGGCTTCACATTCAGATGTTTGTAAACAAAAATCCCACACACGCACACACACACATAGTCACAGTAATTATTAGAGAAGGTAAATTTTAATATAAAATTATTATGATTAGCTGCTCAAAAGGTCGTTGTGTATAAAGATGTCATAAACATGTACATTTTTTGTTCGCTCCTTAGTTTTTTTTTTACGTCTTTTCAATCTTTTATTGATATTTCATAATATTCTTTAGAGTTATGTTCACGTATTGTCACATTAGAAATTTTGCACAAGCACTTACTGTAAAAAATATTAAAGAAAACTGTTGCAATACACCGTCACCGTCATATAAACAAACTCGTCTGGCGAAAAATGCTGCGCCCTTATCATTTCACAATATCATAATTTTTTTCTATTTTATACGATAATCAATATTACAGAAAAATAATAATAATAATATATATATATATATATATATATATATATATATATATTTCATTAGCTCAATAAAGCACGCGGACTTCTACATACAATCAACATCTTCAACCTGCCAGATTCGGGAACCCACGGCACGGCAAGCCTATGATCAGGACTGGGGAACGCCAACCGCTGGACTACCCAGGATACTAAAGCAGTCCCAGACTTTGTTATATTTCCTCACACAAAGCCTGTTCAACGAGCTTTATGGCGCGAACCTCTAAAATGTGGACTACCCACTACTTTCAGTGGTCAGAGTACGTTTATATCAAACCAGCCTGGAAACATGGTGATCCATATATTTCATTAGCCCAATAAAGACTTTACAGCAGTTCCAGCCACAAAAGCCCGTTCACGGCGCCATAAGCCTGTTGAACAGGCTTTGTGTGAAATATAAACAGTTCAGGACTGCTTTCTTAGTATCCTGGTGGTCCAGTGAAGTTAGCGTTCTCGTCATACAGTCAGAAGGCTTCTGTGTGCCGGGTCTGAATCCTGGCGGGTTGAGGTGTTGATTGTATATAGAGAGAGAGAGAGAGCGGATAGTTAAAATTATATAAATTAAATTCAACGTCACAACCAAGGAGCTTTAAATACTCGGTCACAACTCACGGGCGTTTAAGAGGTGTACCGCCGCTCACTCTGCCATTATATTATCGTCTGTCGACCAGTGTCCAATAGTGACAATAATTTGCTCTTGAATTACCGGTAATCTATGCTTGTGTGACTTTCCCAGAAAAGTAATTTACAGAAACAACCTTCAGAGGAATTTTTGAAATGATATTCAGTGGATTATGAAGCAAAGGAATGTAATAGGAAACGAAAACAATGCCGTTGTCCATTTATTTGTTCCAGTGATCGCTGGCAACGTTCTATAAGAAGTTACCTATTAAATTTTAGTACTTGTAATATAGAGTGATACTATATACACCTTTAATTGTTCAAAGTGAGAAAAAGTGATACATTAAAATGATTTAGTGGTAAAATAACACAGATAAGTGGTGGCGAGTGTGTGTGTTTGCGACGTGAAGCCATGACGTCATCAACCAGCGATCAGTGAGTCCTCAAACAATATTACAACAAATAAACTTAATAAGCTTTTGCTCATTACTTTTCAGTCAAAATTTTATATTGAACAATTTTTTATTAGTAAAATAATTATATTAATCATTTTATTCAAAGATTTAATCAAAGGACCTTTAAATCTCCTTGATTTAAGTGCTATTTTTGCCCACCTGTTTTTTTTTTTTAATTATTTGTTTCAAACTGTCTAAGTCCTTTCATATTAAAATGAATGTTGTTAATTTAGTGTCAATGTGGACTGAAAGCTTATTATATTTATAATGTACGAGTTGTTACATAATATGTTTAGAATTTTAGCGTTCGTAAATGCTCAGATGTGATGTATAATAATAATAATAATAATAATAATAATTATAATTATAATAATAATAATAATAATTATAATAATAATAATAATAATTATTAATTATTTTTGTTATTAAATATTCTTATTATATATATTTCGTTGTATTTTATCATATTCATTTTACACTAACTGTAGTGTATATCTCGTGATCTTTAAAAGTATTGATAACAAGTGACCGTGCAGTACCCCCCCCCCTCCACACACACAAACACAAATGCAACAAAGTCTTATCCCTGGTATTGTTGGCCATAAACTAGGAAAATGCTTGGACAGCAAGACAGAATACCCCGGTGAGTGATATGTTTGTGTATGAGAGTTGGGCTATTTTAAAGTGTTATTTATACCCAGGTATTACCAGTCCTGTATATATGTGATATAAGTAAGTGCAGTAAGAATTGTATGCAGGAGATGCTTTATAAGTTATTTGTGGAGTAAAAATACAAATAATATTAATTTACACTTTATTTTTAGTTTTCACAAAAACATAAACAAAAAGAAAACAACGTAGATTATTAATCACTTTTGTTTCATAGCAGTTTTCAGGCGGCGCTCCTTGGCCATGGCCCGGGCCTGTTGGGCAGCAGCTTTACGGGCTTCAGCGACCGTGTTAGTTGGGTGCTCAGCCTTTGATTTGAGATTACCTTTGGCCCCTGGGACCAAGGTATTCTTGGCTTGGTGAGGAGGCCTATTAGCCCGGGCCTGTTGGGCAGCAGCTTTACGGGCTTCAGCGACCCTGTTGGTTGGGTGCTCAGCCTTTGATTTGAGATTACCTGTGGCCCCTGGGACCAAGGTATTCTTGGCCTGGTGAGGAGGCCTATTGGCCTTGGGCTTTTGGGCAGCAGCACTACGGGCAACTTCTTGGGGAGTGTCCCCTTCGGTGGCCACCTGAGGACTCTCCTCTTCGGTGGCCACCTGGGGACCGCTGGCTTCGGTGACCATTTGGGTTTTCTCCCCTTCGGTGACGACCTGGGGACTCTCCTGTTCCGTGGCCACCTTGGGACTCTCCTCTTCGGTGGCCACCTGGGGACCGCTGGCTTCGGTGACCTTTTGGGTTTTCTCCCCTTCGGTGACTACCTGGGGACGCTCCTGTTCTGTGGCCACCTTGGGACTCTCCTCTTCGGTGGCCACCTGGGGACCGCCGGCTTCGGTAACCATTTGGGGACTGTCACTTGTTGAGGAGAAGGAATCAACACATTGGTTGATGACCCCCCATACTTTCTTTGCATTATCTTGCATTATGCAAATTGTTTCTGTATTGAAGCATTCTTTTTGATAGGCCATTTTGAATCTCCTCAATAACACTGGAGGATACACCACATATTCAAATCTGGCGTACCCCTCCTTAGTTTGTCTTCCACACTTGGCGGAATAATAGAAAAATATCCCATTGTCTGGGATATTTATCAGTTTTTTTACCTCTTGCCGTAGGTACACACATCCTTGTACTACAGTCATGTTGTGGTAACGGAGGTCTTCCAGATCTGCAATTTTATCCAACACAAAGTTTACGTTTGTGTTGGCGGGAATTTCAAGGGAGACGCTGTAGCCCACGACCCTTACACCATTTAACTTTGTGTAAGCCTCGGCTAACTCGTCGACCGAGCTACGGAGTTTGCTAGCAGATGCCAGGAAAAAACTTTTGTCGTATTTTCTCATTTTGACCACTTCCTGGGGAGTGTCACTGTCGGTGACCACCTCCTGGAGAGTGTCACTCTCGTTGACCACCTCCTGGGGAGTGTCACTGTCGGTGACCACCTCCTGGGGAGTGTCACTGTCGGTGACCACCTCCTCTGGAATGTCACCGTCGGTGACCACCTCCTGGGGAGTGTCACTGTCGGTGACCACCTCCTTGGGGGTGCCCCTGTCTGTGACCACCTCCTGGATAGCGTCACTGTCGGTGACTACCTCCTGGGGAGCGTCACTGTCGGTGACCACTTGGGGACTGTCACTTGTTGTGGTGAAGGAGGCAAGGCCTTCGTTGATGAGCTGCTATGATTTAATAGCATTATCTAGCATCACGCAAATAGTTTCTGTGTTGAAGCATTCTTTTTGAAAGTCTAATTTGAATTTCTTCAATACCACTGGAGGATACACCACATATTCATATCTGTAGTACCCCTCCTTAGTTTGTCTTCCGCACTTGGCGGAATAATAGAACATTATCCCCTTGTCTGGTAAGATTCTCAGGTTTTTTACCTAGTACCGTAGGTACCCGCATCCTTGTACTACGGTCATGTTGTGGTAACGGAGGTCTTCCAGATCTGCAATTTTATCCAACACAAAGTTTACGTTTGTGTTTGGGGGAATTTCAAGGGAGACGCTGTAGCCCACAACCCTTACACCATTTAACTTTGTGTAAGCCTCGGCTAACTCGTCGACCACGCTACGGAGTTTGCTAGCAGCTGCCAGGAAAAAACCTTTGTTGTATTTTCCCATTTTGACCACTTCCTGGG
>NW_024735856.1:0-9489 GCF_018991925.1 Homarus americanus
TATCATCCACTATCATCTACACTGTAGATGATAGTGTAGTGGATGATAGCATAGATGTAGTGTAGATGATAGTGTAGCGGATGACAGTGTAGTGGATGATATTGTAGATGATAGTGTAGTGGATGTAGTGTAGTGGATGTAGTGTAGTTGATAGTGTAGTGGATGATAATGTAGTAGATGTAGTGTAGATGATAGTGCAGTGGATGATAGTGTAGATGATAGTGTAGTGGATGTAGTGTAGATGATAGTGTAGTGGATGATAGTGTAGATGATAGTGCAGTGGATGTAGTGCAGATGATAGTGTAGTGGATGATAGTGTAGAAGATGTAGTGTGGATGATAGTGTAGTGGATGATAGTGTAGTAGTTGTAGTGTAGATGATAGTGTAGTGGATGATAGTGTAGTTTAGATGAAAGTGTGGTGGATCATAATGCAGTGGATGTAGTGCAGATGATAGTGTAGTGGATGATAGGTCTCTCTCTCTCTCTCTCTCATGTCTCACTGCCTACCTGACACGCACGTTCTGAACTCATTAACGCCAGGTCAACAAACACTTGGGGAGGAAGGGTGGAGGATGGAAGGGGTGGGTGGGAGGGGGTGGGGGGCAGGGGTAGGGGAGTAGGGGAGGGGTGGGATTGGGGGAGGGGGGGGATTTGACGACCTCGTGGAAACTTCGGTAAAGAAGTTTATGTATGACTTTTGTGTAATATTTTTGGAGTTGCGAAACGTTTGATGAGTTATGAAACGTTAGCAGGTTTGAGAAACGTTCAACTTAACTCATACGAGATAACTAAATATATAAGACAACTTAACTCCTACAAGATAACTAAATATATAGGACAACTTAATGCAGATAACTAACCACCTAAAATAAATGAACCCACCACATGTTATCTTATCTAATATAACTTATATTAAGATAGCTAATCCTTGACCTGTCATCCAGACGTCTCTCCCTCTCACGATAACCCACTTGGCCTTTAAGATAACACTCACTCCATTGTTGTTGTTGTTGTTGTTACGGGAACTAACCCACCCTGGGACACGTCATCGACCCACAACGGGGGGGGCGAAAAAAATAAGACTAAAAATAAATAAATAAATAGAAACAGAAGGTAAAGGTTATCCCGTAATAAACACTTCCGTTATCACCTGTTATCACCTGTTATCACCTGTTATCACCTGTTATCACCTGCCAGCGAACTAATAACTGGTGGATTATAACAAGTGGTCGTCACAGCTGATACGTAAACACTTACACCTGAGACTTCAGTGTATGTTGAATGTTTTGTGTGTGTACCTGGTGCTAGAGAAAGTTGAATGTTTATATATGAAAATAGAGAAAGTTGAAAGTTTATATATACAACTAAAATAATGGATGCTGAATGTCTACAAGTACATACACCTGACTGGGAAAATTTGAATGTTTATACCTGACTATAAAAAGCTGAATGTTTACCAATTTTTATATCAAACTCCAGAAGTTATTGTGTGTACTCATGTTTATGCCTGGCTCCAGAGACAGTTGTAAAAGTACCTGACTGATACTATGTTATTGTTCACACCTGACACACACACCTGGTCACGGGTGAATAAAAATGAAGAGTTAAAGATGACAGAACGAGGAATACAGTGATGTCTAGAGGCGTCAGTGGTAGGCAGGGAGGGAGGGAGGGAGTGGAGGGAGGTGTGGAGGGAGGTGTGGAGGGAGGGAGAGGGAGGGAGGGAAGGTGGGAATGAAGGGACTCGACTTTTTTAAGGGTGAAATTATTTATTTAAAGTGAACAAATTTAAACGCATTTAATCCCCTCAAACTTACGCTCGTTAGAATGAATTATAAGCATGTTTGAACGTAACTAATTTGTAAACACGGGCATTAAAATCTATTCAAGTAAGGTCACACGGGCGACATAAACGTGCATGATTTAAATTAAATTCACGGGATCTAATTTAAATTGTAGAAATGGTCTGACTGTAGTGAAGATATACACGTAGGAATAAATAATAATAATAATAATAATAATAATAATAATAATAATAATAATAATTTACAGGAACTCGAACGCACCCAGACAACAATAACAAACATGGCGACGATAACTCCTGACCACACAGTACTCGATAGCATTAAATACCTTGAACATCCAATTTTTTTGTTCTCGTCACAATAAATGCCGCGTCTTTTTTTCATCCAAACTTTATTTTTTGTTATTGGTTTTGTAATTGTTTTATTGTTTTGCTTTGTGTAGCGTACATCAGCTTCGTTCCACCTTTGTTTCTGCTGACATTCAATTGTTTCGCTAATTTTTTAAGAGTGTGTGAGTGTGTGTTTTTGTGTGTGTGTGTGTGTGAGTGTGTGTTTTTGTGTGTGTGTGTGTGTGTGTGTGTGTGAAGAATTATAGACGGGTAGATAAACAAACAGAGAAAGAGAGAGGCAAACAAACAGCTATAAAAGAGAATGAGAGACAAATAAATAGAAATATAAGAAATACACACACACACAGAATCAGTCAAGCAAGTAATTTGAAAGACTGGCAAAGAGAGGAAGAGAGAGATAGTGGAGAGGTAGATAGAGAGAAATAGAGTGAGGGTCAAAAGCGATAGATTGTATGAGAGAGAGAGAGAGAGAGAGAGAGAGAGAGAGAGTTCCGTCTCCCTTTTCCTCCTCTTCTTTCTTTACCTCCTCCTCCTTCCTCGCCTCCTCCTCCCCCTCTTTCACCTTCACTAACACCACTTCCACCTTGACCCTATCCACCTCCTCCTCCTCCTTGAACCTACTCCTCTTTTTCTTCTTCCTCCTCCTCCTTCCTCACCTCCTCCACCTTGACCCTCCCCCTCTCCTCCACCTTGACCCTCCTCCTCCTCCTCCCCCTCACCTTGACCCCTCTCCCCACCTTCACCCTCCTCCTCCTCCTCTCCACCTTGACCTTCCTCCTCCTCACCACCTTGTCTTTGTCAGCTCCTGGACACTTCAAAAATCTAGATTAGGTTGTGTGGCGTCACTGGCAGCTGTTCCTGCTCCCTTGGGCGCCTCCTGTCCTGCCCTTTACAGCACACACCTCCGAAAAGTCCTCACGCGCGCCTCTCTGGAACTTGACAGCAGCGTTAACAGCAGCGGAAACAACTTTAACAGCAGCGGAAACAGCATTAATACCGAAGTAAACAGCATTAACAGCAAAGGAAAAAGCATAACAGTAGCGGGAACAGCATTGGCAGCATCCCATAGTGCACTAGCTCATGAAGTCCTTGTAGGCTCTTAGATACAGCGTTAACAGCAGCGGAAACAGCATTAATACCGAAGGAAACAGCATTAACAGCAGAAGAAAAAGCATAACAGTAGCGGGAACAGCATTAAGAGCATTGGGGGCAGCATTAAGAACAGTGGAAAACGTTAACAGTAACGGGAACAGCATTGGCATCACAGAGTGCACTGTCGCGAAGTCCTTGTAGGCTCTAGATACAGCGTTAACAGCAGTGAAACAGCAGAATGGGCTCAGCACCTCTAAAAAGTTTTTCCTAAAATGGCGCACAAAACATATATGCGTGCACAGGAAACATACAGGTAGAGTAGCGTGTAGGGGCGTATGGAACAAACATATATAAACTTATACAGGCGTGTGGAGGAACATGTAGGCGTGTGGAGCAACATATAGGCGCATAGGGTCTGTGGAGCAGCAATGCCCATGAAGCTTTATATGGGCGGTAGGGAGGCTATGGTCTCCTCCCACGCCCAGGCCACACGGACAGGAGGAGAATTCTGTTACAACGATCAAACTTCACCAGGAAATCACGACATGGGGTGAAGGGGGAACCCTGGTCGGCCAGGGCTTCCGGCCAAATCTGGAATTTGATGACCAGAGAGAGAGAGAGAGAGAGAGAGAGAGAGAGAGAGAGAGAGAGAGAGAGAGAGAGAGAGAGAGAGTAGAGAGAGAGAGAGAGAGAGAGAGAGAAGGACAACAACACAACACGTATTTTTTTTGGGGTTATGACTGACATGGTCCGGTGTGCCCCATTCTGTGTGTGTGTGTGTGTATGTATGTGTGTGTGTGTGTATGTGTGTGTGTGTTTGTGTGTGTGTGTAGGCAAAGGTTTGTGTGGTATTAGGGCTATGGAGGGAGAAAAGTGTTTGTGCACTTGTGTAGGGGGGATCTCCTTCTCCTGCCTCTCTCTCTCTCTCTCTCTCTCCCTCTCCGTATATAATAGAGGAGGGTGAGACCAGGTCCACAATGGTCAGGTATTAGGTGGACCTGGTCTCTCACCTCTCCTCTGTATATATACACATTGATTTGTATTTCTCTCTAGTCTGTACTGACCCCTGAAGATGTGAATTACACGAAAGCGCTTGGGAACTTCGTGTTTTTCTTCTTTCCTTGTGGTTATCAGCATATACCTAGATCACGCGCACCTACAGTGATTTATTTATATATATATATATATATATATATATATATATATATATATATATATATATATATATATATATATATATATATATATATATATATATATATATATATATATATATATATATATATTAGGTGTGTCATAGGAGGGAAGATCAGCTAAAACTAATGGCCCATCACTCTTTTGGTAGATTTTAGTGTATATAAACAGAAAATAATTTCAGTTTCAATATTTTGCAACCTTTTGCTAGGTAAATTTTAGCGTGAAATTTATCGAAAATCTAACGTACAGCTGCATTAGTGCATTACAATTAAATAGTGAACATTGCTTTCTGATTTCATTCTTTAACAACCCAACTAACAATATTTTTTCTGTTTCAGATTCTGATGCATTTATAAGTTGATAATATTTGCGATGGCTGCTTGTGTCAGGACGAGGAACCAAAAATCCAGCCATCTCAGTCACTATCTTGGGTCTGGGAGAGAGCTCCTGAAGTCGGAGTTGCCTACATTGAGAGATGCTTTGAGATACGGTGTTTTAATCAGGTAAATCAGTGAAAAGAACCAAAAAACTTACACAAACAAAGGCATTGCCAGTGATATGACCAAAGCTGTCTTGGCACAGTACACTCTGGCTAACGCTCATTTTAAGCCTCCAGTCATAACAAGTCAGAAGAAGATTAGTGAGAGACTGCTAGCCAGTTGGGAAAAGGCAAGAGATATCTCTCTTGGGAGAGGAAAACTTGCAGTTAAGGACAGCTTTGCCAAGCAACTGGACCAGTTATTTGACAAAATTACTTGCAAGTGCCCAATGGTTCTCTGTCCTGAGTTTGGATGCGATCGTGACTGTAAATCCGAGGCCCACATCTCCTGTATTTGCAAGCGTGAACTGAAGATTCCTGTGATCGAACTGGCATTTGTCAAAGCACAGAGAGAGAAGACTGCAGTATAGGGGCTTCTCATGATTTCTTGGTAGCCAAGATATTCCGGAGTCCAAGAGACAGGAGGCTGCTACAGAGACACAGAAGAGGAGAAGAGGCTAAGGAGGAAAAGAGATTGAGAAGGCCCAGGGTGAGGTAAAAGGCCGGCGATTGGAGTCAAGCTGATTCAGAGTTTAATGATTTCATGGTCCGAGTGCTGACCAGGAGAATGGTGACTTGTCCCTAACTCCAGAAAAATAATGATCCCAAACCTCCAGGCATAAGATTCGAAATAGGAAAGATATCCCGAGCATAGCTCTGGCCAGTATGCGACACCACACACTGGTCTCAGAGAAACTGGTGAGATAGCAACAGCTTGCCTTGATTGACATTGGTTTGATAACACCTGATGATGTTCACCTGGTGATAGATCATAACAAAGTAAGGAGAGCTCAGGAGAAACTTGTCAGTAACCTAGAAGAGGAGTTTGATAAGGGATAAGAGAAAAATGGAATCAATTGTTTGTTCTTGATGGGAGAAGGGATGACACCAAAGTAGTGTTCATGAAAGTTGGAGATTCTGGACAAGTTGTTCCCCGCCATGGTGAAGGAGGAACACTACTCCCTGCTGCAGTGAACCAGGAGGGAAGTATTTGTGGCATTTCACCCAGAGAAAGATGACATCAGGAAACCAGCTGAGGGCGGCAGATAACATTGTGAACTGGCTCAGAGAGAGGAACGTAGACCAGACCTCCTGCAGGCCATTGAGGGGACAGACCAACACGAACACAGGGTGGCAAGGGGGTCATACAGTGGATAGAGCGGAAGATTGGGAGTGCGAAGCTGGTCTGGATTGTTTGTGACCTCCACACCAACGAGTTGCCACTCAGACATCTGGATCCAGGAGCTGGATGGCAAGACTCTTCAAACAACAGATGGTCTGGTCCCTCTTGACAACAAGATGCTGGACTCTGCCACTGAGTTAGGAAATAAATGCGTGAGCTTTGAAAATCACAGTTGGCCCCCCTCCACTCGTTGAGCTTGCACATACCGTCATTGACGACCTGAGCACTGACCAGTACTATGGTTGCTACGATTTGCAGTGCCATCAAACTGGGGGTCATGCCTGATAGACTTGTTTACCTGCAGATAGTCCAGTCTCACATTCTAGGTGGCTCACAACGGCTCTCAGATTCTGCAGAATTTGGGTCGCTCATCATAAACTGAAAGGGAACCAGCTTCACAACCTGAGACTTATTGGTCCAATTCATCGTGAGTGTCTACTTGCCAAATTGGTTCAACACCAAGGTCAAGTCATCATGTTCTCCTGAAGGTCCGAGGCATGTTCTCTTCCAGCTTGAGCCCCTGAGGAGTCAGCCAAGGCTGTTGTTCAGGATTGTGGAGCAGACTGTGAGGAGATCTTCCTGGTATGCTCATCCCGAGGCAGTTCTGACAATGCTCCTGCAGTAAGGGATGAGGAGGAGAGAAGAGTGGCAGTCAAAAAAGATCTTGGATATGAGACTTATGAGAGGATTCAAGCATGACGAATCAGTTGGTGATGATTCCTCAGGGTCAGGAAGACTCCCAGCCACCCAGGTGCCAAGACCCTCACTGACCATAGATCAGATGCACATCCAGGCTGGCAGTGAGCCCCCTTACCTGCAGCCTCACCCAATGTTCAAGCCAGAGCTTTCCCTTGGACAACCCCATGCATGTCCCCTGCCTGGCCTCGCACACCCAGAGTATAGAGTTGTGTACAGCAAGTGAGCGAGGCCAGCAGTCACGTGTACAGCCAGGAGAGGAGGGAAGGCTATCCCAGCTCAGGTGGTCAGCAGGGAGGTGATGAGTAGAAACAGTATAAAGAAAGACATGTTCTCTATGGTGTGTGCAGTACACCGGTCGTAGTAGTAAACTGGTTTTTGTATTTGATGATTTTGTTTTCTAAAGGAATATTACAAATTTAATAAATGTGTCAAGATCATTCGTTTCTAGCCTTGGATCATTTTCATCCCCTAATAAATTAACCTGATACATTTACTTTACTTTAAATAAGCTTAATAGTGGTGTTGGTAAAAGGGTGGGAATACTGAATTTTCATAAGATTTCAAGTTAAAATTTACCTAGCAAAATGGAAAAACTTTTCAAATCTGAAGATATCACATGATTCCCACATAGAACTACATCATTAATACCATGGGCCGATTTTTCAAAACTCAAAAAGAAATTCGCCCTCGTATGACACTTTCACACCCTAATATATATATAACCGTCGGAATTTACTGGACTTTATTTTCTCACTTGACTTGGGGTTTATTAAAGATTAATAGATGGTAATGGCAGGAAGCCCCTTTGGAGAAAAATCCCGAACCAGCACAAGAACACTTCTAAATCTACTAAACAAAATGAATTGTCCGCGGACCGTGGAAGGATAGGGTCTGTGACTGGGATGAATGAGACACACTGTAAAATTTAGACACTTATATTCCCTCCAACACTACAAACACAATCAAATAATGGTACACCAATATGACCTCTTAACTTGAACTTAAAACACTACTCTGAGGAATAAAAGTTATACATGATATAGAAATTATTAGAAACTCAGGCAACAATAAATTTGAAGTATTAAGAAATGTTGCTTGCACACATGAAACAGGCCTTAAGGGCTTTCAAACAAAATAAAATCCAGCACTGAGAAAATGGTATTCAAAAAATAAGAAATTAATAACTCTACAATGAATAGGCCTTAGGCACTCAATAAATTATGTTACACCAACAGATGCACACCTCCTAACCTAACTTAAACACTACTCTGGGGAACAAAGGTTATATCAGAGATTGAAACTATAAAGAAATTTTAAATGCACACAGCATACATTAGTAACTGAAAATAGTATTAACTACACACAAAAATATTGTCACTATTATAAAGACGTTACTGATCCAATACCCGTGAACCATGCTCCCTAACCTAACACACACACAGATTCCACCTGCACTCCGTAGTCGTTTAAGGCACAACCAACAGGCACCCGTAGTTGAAGGCCCAAATCAGCCTTTCTCCACCTTGGAAAAATACTTAACTCCACTGACCTTTGGCCCCAGTGTGCGGCCCTGTATCACTCAGCTGGCCTCACCTTTACCCCAGTACATCCATGAAACGGAAGGGAGGAGCCAATCAGACCTTGTACAGTTGAGAGAAGCTTTAGCTTCCCGTTAGCAAGAGGGTTTCACCTAAGCTGCTCGAGACATGTGGTGTTGTGAGCCGAGGTAGAGGAGAGCTGATGACCCCATCGATCGTCCCGTCGTCAGCTGGGCACCCAGACGGCTAGATTCCCTCAAGAGATCCTTTATATACCCGGTAACAGTGACAGGCCTACACTGATCGGTCCAATGGCGACAATCGCCACCCTCAATCATCAACGGCAGTCTCAAACGGCAGTCAATCTCTCGGGGTCATCACTCGCAGTCAATTCTCGCAGTCAAGTGGGTTCTGACGAAAACCCTGAAATGAACTCACTGTTAGCTCTTGTTAACTTTACCACTGCCCTATCTAACCCTGTCTGAGATCGAATGAGACTTACTTGTTATACTGCAATAGTGCAACACAGGTGACTAGGCCACGTGACTATTTCTGTGGACGGACGCGCAGGGATGTCCTGTAGGTCCAATCGCTTTCACGTGACTGAGGACCCAGCCGCGTCGCTTCTCCAAGGCGCTAGCTTAAGCCTACGTGACATATTTTCCGCCTAACTAATAACTCCTTGGGACACCCGTGACATTATTCAGACTGATAAACGATCTATATAATTTCATTCAATAATAGTCCCTTAACTTCATGAATCGCATCATTATTAATACGGCAAATTACATTTAATATCACTTAGGCCTAGTTCCACAACCTCTCGCTATGTGTGAGACCGCCTCTTTCCCTGACGACCTTGAAAGCTCAGTATCGCTAATTGCGCGGTGCTTGAAATTACTCTGAAATTTCTGAATATTACATATATATATATATATATATATATATATATATATATATATATATATATATATATATATATATATATATATATATATATATATATATATATATATATATATATATATATATATATATATATATATATATATATATATATATATATATATATATATTTTAAAATGA
>NW_024735857.1:0-10859 GCF_018991925.1 Homarus americanus
GAGGGCCGGGCACCACTTCACATGACACGGGGTGTGAGGGCCGGGCAGCCCTTCATATGACACGGGGTGTGAGGGTCGGGCACCTTTTCAGTGCCATGACCCGGGGTGTGAGGGCCGGGCTCGATTTCAGTGCCATGAATCGCGGTGTGAGGGCCGGGCACCCTTTTAGTGACATTACCCGGGGTGTGAGGGCCAGGCATCCCTTTAGTGACATGATCCGGTGTGTGAGGGCCGGGCAACCCTACAGAGCTATGAACCGTGGTGTGAGGGCAGGGCACCCCTTCACATGACCCGGGGTGTGAGGGCCGGGCACCCCTTCAGTGCCATGAATCGGGGTGTGAGGGCCGGGCACCCCTTTAGCACCATCTCCCATGGTGTGAGGGCCGGGCTCAATTTCAGTGCCATGAATCGGGGTGTGAGGGAAGGGCACCTCTCCAGCACCATGACCCGGGGTATGAGGCTGGGGCACCCTTAGTGAAATGACCCGTGTGTGATTGCCGGCAACCCCACAGAGCTACGAACTGGGGTGTGAGGGCCGGTCACTCCTTCAGTGCCATGACCCGGAGTGTGAGGGCCGGGCACCCTTTCAGTGCCATGAAACGGGGTGTGAGGGCCGGGCACCCTTTCAGTGCCATGAAACGGGATGTGAAGGCCGGGCACCCCTCCAGCACCATGACCCGGGGTGTGAGGGCCGGGCACCCCTTCAATGACATGACCCGGAGTGTGTGGGCCGGGCACCCTTTCAGTGCCATGACCGGGGTGTGAGGGCCGGTCACTCTTTCAGTGCCATGACCCGGGGTGTGAGGGCCGGGCACCCTTTCAGTGCCATGAAACGGGGTGTAAGGGGCCGGGCACCCCTACAGTGCTGCAAATCGGGGTGTGAGGGCCGAGCACCCCTTCACATGACCCGGGGTGAGGGCGGGCACCCCTTCAGTGACATGACCCGGGGTGTGAGGGGGACAGGCACCCCTTCAATGCCATGACCCGGGGTGTGAGGTCAGTGTAGGCTGTGCACCCACAAAAGTTATGACCCGGGTGTGAGGGTCGGGCATCCTTCAGTGTCATGAACCGGGGTGAGGGAAGGGCACCCCTTTCAGTGCCAAGGAAACGGGGTGTGAGGGGCTGGGCACCCCACAGTGCTACAGAACTGGTATGAGGGCCGGGCATCCCTTCAGTGCTATGACCCGGGGTGTGAGGACCGTGCACCCTTTCAGTGACATGACCCGGGGTGTGAAGGGCGGGCACCCCTTCAATGCTATGACCCGGGGTGTGTGGGCCGGACACCCTTTCGTGCCATTACCCTGGGTGTGCGGGCCGATCACTCTTCGGTGCCATGACCCGGGGTGTGAGGGCCGGGCACCCCTTCAGCCCATGACCCGAGGTGTGAGGGCAGGGCCACCCGTTTAGGTCTATAACCAGCTGTGTGAGGGCCGGGCACACCTTCAGTGCCATGGCCAGGGGTGTGACGGCCGGGCACCTCTTCAGTGCCATGGCGCAAGGTGTGAGGGCCGGGCACAGCTTTAGTGCCATGAGCCCGGGTTTGAGGGCCGGGCACCCATTTAGTACCATGAAACGGGGTGTGAGGGCCAGGCACCCCTACAGAGCTATGAACCGGGGTGTGAGGGCCGGGCACCCCTTCACATGACACGGGGTGTGAGGGCCGAGCACCTTTCCAGTGCCACGACCCGGGGTGTGAGTGCCGGGCTCGATTTCAGTGCCATGAATTGGGGTGTGAGGGCCGGGCACTCCTCCAGCACCATGACCCGGGGTATGAGGGCCGGGCACCCTTTCAGTGACATGATCCAGGGTGTGAGGGCCGGGCACCCCTTCAATGACATGACCCGGGGTGTGTGGGCTGGGCACCCTTTCAGTGACATGACCCGGGGTGTGAGGGCCAGGCACCCGTCCAGCACCATGACCCGGGGTGTAAGGGCCAGGCACCCCTTCAGTGCCATGACCCGGGGTGTGAGGGCCGGGCACCACTTCAACCCCATGACCCTGGGTGTGAGGGCCGGGCACCCCTCAGCCACCATGACCCGGGGTGTGAGGGCCGGGCACCCTTTCAGTGCCATGAATCCGGGTGTGAAAGCCGGGTACCCCTTCAGCACCATGCCCCGGGGTGTGAGGGCCGGGCACCCCTTCACATGACCCGGGTGTGAGGGTCAGGCACCCTTTCAGTGCCATGAAACGGGGTGTGAGTGCCGGGCACCCCTACATTGCTGCAAACTGGGGTGTGAGGGCCGGGCACCCCTTCACATGACCCAGGGTGTGAGGGTCTTGCACCCCTTCAGTGAAATGAATCGGGGTGTGAGGGCCGTGCACCCCTTCAGCACCATGACCCAGAGTGTTAGGGCCGGGCTCGATTTCAGTGCCAAGAATCAGGGTGTGAGGGTCGGGCACCCCTCCAGTGACATGACCTGGGGTGTGAGGGCCGGGCACCCCTTCAGTGACATGACCCGGGGTGTGAGGGCCGGGCACCCCTCCAGCATCATGACCCGGGGTGTGAGGGCCGGGAACCGCTTCAACCCCATGACCTGTGGTGTGAGGGCCGGGCACCCCTTTAGGTCCATGACCCGGGGTGTGAGGGCCGTGCACCCCTTCAGTGCTATGACCCGGGGTGTGAGGGCCGGGCATCCCTTCAGTGTCATGAACCGGGGTGTGAGGGCCGGGCTCGATTTCAGAGCCATGAATCGGGGTGTGAGGGCCGGGCACCCCTCCAGTGCTATGACCCGGGGTGTGAGGACCGTGCACCCTTTCAGTGACATGACCCGGGGTGTGAAGGGCGGGCACCCCTTCAATGACATGACGCGGGGTGTGTGGGCCGGACACCCTTTCAGTGCCATGACCCGGGGTGTTCGGGCCGATCACTCCTTCGGTGTCATGACCCGGGGTGTGCGGGCCAGGCACCCCTTCAGCCCCATGACCCGATGCAGGCCGGGCACTCGTTTAGGTCTATGACCAGGGGTGTGAGGGCCGGGCATACCTTCAGTGCCATGGCCAGGGGTGCGACGGCCGGGCACCGATTCAGTGCCATGACCCGGGATGTGAGTGCCGGGCACCCCTTTAGTGCAATGAAACGGGGTGTGAGGGCAGGGCACCCCTACAGAGCTATGAACCGCGGTGTGAGGGCCGGGCACCCCTTTAGTGCCATGAGCCGGGGTGTGAGAGACGGGCACCCCTTTAGTGCCATGAAACGGGGTGTGAGGGCCGGGCAACCCAACAGAGCTATGAATCGGGGTGTGAGGGCCGGACACCACTTCACATGACACGGGGTGTGAGGGCCGGGCACCCTTCCATATGACCCGGGGTTTGAGGGCCGGGCACCCCTTCAGTGCCATGAATCGGGGTGTGAGCGCCGGGCACCCCTTCAGCAATATGACCCGGGGTGTGAGGGCCGGGCACGATTTCAGTGCCATGAATCGGGGTGTGAGGGCTGGGCACCCCTCCAGCACCATAACTCGGGGTATGAGGGCCGGGCACCCCTTCAGTGCTATGACCCGGGGTGTGACGGCCGGGCACCCTTTCAGTGACATGACCCGGGGTGTGAAGGGCGGGTACCCCTTCAATGACATGACCCAGGGTGTGTGGGCCGGACACCCTTTCAGTGCCATGACCCGGGGCGTGAGGGCCGATCACTCCTTCAGTGCCATGACCCGGGGTGTGAGAGCCGGGCACCCCTTCAGCCCCATGACCCGAGGTGTGAGGGCCTGCCACCTGTTTAGGTCTATAACCAGGTGTGTGAGGGCCGGGCACACCTTCAGTGCCATGGCCAGGGGTGTGACGGCCGGGCACCGCTTCAGTGCTATGACGCAGGGTGTGAGGGCCGGGCACCCCTTTAGTGCCATGAGCCGGGGTGTGAGGGCCGGGCACCCTACAGAGCTATGAACTCGTGAGGGCTGGTGGCACCCCTTCAATGACATGACCCGGGGTGTGTGGGCTGGGAACCCTTTCAGTGCCATGAACCGAGGTGTGAGGGCTGGCTCTCGACAGTGCTGGCGAATTGGGGTGGAGGGCCGGGCACCCTCCAGCACACCATGACCCGGGGTATGAGGCTGCCCCTTCAGTGCTATGACCAGGGGTGTGAGGGGTTGGGCACCTTTCTGTTAGTGATATGATCCAGGGTGTGGAGGCCGGCACTTCTTTCAGTGCCATGACCCGGGGTGTGAGGGCCGGGCACCCCTTTAGTGCAATGAAACAGGGTGTGAGGGCAGGGCACCCCTACAGAGCTATGAACCGCGGTGTGAGGGCCGGGCACCCCTTCACATGACACGGGTGTGAGGGTCGGGCACCTTTTCAGTGCCATGAACCGGGGTGTGATGGCCGGGCACCCTTTCAGTGCCATGAATCGGGGTGTGATGACCGGGCACCCCTTCAGCTCCATGACCCGTGGTGTGAGGACCGGGAACCGCTTCAACCCCATGACCCTGGGTGTGAGGGCCGGGCACCCCTTTAGGTCCATTCCCGGGGTGTGATGGCCGTGCACCCCTTCAGTGACATGACCCGGGGTGTGAGGGCCGGGCACCCCTTTAGTGACATAACTTTGGGCGTGAGGGCCGGGCACCCTTCCAGCACCATGACCCATAGTGTGAGGGCCGGGCACCCCTTCAGTGTTATGAACCGGGGTGTGACGGACGGGCACCCCTTCAGTGCCATGAACTGGGGTGTGAGGGCCGGGCACCCTTTCAGTGCCATGAATCGGGGTGTGAGGACCGGGCACCCCTTCAGCTCCATGACCCGGGGTATGAGGGCCAACCACCCCTTCAGTGCCATGAATCTGGGTGTAAGGGCAGGGCACCCTTTCAGTGCCATGAAACGGGGTGTGAAGGCCGGGCACCGCTACAGTGCTGTGAACTGGGGTGTGAGGCCCGTGCACCCCTCCAGCACCATGACCCAGGGTATGAGGGCCGAGCACCCCTTCAGTGCTATGACCCGGGGTGTGAGGGCCGATCACCCTTTCAGTGCCATGATGCCGGGTGTGAGAGCCAGCCACTCCTTCAGTGCCATGACCCGGGGTGTGACGGCCGTTCATCCCTTCAGCCCCATGTCCCGAGGTGTGAGGGCCGGTCACCCATTTAGGTCAATAACCAGGTGTGTGAGGGCCGGGCACACCTTCAGTGCCATGTCCAGGGGTGTGAGGGCCGGTCACCTTCCAGTGCCAGCTTTATCCGGGATGAGGCTGGCACTCGTTTAGGCCTATGTCCAGGGGGTGTGAGGGCTGGCACCCCTTCAGTGCTGCGTAGACCCGGGGTGTGACTGCCGGGCACCCCTTCAGCCCCATGTCCCGAGGTGTGAGGGCCGGCCACCCGTTTAGGTCTATAACCAGGTGTGTGAGGGCCGGGCACACCATCAGTGCCATGGCCAGGGGTGTGATTGCTGGGCACCTCTTCAGTGACATGACCCGGGGTGTGAGGGCTGGCCACCCCTTCAGTGACATGACCTGGGGCGTCAGTTACGGGCACCCCTTCAGTGCCATGAGCCGGAGTGTGAGGGCCGGGCACCCCTTGAGTGCCATGAAACGGGGTGTGAGGGCCGGGCACAACTACAGAGCTATGAACCGGGGTGTGAGGGCCGGGCACCCCTTCACATGACACGGGGTGTGAGGGCCGAGCACCCGTTTAGGTCTATAACCAGGTGTGTGAGGGCCGGGCACCCCTTTAGTGCCATGAAACGGGGTGTGAGGGCCGGGCAACCCTACAGAGCTATGAATCGGGGTGTGAAGGCCGGGCACCACTTCACATGACACGGGGTGTGAGGGCCGGGCAGCCCTTCATATGACACGGGGTGTGAGGGCCGGGCACCTTTTCAGTGCCATGACCTGGGGTGTGAGTCCCGGGCTCGATTTCAGTGCCATGAATCGGGGTGTGAGGGCCGGGCACCCTTCCAGCACCATGATCCGGGGTATGAGGGCCGGGCACCCCTTCAGTGCTATGACCCGTGGTGTGAGGGCCGGGCAACCTTTCAATGACATGACACCGGGGTGTGAGAGCCGGGCACCCTTTCAATGACATGACCGAGATGTGTGGGCAGCGCACCCTTTCAGTGCCATAACCCGGGGTGTGAGGGCCTGTCACTCCTTCAGTGCCATGACCCGGGGTGTGATGGCCGGGATCCGCTTCAACCCCATGACCCTGGGTGTGAGGGCCGGGCACCCCTCAGCCACCATGACCCTGGGGTGTGGAGGGGGCCGGCACCCTTTCAGTGCCAAGGAATCCGGGTGTGAAAAGCCGGGCACCCCTTCAGCACCATGCCCCGGGGTGTGAGGGCCGGGCATCCCTTTAGTGACATAACCCGGGGTGTGCGGGCCGGGCACCCTTTCAGTGCCATGAATCGGGGTGTGAAAGCCAGGCACCCCTTCAGCATCATGACCCGGGGTGTGAGCGCCAGGCACCCCTTCAGTGCCATGAGCCGGGGTGTGAGGGCCGGGCAACCCTTCAGTGACATGACCTGGGGTGTGAGGGCCGGGCACCCCTTCAGTGACAGGACCTGGTGTGAGGGCCGGGCACCGTCCAGCACCATGACCCGGGGTGTGAGGGCCGGGGAACCCTTTCAGTGCCATGACCTGGGGTGTGAGGGTCGGTACTCTTTCCAGTGCCAAGCGCGACCTGGGGTGAAGGCTGGGCACCACTTCAGTCCCATGACCTGGGTGTGGTGTCGGCACCCCTACATAAGGAACTGAGTGTGAGGGGCTGGGCACCCTCTCACATGATGCGCGGGGTGAGGGCCGGGCACCTTTCAGTGCCATGACCCGGGGAATGAGGGCCGGGCTCGATTTCAGTGCCATGAATCGGGATGTAATGGGCGGGCACCCCTCCAGCACCATGACCCCGGGTATGAGGGCCGGGCACCCCATTAGCACCATGACCCGGGGTGTGAGGACCGTGCAGCCCTTCAGTACCATGACCCGAGGTGTGAGGGATAGGCACCCCTTAAGTGCCATGATCCGGAGTGTGACAGCTGGGCACCCCTTCAGTGACATGACACGGGGTATGAGGGCCGGGAACCCTTTCAGTGACATGACCCGGGGTTTGAGGGCCGCGAACCCCATCAGCACCATGACCCTGGGTGTGTGGGCCGGGAACCGCTTCAACCCCATGAACCGGGGTGTGAGGCCCGGGCACCCCTTTAGTGACATGACCAGGGGTGTGAGGGCCGGGCACCCCTCAGACACCATGACCCGGGGTTTGAGGGCCGGGCACCCTTTCAGTGCCATAAATCGGGGTGTGAAAGCCAGGCAGCCTTTCAGCACCATGACCCGGGGTGTGAGGGACAGGCACCCCTTCAGTGCCATGACCCGGGGTGTGAGGGCCGGGAACCCTTTCAGTGACATGACCTGGGGTGTGAGGGCCGGGCA
Source organism: Homarus americanus (assembly GCF_018991925.1). Lineage (NCBI taxonomy): Eukaryota > Metazoa > Arthropoda > Malacostraca > Decapoda > Nephropidae > Homarus > Homarus americanus. The sequence goes on from NW_024735857.1 coordinate 7,352, forward strand.
CCCTTTCAGGGACATGACCCGGGGTGTGAGGGCCGGGAACCGCTTCAACCCCATGACCCGTGGTGTGAAGGCCGGGCACCCCTTTAGGTCCATGACCCGGGGTGTGAGGGCCGTTCAATCCTTCAGTGCCATGACCCGGGGGGTGAAGGCTGGGCACCACTTCAGCCCCATGACCCGGGGGGTGAGGGCCGGGCACTCGTTTTGCTCTATGACCAGGGCTCTGAGGGCCCGGCATACCTTCAGTGCCATGGCCAGGGGTGTGAGGGCCGGGCACCTCTTAAGTGACATGACCCGGAGCTTTAGGGACGGGCACCCCTTCAGTGCCATGAGCCGGGGTGTGAGGGTCTGGTATCCCTTTAAAGTGCCATGGAACGGGTGTGAGGCCCAGGCACCTGACAGAGCTATGAACTGGGCTGTGACGGCCGGCACCTCATTCATTGCCATGACTCCGGTGTGTGAGGGCCGGTCACCCTTTCAGTGCCAGCTATGAATCGCGGTGTGATGGCCGGGCACCCCTTCAGCTCCATGACCCGTGGTGAGGACTGGGAACCGCTTCAACCCCATGACCCGGGGTGTGAGGGCCGGGCACCCCTTTATGTCCATGACCCGGGGTGTGAGGGCCGTGCACCACTTCAGCGACATGACCCGGGGTGTGAAGGATGGGCACCCTTTCAGTGCCATGAATCGGGGTGTTATGGCCGGGTACCCCTTCAGCTCCATGACCCGTGGTGTGAGGACCGGGAACCGCTTAAACCCCATGACCCGGGGTGTGAAGGCCAGGCAACCCTTTAGGTCCATGACCCGGGGTATGAGGGCCCTGCACCCCTTAAGTGACATGACCCGGAGTGTGAGGGCCGGGCACCCGTTTAGTGACATGACCCAGGGTGTGAGGGCCGGGCACCCCTCCAGCACCATGACCCGGAGTGTGAGGGCCGGGCACCCCTTCAGTGACATGAATGGGTTTGAGGGCTGGCAGCCCTTCAGCACCACATGGGTGTGAGGGCCGGCACCTTTCAGTGCCATGACCCGGGGTGTGAGGGCCGGGCTTCCTTCAGTGACATGACCTGGGGTGTGAGGGCCGGGCACCCTTTCAGTGTCAAAAACCTGGTTGTGAGGGACGGGCACCCCTTAAGTGCCATGAAACGGGGTGTGAGTGCCGAGCACCCATACAGTGCTTTGAAAAAGGGTGTGTGTGCCAGGCACCCCTTCACATGACCCGGGGTGTCAGGGCCGGTCACCCCTCCAGCACCATGACCCGGGGTGTGAGCGCCGGGCACCCAATAAGTGACATGAACCAGGGTGTTAGGGCCGGGCACCCCTTCAGTGCCATGAGCCGGGGTGTGAGTGCCGGGCACCCCTTTAGTGCCATGAAACGGGGTGTGAGGGCCGGGCACCCCTACAGAGCTATGAACCGGAGTGTGAGGGCCGGGCACCCCTTCACATGACACGGGGTGTGAGGGCTGGGCTCCTTTTCAGTGCCATGACCCGGGGTATGAGGGCCGGGCTCGATTTCAGTGCCATGAATTGGGAAATGGCCGGGCACCCCTCCAGCACCATGACCCGGGGTATGAGGGCCGGGCACCCCATCAGCACCATGACCCGGGGTGTGAGGACCGTGCAGCCCTTCAGTACCATGACCCGGGGTGTGAGGGCTAGGCACCCCTTAAGTGCCATGATCCGGAGTGTGACAGCTGGACACCCCTTCAGTGACGTGACACGGGGTATGAGGGCCGGGAAAACTTTCAGTGATATGACCCGGGGTGTGAGGGCCGGGCACCCCTCCAGCACCATGACCCGGGGTATGAGGGCCGGGAACCCCATCAGCACCATGACCCGGGGTGTGCGGGCCGGGAACCGCTTCAACCCCATGAACCGGGGTGTGAGGCCCGGGCACCCCTTTAGTGACATGACCAGGGGTGTGAGGGCTGGGCACCCCTCCGACACCATGACCCGGGGTTTGAGGGCCGGGCACCCTTTCAGTGCCATAAATCGGGGTGTGAAAGCCAGGCAGCCCTTCAGCACCATGACCCGGGGTGTGAGGGACAGGCACCCCTTCAGTGCCATGACCCGGGGTGTGAGGGCCGGGAACCGCTTCAACCCCATGACCCGTGGTGTGAAGGCCGGGCACCCCTTTAGGTCCATGACCCGGGGGGTGAGGGCCGGGCACTCGTTTTGCTCTATGACCAGGGGTGTGAGGGCCCGGCATACCTTCATGGCCATGGCCAGGGGTGTGAGGTACGGGCACCTCTTCAGTGACATGACCCGGGGCTTTAGGGCCGGGCACCCCTTCAGTGCCATGAGCCGGGGTGTGAGGGTCTGGCATCCCTTTAGTGCCATGGAACGGGGTGTGAGGCCCGGGCACCCCGACAGAGCTATGAACTGGGGTGTGACGGCCGGGCACCTATTCACTGCCATGACCCGGGGTGTGAGGGCCGGTCACCCTTTCAGTGCCATGAATCGCGGTGTGATGGCCGGGCACCCCTTCAGCTCCATGACCCGTGGTGTGAGGACCGGGAACCGCTTCAACCTCATGACCCGGGGTGTGAGGGCCGGGCATCCCTTTAGGTCCATGACCCGGGGTGTGAGGGCCGTGCACCACTTCAGCGACATGACCCGGTGTGTGAAGGATTGGCACCCTTTCAGTGCCATGAATCGGGGTGTGATGGCCGGGTACCCCTTCAGCTCCATGACCCGTGGTGTGAGGACCGGGAACCGCTTAAACCCCATGACCCGGGGTGTGAGGGCCGTGCACCCCTTAAGTGACATGACCCGGGATGTGAGGGCCGGGCATCCCTCCAGCACCATGACCCGGAGTGTGAGAGCTTGCTAAGTGACGCGGCCAGGGGTTTGAGGGCCGGGCACCCGTTCAGCACCATGACACGGGGTTTGAGGGCCGGGCACCCCTTCAGTGCCATGACCCGGGGTGTGAGGGCTGGGCACCCCTTCAATGTCATGAACCGGAGTGTGAGGGCCGGGCACCCTTTCAGTGCCATGAAACAGGGTGTGAGGGCCGGGCACCCCTACAGTGCTGCAAACCGGGGTGTGAGGGCCGGGCACTCCTTCACATGACCCGGGGCGTGAGGCCGTTCACCTTCAGTTCTACGTCCAGGGTGAGGGCCGGGCTCCCCTTCAGTGTCATGAACTGGGGTGTGAGGGCCGGGCACCCCTACAGTGCTGCAAACCGGGGTGTGAGGGCCGGGCACCCCTTCACATGACCCGTTGTGTGAGGGTCGGGCACCCCTTCAGTGAAATGAATCGGGATGTGAGGGCCGGGCACCCCTTCAGCACCATGACCCAGAGTGTTAGGGCCGGGCTCGATTTCAGTGCCAAGAATCGGGGTGTCAGGGCCGGGCAACCCATCAGCACCATGACCCAAGGTGTGATGGCCGGGAACCGCTTCAACCCCATGACCCGGGGTGTGAGGGCCGGGCACCCCTTCAGTGACATGACCTGGGGTGTGAGGGCCGGGCACCCCTTCAGTGACATGACCCGGGGTGTGAGGGCCGGG
>NW_024735858.1:0-8008 GCF_018991925.1 Homarus americanus
AAACTCTGCCTAACAAAAGCTTCATTATCATCATCAGCACACACACAGCGTCACCACACCTTGTAATATCACAACACAAGGCGAATGCAGAAAAAAACAATGGTAAATATACCCTCTTTTCTTATTATTCTCATCTTGACGATTAAATCTCTAACATTAAGTCCAGAGTCTAGCAATGTTCCATGTTGTTGCCCGCACCTGCTGTAGAGTGAGTCATTGTTAGTATGGGAAGGACCGTGTCTCGGGTCTTGTGTCTGTTGTGTGTGTTTTTTTTTTTCAGTACTGAAATCAGATGCTGGGATGACGGTAACCCCTCATGTCCGGTTACTCCATTAAGGTACTTTAGTTAATTAGTGTTTCACCTCGAGACCTTTACCTATTAGGGTTGTATGGATGACTTGATGTTTGACGTGACATAATAGGATTTCAGTATTTAGTTTAGACAAGAGATGAGATTATTTTCAGTTTATCATGTTGGTATGCAAATAAGTCTAAAAGGTTAAATGAATCACTTGCAGATTAGCAACCCACCATATTTTACCTGATGATTAAACACCTTAACGTTATCTAGGGGAGAAGTGGATCTTTCATCCCATCCCGACTCTGGTGTGGAGGTGAGTTGGGGGAGGGGGAGTGGAGAGGAGGGGAGGGGGCAGAGAGAGTGTCAGATGAGGGTGGGGGGTGTCAGAGTTAAGTTGGACCGTTTGGTGGTCTGCCAAGGGACTGTCATGTGAGTGGTCAGGTGGAATTTAATTTTGGATGTCGTGTAGGTTGGTGTCGGGGGTAGGAAACAGGTGGACTTTCATATGAGAAGTCAAGGTGGTTAGATAGACTGCCATGTAGGGTCGGAGGGGGAGGTGTGACTGTTCTCAGTCTCATAGTGTGCTGCTTTCACTAAAGAACCATGGCTAACGTGTAGGGTCGGAGGGGGAGGAGTGACTGTTCTCAGTCTCATAGTGTGCTGCTTTCACTACAGAACTATGGCTAACGTGTAGGGTCGGAGGGGGAGGAGTGACTGTTCTCAGTCTCATAGTGTGCTGCTTTCACTAAAGAACCATGGCTAACGTGTAGGGTCGGAGGGGGAGGAGTGACTGTTCTCAGTCTCATAGTGTGCTGCTTTCACTACAGAACCATGGCTAACGTGTTGGGTCGGAGGGGGAGGTGTGACTGTTCTCAGTCTCATAGAGTGCTGCTTTCACTACAGAACCATGGCTAACGTGTAGGGTTGGAGGGGGAGGTGTGACTGTTCTCAGTCTCAGTGTGCTGCTTTCACTACAGAACCATGGCTAACGTAACACCGTCGCTTGAAGGATAAGGTTAGCGATCTTGCCCAGGTCGTGCTCTTAGCTGTCTGAGTTTTATCATCTCCTTTGTTTTAATTTTTCCTTCTTCATGTTACCTGAACTTTGGGATTTATTCCAGGATTAATTTATAACCAAATTTTGTTTATAGTTGATACCTGATACGAAATTGGTTCATGAAGATTTACGCCATCACATATGAGAGTAAATGGTCAAAACGTGATTTTTTTCTTAACAGACATACGTGCTGGTGCACACATTTAGGGACATCACGTGTATATCTGCCGTTCATACCAAGGATGTTCACTGAAGTTCAGTGTTATAGCGTGAACAGTATTTTGAATGATCTAAGTACAATTTTCTTAAGTGTACAGACACGAGTATATTTTCAGAGTAATTTTTCTCACTCGTTCTAAACTCCGTCCCTATTATCACCCGGTCCTTCTACCACAAATCCTACGTCACACATTTTATTATACATCATCCCATGTCATTTCCAAGTTTATTCTCATGGTCACTCGGTCATCACTTTTTTTTTCCATTTCATATCTTTCACACTACCTTTTATTGGTCCCTCAGGGAAACATAATTATCTCCACTCTACTTCCCCAGTGCTGCCTCCGTTCCACCTTCCCGTTGATGCCTCCTTTCCACCTCCTCACTGGTGCCTCCACTCCACATCCCCACTGGTGCCTCCACTCCACCTCCCCACTGGTGCCTCCACTCCACCTCCCCACTGGTGCCTCCACTCCACTTTCCCACTGGTGCCTCCACTCCACCTCCCCACTCCACCGCCCCTCTGCTCCCACTTACAAGTATTCATGTCGGCTGCTCCCTTCCTCTTTCTGCTCCTCTTGTCTCTCAGGTTCCCTCCCTCCCTTCCCTCTTCCCTCCCCTCCCCTCCCACGCATTTCAGCATCTACCCTCCCTTCCCTCCATCTATTCCTTCTATAAACCCCTGTAGTTCCTTCACCCCGTCCCTCGTTCCATTCACTCCCTCTTTAATCACCTCCCTCCTTCACCCCTCCTTCCTTTCATCCATTCCTCTGCCCCTTATGCTTTCCTTTGCTCCTTACGCTTTCCTTTGCTCCTTACATCGTCTCTCTCTCTACCTCTTGACATTTACTCTACTCTTACAACCCTCCCCTCTTTCCTCCTTCCTTCCTTCCTCCCATTCTTCCTCCCTTCCTTACCTTCTTCCTTCTTTCCTCCTCTTTTCCCTCCTTCCTTTCTTCCTTCCTTCCTCTTGCATCTCCTCTCTCTCTCTATCCCCCCATCTCTCCTTACCCCCCTTTCTTACACCCCATGCACCTCCCTACACCCGTCACGGCTACACACCCCTGCCACACCAATACACCTGCTGGTCGGCAAGTGTCAACACTCCCACACCCTTTACAGTAAACACACACACACACACACACCATCGCCACATACCTAAACTTTCTCACTGTATATTTTAATTTATATTTTCCTTTATATGATTGAAAATTTGCATTAAAATATCTTGAGTAAATAAACTTTTGTCTGTCTGTCTGTTTGTCGTAGTTTACCGGGAGGGACAAAATCAGTAGATGATGTTGTCTGAAAGTATTCGTGAACTTTGGCAATTAATTCATGAAAATATGTTCATTATCTCTTCCTCCCTCTCTTGTTTTGTTCAGCTGACTCTCTCTCTTGTTGCTTTAATTCACGGCTGTAACTAAACCAACAGGCTTGTATATGGCGTACATATATACAGAGATATATCTTTATTACTGAGGCGTGTCAGTACACACGTATATTTTTATCTAAACACACACACATCTTTATAGGAGGAGCGTGTAAACAGTAAGATATAGTGGTCCCTCCCAGGTTAACGTTGTCTACTTCTAATACTCCTCACTGGAGCTGTTGTAGAGACAAGCTATCATCATAAAGTATCGCTGGCACAGTTTGGAGGCTTAATAAAATATTTTTTTTCCCGTTTATGTTTTATGATCTAGAATCTGTGTGTGTGTGTGTGTGTTTAGTTATCGTAATATTGTTTTTGTTGTGTACTGTGGACGAACGCACAAGCGAACATAAATTTAGCTTTATATTCTACGTAGATTTCATTTATCCTGAAGAGCGAGGGTCAGAGACAACCTCCCTTGGGTGTCATTGTATTGGTTGAAGCTTTGTTTCTAACTCTATACCCAGTGCTTGTCCCATTGTCTCTCAGCATCGACTGTTGGGTAAAGAACGGTGTCCATAACTTGTTAAATCTCGACATGTTTGATCCTCGTTAATATTAAAGGTTTAATACAATGCTATTTTGTTTTCGTTAGTAGTATAAGTATAGATTTTTTATCGTCCGTCATAACTCTCAGCTTGTCCGAGTATACGTTTGACACTGTGACTTGCTGGAACATGCTCGTCAACCTTTAATCAACGCTGTAATATCTCATTTGATGTTTAGTACCGTTCCGATAGGTATGCAGCGACTGAGTTTGTTACAGTACTCGTCACCTGTAGTAAGTGTGGTGTGGTGTAATCCTAGACAAGGTTCTTGAAACTCCAGGGCACGAGCAGTAGGTATATTCAATAAGTGTACAAGACTGGGCGTGATAGCCAACCGATACAGGAGCGATTACTAGGGACCCCGGACCGTAGGTAGGCCGGAGCCGATCTGAGGGAAATTAGCTAGCTAGGCAAGGAGAGTTGCTAGACATTACTAGGACAATAAATGAGGTCTTCTAATTACTCGACTAGCGCGGTACAGACCTAGTACATCGGGACATAGTAAATGGACATAGGCATTAGACATAAGCATAGACATCAGACATGCTATAATAATATATAGTAATACGGACATGTGAATAAATGGTACAATGAATGGTAACAAGAGTCCTGGCGTCAGGCGTGTTCACATATCTTGGTATGTACATATCTATACACCTCCCTCCCCCTTTACGCTCGTAGTGCAATCTCGAGCGGCTACGGACTCTTTTTCCATGAGTCGGGGGGAGCGGCGAGGGACAATGGGAGGATCAACTGACGACCTTCGTTCCTGGTCTGGGCAAGGGGACACAGGGGACGGGGAGGAAGGTTCGTCACTAGAGGATGGCACTGGGCGGAGGTGGCGTCTGTTTCGCCACCACACACGACCACTGGGGAGGCGGACTTGGTACGAACGAGACTCGCCACGGCCCATGACGACCCCGACCTTGTCCCAGCGGTGTGACGTCGGGTCCTGGATTCGTACTTGCTGGCCGACGGCCAACCTGGGAAGGGGGCGGGCTTGGGCGTCATAGTGGCTTGTCACTTGGGCCATCCGGGCAGCCTCACGGCGGTCACACTCGTCCGCCTTGATCTGCCATTCATCTAAGAAGGACTGGGGGTGGGCAGGCACACAAGTACGAAGGGGGCGGCCATACAACACCTGGGCAGGAGAGCGTCCGGCAGGGGTAGGGGTGTTACGGAGTTCCAGTAGGCCCCTGTCGAACTCCTCGCAGTCCAGGTTCCCCGTCGGTGCCGTCTTGAGGATGAGGTATTTTATGGACTTTACCGCTGCCTCAGCGTGGCCATTCGCCTGCGGGTAATGAGGGGAGGTGACGATGTGGTGGACGCCCCAGCGTTCGGCGAAGCTCTTGAACTCGTGGCTATTGAACGGGGGCCCACCGTCGGTTCGGAGGCGGAGAGGCACTCCGACTTCCCGGAAGAAGCAACAAAACATCCGGATGACCCTGGAAGAGGTGGTGTCCCGACCACAGGGAACTACCACGGGCCATCCAGAGAGCCTGTCGGCGACCACCAGGAAAGACTTTCCGGCCGCTTTGGGAGGTCATTGCACAGGTACGGCTCTTGTTGCTGGCTGGGCTGGAGTTGCTGGCAAGGCTCACAGGCCTCAACCGTGCTCTTAATATCGGCGTCAATACCAGGCCAGAAGACGGTCTGACGGGCTCTGCGCCTGGTGGCTTCAACGCCGCGGTGGCTGTCATGGAGGCGGGATAAGGTGCGCCGGCGGAGGGCAGCGGGAACGACGATCCTGGGGCCGTACAACACCAGCTCTCCGTCCGCATAGAGGCTATCCCTTAGCTTCCAGAAGGGGAGGGCGGAGGCGTGAATGTCGTAGCGGTTGGTGGGGAATCCAGCGGAGACGTAGTCGAGGAGTTGGACGTATGCCGGGTCTTGAGCGGCGGCGATGCGAAGCTCCTGGAGAGTCCTATCGTCTTCGATGGAGGGCGTCGTCGTCGTCTTGTCAGCAAGAGAAGTGGCTGTGTGTGTCACTAAAGACCGAACGTGAGCAGCGGCCATGGTACAGTCGACTTCATCTTCGGGTGTGGGGCAACTAACAGGGGCTCGGGAGAGGGCGTCTGGTATGCACAGAAGCTTCCCGGCGCGCCACACAGCTGTAAAGACGTAAGGGGCGGTCTTCTCTTTGAGACGTTGGAGGCGAGGATTTTCGATGGCGTCCAACGTGTAGTGATTAAGAATGGGTATGAGCGGGCGATGGTCCGTCATGAGGGTGAAATGCCCAAGGCCGAACAGGTAAAGGCGGCACTTGGCCATAGCCCAGGTGACTGCCAGCATCTCTAGTTCAATGGTGGCGTATCTGGTCTCCGTGTCCGTCAAAAACCTGGAGCCACACTGAACTAAGCACAGTCTACCCTGGCCGTGGTCTTGAAGGAGGGCATATCCGAGGCCGTATAGACGGGAGGCGTCATGTCAATGCGTAATTCAGGGAACGCATGTGGTCAGGAGTCCAGAGGAAAGAGCGCTTGGGGCTCATGAGGGGGCGTAGAGGTTGGGCTGATGTGGCGATTTTAGGGGAGAAGTCGGCCAGCTGATTTACCAGGCCCATAAATGAGCGAAGGTCGGTCAGGTTCGCTGGAGTAGGGAAGTCCCTGATGGCCTTGACCTTTTCCTCATCAGCTGAGATCCCCTCTGGCGAGATGTTGTAGCCGCAGTAGTTAACTTGGGAGGCGGCGACCACAAATTTATCTTTGTTCAGGGTGATACCATGGGCACGACATCTTGTGAGCATCAGATGAACTCGGTTCAAGTGGGCCGGGAGATCATCGTCGAAGAGCAGATGTCATCTACGACCTTCACGCAGTTGGTGACACCCTGCAGAGCCATATCCCCACGGAGGCAGTACGCATCCCCCGTTGCTGCGAAGCCCATGGGTCCGCGGCAGTGTTGGAAGCGGCCGTGGTGCGTGATGAATGTAGTGAGGTGGCGATCTTCTTCCGCCAGGTCGACTTGCCAGTACCCATGCAGTGCATCCGCCGTGGTAAAGAACTTTGCAGACGGGGTGACGCTGCGGACTGCTTGGATGGGCGGGACGGGAGACCTGCGAGTTGAGATGGGTGAGGTCCACTGTGATGCGAACACCTACAGACTTGGGTGCCAAGACCATAGGGTGGCACCACTCGGAGGGCTCCTCACCGGCGTGTCTGATGATCCCCTGCTGCACCAGAGAATCGAGCTCCGCCTTCACCTTGTCCCGTATGGCAAAGGGGATAGGCCTGGGTGTGTGGATGGCGAAAGGCGTCGCGCCAGGCTTGAGGTGGATTCTCATCGGGGGGCCTGTCATCTTCTTGAGCGGCGTCTTCTGGAGGTCGGGCTTGGAGACAAGGACGTCGCTGAACTGACGAAAAAAGAACTCCCGGGCAGCAGCAGGTGTGGTCATGGCTGAAACAGGTATCTCTGCACACCTGTTGAGGTGTGTCACAGCGAGGATGGGCTTTGGGAACTCGGATGAGACGATGGCCAAGTCCTGACAATGGCCACATGACAAGAGAGGGGTTTGGATGCCCTCATGGACGTGGACTGTGGCAAGGCAAGACTTGGGACCGAGCTGTAGTGTTGCCTTGAAGCAACCTAAAGGTGGAGACATCGGGGACCCGTCCGCTGTGAGCACGTCGTTCATGGCTGTGGGTGACAGGCTACTCCTGGGGATGTGGAGGGCGTCCAGGTGTGTTGGTCCAATCACCGTGATGTCCGCGCCCGTGTCAGGTATCATCAGGAGGTTGGAAGAGTTGGTACCGTAGGACAGACGAACATTGACGGGCTTGGGGGACCTGTCACTCGAGGTATCATCCACGCGTCGGCATCCTTTGTTATTCTTGGGAGACGGTGGTGTGGACGTTCTGTCGGGCTGTGAAGAGACGTTTTGACCTGGAGATGGAGGCTTCTTGGTGGACCTGCAACACTTGGCGAAGTGTCCTTGTTTGTTGCAAGCGTTGCATGAGACCTTGTTGGCAGGACATCGACTTGTGCGGGGCCAATGGCCTTGAAACCCGCAGTTTCGACATGTACTATCAGCCGCAGGGCACTTTCCTGGACCGTGCTGGCGCTGACAGCTTCTGCAGGATTCGGGAGAAAACACTGGTGACTGTGACGGGGGCTGTGGAGAGGACGCCGTCTGCATCTGGCGTTGATTCCTCTTGTAGGTGGAGACGGCGTGGACTTGAGATGGCGATGAGTGTATAGCTGAGGCAGCCTCTCTTGTGGCCTCATACGACCTGCAACAGGTGACGAAGTCGGTGAGGGAAGAGGCGGCGTCGAGGGTGAGGAGTTTCTGAAGCAGGTCCTCGTCACGTACACCCATCAGCAGATCATCTTGAGCTGGATCTCAGCACAGGTTACAGGATCGCCTGTACATAGGTCCACCTCGGCTGTTAGGTCCTTAAGTCGTGCATAGAAGTCTGAGAATGATTCCCCAGAAGCTTGTTTGCAGGATA
>NW_024735859.1:0-12944 GCF_018991925.1 Homarus americanus
CTAATGAGAAGTAGATATTGAGAAAATTTCTGGGAAATTCACTTTTGTGCATTTTTCTACTTTTTTGGTGATTATCGATTTCGAAATTTTTGAAATATCTTACTTTCCCGAAAAGTTTTTTCGATTTCGGGAAAGTTCATCGACTTTGAGAAAATGGGAAACATTCACTTTCCTGAAAGTTATTCACTTCTTCCTAAGTAGATTTTTCACTTTTCGACTTTTATATTACCATTTTTTTGAGTATCAAATTTATAAAATGGGGAAATATTCTACTTCGAAAGTTGGTTATCTACTTCCCAGATTTTTCATTTTGCAGCAGATTATCGACTTTTGGGGAATAGATTTTCGATTTTTGTGAATATTACCTAATTTTGAGAAGTAGATTATCGTTTAAAATTTTGAACATAGAAAATGAAATATCTACTTTCCGGAAAGTTGGTAATCTACTTTCCCGAAAAGTAGAAAAATCTACTTTTCGGGAAAGTAGATAACCAACTTTCCCGGAAAGTAGATATTTCCCATTTTCTATGATACAAATTTCCCGTTTTCTATGATAATCTACTTCTCAAAATTAGGTAATATTTCACAAAAAATCGATATTCTACTTCCCCGAAAAGTCGATATTCTATTTTACCGAAAAGTAGAAAAATCTACTTTTCGGGAAAGTAGATAACCAACTTTCCCGGAAAGTAGATATTTCCCATTTTCTATGATACAAATTTCCCGTTTTCTATGATAATCTACTTCTCAAAATTAGGTAATATTTCACAAAAAGTCGATAATCTACTTCCCCAAAAAGTCGATAATCTACTTTACCGAAAAGTAGAAAAATCTACTTTTCGGGAAAGTAGATAACCAACTTTCCCGGAAAGTAGATATTTCCCATTTTCTATGATACAAATTTCCCGTTTTCTATGATAATCTACTTCGCAAAATTAAGTAATATTTCACAAAAAATCGATTTTCTACTTCCCCGAAAAGTCGACAATCTACTTTACCGAAAAGTAGAAAAATCTACTTTTCGGGAAAGTAGATAACCAACTTTCCCGGAAAGTAGATATTTCCCATTTTCTATGATACAAATTTCCCGTTTTCTATGATAATCTACTTCTCAAAATTAGGTAATATTTCACAAAAAGTCGATAATCTACTTTTCGGGAAAGTCGATAATCTACTTTTCGGGAAAGTAGATAACCAACTTTCCCGGAAAGTAGATATTTCCCATTTTCTATGATACAAATTTCCCGTTTTCTATGATAATCTACTTCGCAAAATTAAGTAATATTTCACAAAAAATCGATATTCTACTTCCCCGAAAAGTCGATAATCTACTTTACCGAAAAGTAGAAAAATTTACTTTTCGGGAAAGTAGATAACCAACTTTCCCGGAAAGTAGATATTTCCCATTGTCTATGATACAAATTTCCCGTTTTCTATGATAATCTACTTCTCAAAGTTAGGTAATATTTCACAAAAAGTCGATAATCTACTTTACCGAAAAGTAGAAAAATCTACTTTTCGGGAAAGTAGATAACCAACTTTCCCGGAAAGTAGATATTTCCCATTTTCTATGATACAAATTTCCCGTTTTCTATGATAATCTACTTCGCAAAATTAAGTAATATTTCACAAAAAATCGATATTCTACTTCCCCGAAAAGTCGATAATCTACTTTACCGAAAAGTAGAAAAATCTACTTTTCGGGAAAGTAGATAACCAACTTTCCCGGAAAGTAGATATTTCCCATTTTCTATGATACAAATTTCCCGTTTTCTATGATAATCTACTTCTCAAAATTAGGTAATATTTCACAAAAAGTCGATAATCAACTTCTCCAAAAAGTCGATAATCTACTTTACCGAAAAGTAGAAAAATCTACTTTTCGGGAAAGTAGATAACCAACTTTCCCGGAAAGTAGATATTTCCCATTGTCTATGATACAAATTTCCCGTTTTCTATGATAATCTACTATGAGGGCTTGAAGTGCCACCATTTATGAGAAGTAGATAACCAACTTCCCGGAAAGTAGATATTTCCATTTTCTATGATACAAATTTCCCGTTTTCTATGATAATCTATCGCAATTAGGTAATATTTCCCCAAAATTCGATAATTTACTTCCCAGAAAAGTCGATAATCTACTTTCCCGAAAAGTAGAAAAAAATCTACTTTTCGGGAAAGTAGATAACCAACTTTCCCGGAAAGTAGATATTTCCCATTTTCTATTAAACAAATTTCCCGTTTTCTATGATAAGTAGATAACCAACTTTCCCGGAAAGTAGTGTGGGGTTCAGGTTGTTTGGTTCACACTCAGGATGGGATGGAGAAAGGAAACTCAGAATGTGCTCTCTGTATACATGTTGTATTGGATGTACAATGCAGCTTGGTGCTGGGAAGGCAGCATGGTTACAAGCGTGATGTAGAGAGAGCTGGTTGATGAGGGTGCTCAGAGGACAGCTTGTGGGTCGCCATGCTCGCCGGCAGGAGAGAGGACCGCCAGGCAGGCGGAGGAGGTGTTGCTGGCTGGTTGGTGTAGGTAGAAAGAGACAGGTCACCACGAGGTCAGGTCTTAAATAGCGGGGGTAGGCGTGGCTTAGTAGTTGACCCCCGCTCCGTGATGTATGGCGGCGCTGGTTGACTTAGACCACGAGGCATACACTGGGGAATTGGTGGGGTCGGCTACTCAGCGACAAACAGCGTTTGTAGGGGAGGAATTCACTACAGTAGATATTTCCCATTTTCTGTGATACAAATTTCCCGTTTCCTATGATAACCTAATTCAGAAAATTAGGTAATATTTTCCCAAAAGTCGATAATCTACTTTCCCGAAAAGTAGATACTTACAATCTTTTGAGAATCCGAATTTAAGATCTTTTTAATTGTCGTAAGTTCGAACTTAAGAGAAAAAATAACTTACGATTTTTCTAATTCTCAAAAGATCGTAAGTATCTACTTTTCGGGAAAGTAGATTATATACTTTTCGGGAAAGTAGATTATCGACTTTGTGTAACATTTGAAAAACAAAAACAATATACAATTACAAAAGTTTGTCCAGAGGAAACATTCATTGGTTACAAAGTAAGTTGTGAACACGTAATAAATAACTAACTGATAATTAAGGTAAATTCTTAAACTGGCATCTTTTATTTCAGTGCTGTGCCAGCTAGAGTAAAACATTGTGTTATACAAATGAAGATGAATCTACTGTACAAAATAGCGTAACTTCAACAATGTTATGACATTGTTGACTTATTTTGTACTTCAGTTTTATTTCCACTTGTATAACGAACTATTTTACTCTTGCTGGCACTAGATTAAAAGATGCTACTTCAAGAATTTACTGTAATTTTCAGTTCGTATTAAATCATTACAACTTGCTTGTAACATTATGTCACAAGTTCTCTGCATTTTAAGTGAGCTGAAGTCACCTTGGGCATTCCATTGGTGGACCACAGCAGTGACGTCACCACTAGTAGTCTACGTCAATGGTGGAACAGACCACAAGAGCAATGACGTCATCACCAATAGTCTGCCTCATTGGTGACACAGAAGCCCTTCACTTTACACCTCACAATCAGTCCTTCCCTCACTCCTACACCTCACAATCAGTCCTTCCCTCACTCCTACACATCACAGTGAGTCCTTCCCTCACTCCTACACATCACAGTGAGTCCTTCCCTCACTCCTACACATCACAGTGAGTCCTTCCCTCACTCCTATACATCACAATGAGTCCTTCCCTCATACTACACAACATTGCATGTCCTTCCCTCACTCCTATAAAACACTGCAAATCCCCGTCACTCCTTAGTAAGTTAGTAAGTCCTCCTCTCACTTCTTAGTAGGTCAGTAAATCCTCCTCCCACTCTTTAGTAGGTCATTAAGTCCTCCTCTCACTAATTAGCAGGTCAGTAAGTCCTCCTCTCATTCACTAGGAGGTCAGCAAGTCCTTCCCTCATATACGAACATCACTACTTGTCCTTCCTTAGGTCCTACATTATTCCACAAGTCCTTCCCTCATTCCTACACAATATTGAAGTCCTTCCCTCAATACTACACAATACTGCATGTCCTTCCCTCAGTCGTACAGTAATCAGTAGATAAACTTTCAATACACCGTTATAATCTATTTTAGCATTTATAAAGAATTGTCGAACCAACAGTAAATATTATACACAATACAACTTCTTGTCATGTCGGGTAGACTGACTTATTTAGGATATATTCATCTTTTTC
Organism: Homarus americanus; assembly: GCF_018991925.1. Classification (NCBI taxonomy): domain Eukaryota; kingdom Metazoa; phylum Arthropoda; class Malacostraca; order Decapoda; family Nephropidae; genus Homarus; species Homarus americanus. Next base: position 4,237 of record NW_024735859.1, read on the forward strand.
TGTACACAGCCATTAGGAGCATCAATTAACCCCCTCAGTCACAGGTACAGTAGCTCTCTAAGAGCCTCACACATCTCCAAGTTGATATTCACAATATAGCCACAAACAGCCTCTGGTGGATCAGACTACCCCTGACAACCTTACATAGTCCTTAAATCCATTATACAACCACCTATGATCATCACACAGCCCTAATTAGCCAAACAGTCCGTGGCGGCGGCATATAAGCCCTGGGGGCCTCACATAGCCCCCAGGAGTGACATACTGCCTCAGAACATTTACAACAAATACAATCTTTTTTTTGTACAATTTCAAAAGTTTGCCCACAGGAAATGCTCATTGGTTACAAGTAAGTTGTAAAGCTGTAATAATTACTTAGTTTTACAATAAAATCTTAAACTAACATCTTGTATTTCACTGCCAGGAATACAATATTTTCTTTTGCAAATGAAGATGAAACTAAAGTCCAAAATAATTAAGTTGAACAAAATACTTCCTGACTGTCTAGTTACAAATCCACATAAAAGATTACAACAGTGTATTAGAATTTATAAGCTTCGCAACGCCACAAGTCTATATGGTCACTCCTATACAAGTCCTTCCCTCACTCCTACACCACACTACGAGTCCTTCCCTCACTCCTACACCACACTACAAGTCCTTCCCTCAATCCCACACCACACCACAAGTCCTTCTCTCACTCCTACACCACATTTACAAGTCCTTCCCTCACTCCTACACCACATTTACAAGTCCTTCCCTCACTCCTACACCACACTACAAGTCCTTCCCTCACTCATACACAACACTACAAATCTTTCCCTCACTATTACACCACACTAAAAGTCGTTCCCTCATTCATACACCACACTACAAGTCCTTCCATCACTCCGACACAACCCCGCAAATCCTTCCCTCACTCCTACACAACCCTGCAAGTCCTTCCCTCACTCCTACACAACCCTGCAAGTCCTTCCCTCACTCCTACACAATACTAGAAGTCCTTCCCTCACTCCTACACTACACATCTTCTCACTACTATTCAAGCACTGACTGCGACGTATCAAGATGTAATACTCATGAAACACTTATTTTCTCTGTCAAGAGTATCACTGATCTTTTTCTGAAAAAGGTATTTCGTTTATGATTTAAACTAACGAGAGGTGAGACTACCTTCAAAACGTGATCACTGATTCGTTCGTGTTGGATGTGAATTAAATACAACTATAACATCGTCTTGGTTCACTTGCATCACACACCAGCTCCCCGTCAACCACCCAAAACGCGGCCACAACTATCACTAGGGAGCCTCACCACATACCAGAGCTCACTGACCACTTAATGACCAACTTGCCATGTGGCCCTAACCAGTACAGCGGCCCCTCGGTGTTGACCAATGTGGGGGTGAGGGGGGAAGGCACCAGCCCGGCCAGTCAGGATGTAAGCAACACCCACGAGACACTACACCACCGTGCGCTGCGCCCGAGGACACTACCCTCCCTAAACTGGTGATTGTGGGCGGGCACCGGAGGGTACTGGCTGCGGGCTGGGACTCTGGGAGAGGCACTGGGCCGCTGGGTAGTGCCACTCAACCCAGCGGGCGGAGCACCACCCACCGCTCGGCCCCACTCGCTCCCTCCCCATCCACCGTGTTCAATTGTCACCCAATAACCCAAAGAACAGCCTACCTTGCTATTTCCCGTTTGTTAATACTTCTGTAACTAAGTCCCATCTTCACATGCACATTATCCCAACAAGTAGTTATCTCCAGTAATTTTTGACAGTAATACTGATCTTGTAGACGCACTCAGATCCCAAATATGTGTCAAGCATCTTTTATCAAGAGGAAAAGACTCACTATGTATTAATATTACACGAGCCATAACGACGAAGTTCAGTTTTTGTGTGTCAGCTTCTACGTGGGTTATGAGGTTGCTGGGGATGTTGCCTATAATGACCCAAGTGTCACTTACGACAATCTAACACCTTCATATTACCACGACACATCCAAAGCGGCTACATGTGATATACTATCCTAATGCCAACTACTTTTTTACACAATGATAAAGATGCAATAAATGACAAAAATTGTAAGTCTAAAGCCTTAAAGGATTTTTGGCCAAAAATACGTTTTCTCTCTGAACTAAAATTTAATGTGCCTAACTATTTAAGTACATCCAGAATAATACACAAGCACCAAGAAATGACCTCGAAAACCCATAAGTGGCGAGTAATTAGCATTGCAAAAGTAATTAAAATATTCTAAAATCATTTGAACATTTTCTAAAAGCCATTTGAACAAGTTATAATCAAGATATCAAATTTTGGTTAACAGATCCTTAAGCAGCACATTCAGGAGTACCTATACTGAAATTTTGAACAAAATCCATTTTTTGGCCGAAATGACAAAAATTGTAAGTCTATTGCCTTAAAGGATTTTTGGCCAAAAATACGTTTTCTCTCTGAACTAAAATTTAATGTGCCTAACTATTTAAGTACATCCAGAATAATACACAAGCACCAAGAAATGACCTCGAAAACCCATAAGTGGCGAGTAATTAGCATTGCAAAAGTAATTAAAATATTCTAAAAATCATTTGAACATTTTCTAAAAGCCATTTGAACAAGTTATAATCAAGATATCAAATTTTGGTTAACAGATCCTTAAGCAGCACATTCAGGAGTACCTATACTGAAATTTTGAACAAAATCCATTTTTGGCCGAAATGACAAAAATTGTAAGTCTATAGCCTTAAAGGATTTTTGGCCAAAAATACGTTTTCTCTCTGAACTAAAATTTAATGTGCCTAACTATTTAAGTACATCCAGAATAATACACAAGCACCAAGAAATGACCTCGAAAACCCATAAGTGGCGAGTAATTAGCATTGCAAAAGTAATTAAAATATTCTAAAAATCATTTGAACATTTTCTAAAAGCCATTTGAACAAGTTATAATCGAGATATCAAATTCAGTTGTAGCAGTGAAGATAAATAAACAAGTGTTTTTTTTCATATTCATGGGATTGGAACCAGAGAATGAAACGAACAGGATTTAGACAAAACTTGAGGAGAGGAACCCAATCTTACTGGGTAAAAGGAAGATGCCCTTTGTAATTAGCAGTACCTTGAATTCTTGTCATATAACTAAGAGGAACAAAAAGTTATAATGTATTTTTTCTCTACCAATTAATAATATAAAATCTCTATTCTAACATCTAAAGAGAACAGAGATGTAAAATTGGGTTCATGATTGTCAAACATTTCAAACACCTGGATTACTATTTCCAGCCCTGTTCCTATACATATTGTCCGAGTTAAAGAATCCAGAACTACCAACCATTTCCATAGCATCATCTTGATTCTTGGTAAATCATTTGCTTTACTTTTTAGTAAACTGCAACAGATATGGCTTTCTAATGTGTTTTTAAAACTTCATACTACTTCATGCAGTATTCTTAGTGACCCCGTCCATACAGTAGTTCAAGCTATAATTCTGTACAAGTTCCATGAATACATCAGTGTATGTGTAGCATTCATTCATACACAGCAGCTTTATTTTCCACTGATGAACATAAGACAAGAGCATAACACACTCAAATCCTCCCATTCCATGATTTTTTTACATTACTTTGGGAGCCTTAAATATGAGGGACCTGTCATTTTGTTGCACTCATGTTAAACATGCCTCAAATGTCAGTAACGACACAGGAAATTCTTGAGCAAATTGAAAGATGTCAATGGATATCTTCGTGAGAGAAAAAAGATCTTATGGTCTCCAACAGTTAGTAGGTTGGCTGTTTGAGTGGACCTCCTTCATCTCAGTGGGCCAAAAGATTGAAATCAGGCATGTGACTTCATCATGTCCCCATAAATAAGCTTCAATGCTTTTATTACAGGCTAGATATTACATTGTGATTTATAGAAAATATTTATTTATTCAACTATTAAGAAAATTTTCATCAGTTCAAATGATGAAAGCAAAAGAAACAAGAAGTAGTACATTCAGTGTACACCATGCAACAATGGAAGATGACAGTGGTTTACAATGACACTTGGCTGCTGTTGTGTCCAAATTTCAACTTCCCAGTTCAAGAAGTGCCTATGACATACCCGGACGAACAAGCAAACAAAAAATGAGTAAAAGAAAAAATTATTTTGCCAAAACACTTGCTCACTATTGTTCCCAATACAACATGGATAAGCTCAAATCTCCCATGACCACTGGCAGTAACAGCTGAAATGTAAGTAAGTAGCATAGTCATGTCGTGGTGTCATTGAAAAATGAATAGGTCTGTTGCACGTGTGAATCTAATTCTATTAAGGAATTACTGCTAAATTATTCAAAATCAACAATGGGTTATCAATATAAAGTAGTATTAATATAAACCCCCAGATTACATAAAATACTTAATAATTGTAAAAATTTCAAAAACTAGTCAAATGCCTCTTGTATGATTCATGTATGTGTGGAGGACAACAATTAACAAAATGTCTTAAGGGCTACACCCAGGAGCCTGATGGGCTGCAGGTTGCCCACCACTGCACAAGAAGCTCCCTCTAATTACGTACCAGGATCTATTCAGAGACAAAGCCCCTTACTGTTACTGGAGTGCCATCCTAGGACTTGGAAATCCCAACACTGATCTGACGTGTTGGATCAAGTGTAAAGATCTTGTTAAATGTTTTCAAAGGTCATGAGAAGTAATGCTTGTTCCTCCACAGCATTACCAACCTCCTGTAAGTGATCAAGGGAATGTTATCATTTCCTTTACTTGTCAGCTTACTGGTCTTGTCTTTTGGGCAGTCAGTTCTGTTCTTTGTTAAGACCTCCATTGTCTAATGTTAGTTTAGAAGGAAGCAGGAATACCTGGAGAAAAGTGGTGATATTTGGTAGGGTCGCATTGGATAAACAACCATCTCGCATCTGACCACGGTATCAAACCTGGGAGGCAATGGTGGGAGGTAAGCTTGCAATTATTGTATCTCCTTATGTTATCTATCCATATATTTATATTATGCATCCTTTTGTTAATACTGTCTGACTTTACTTTCGTTCTTTTCAAACATTATTATGTACAAACTAATATTTCAGTTACCGGTATATGTTAGCCAAATCAACATTTATTATAATAAGAATTGAAAATTTTGTAATACTTGCCAACTTATGTTTCTACACCACTGTTTTAATTGTTTACATACTGTACTGTGTTTATATAATGTGAAGTTGTACAGTGAGTGACAATTATCTTCCCAGTTTAGGATGAATGTATTGGTCTCTGGGAACCTTATGAACAGTTGGCGGCCTGGAGAGGACTGTTTCGGAGTTTCCATGGTGTCCTTGTCCATTTATCACATTAACCACTTGGGGAGGTTTGGAACCATGATATGCTTCTTGTTCTTTATATAGAGACTCCAGGCTTTTCGTCTCGGGTGAATTGTGCTACCCAGTCAGGCATGCCAAATATTCATGGTTGTCAAGGTATGTCTTTGATTATGTTTGGCCAGCTTTAAAAAATCATCAGACAAAACTGGAAAGATAGTTTTGTCACACACTGTACATTATATATCATACATGCAGTATTTAGAAATTCTGCAATCAGCAACTATTGTAACCAATAAATAATTTTTATACAGTCGATTCCCTCGAATTTAACGACTTGGGGGCTCCTTATCAAATTATCCAAAGTGTCCAAATTTGGTTGGCAAATTCAGAAATTTTGTCAAGATAGTGTGGGTGTTTTCACAAACTCAAGTGGGTAATTTTGACATTTCAAAAAGGCAAACCCCACTTCTGATTTTTATTGAAATCCAGAGGTTTAGTTTATTCTCAGGTTATGAACGAAATATACAGTGCTCTTGTTTTTCTGTGTTATCTTTATCTTCTCCTACTGTGGAATGTCAGTGTTATTTACAGATTCGATAAGGATGAACATTACATGGGGAGTTATGCAAAAATAATTGTTTTAATTGTGTATTTCTGTGACATCTGACCTAGTTCAGTGAAGGCGCTCCTCAGCTGATATGCATCATTGCAATTAGAACCCAATTTGCTTTTATGATTACATGGATCATGGATAGTTATGCAAAAGTTAATAGTAATACACTGTGAATCAAAGGTTTGTCAAGAATTAATGAATGTAGAAATCTTACCAACTTCCCATATTTTACAAAACACACAATAGAATACATAATACTACTGTATACTGTACTGTATATAAAGACATTTAAACTATAATACTGCAACTGTAAACTAGAATGACAAACAATGTTGGAAGTACAGTATTATAACCATCTTGGCTGACAGGGATGGTGCAGGAAGGCCTTGCCACACCATGACCTAACTGCTACCTTCAATAGTTACTTGTAAGTAGAATTTTACTCCAGTATATTTTTCATCATTCAATGAAATTTCTTTTCTCATAAATATTGTATAATCTTAGAAATATATTTAATGTTATTCTATCAAACCTTAGAGGACAGATTTAGGCAAGTCTTGCTTTCCTTTTCATGGCTCATGTTTTCAAGAATCGACCTCTTAGTGTACTTCAGTATCTCCATCAAAAACAAGTACTGTTCTGTAACGCATTACAGTATTTGTGTAGTTAGTCCTTGTTTATTGTAAATTTACAAGGGCCAAATTACTTCCATGTGTTTCTCTACAAAAAATCATCTGAAGTATCCCAAAAAATTTCCGTTCAGTATTTGTTTTTGAGACATTTTAATGAAAGTGCTCCGAGCTAATAGTCGACAATATTCCTAATATCGGATCTGCAGGAATTACTTAATTATACTTCAGCAAAAGCGTTCCTTATAAGAATATGCTACAGGAATCCCTTGAAAGGTTTCTGTGTTGTAATTGTTTTGTATTGATCGTTCATGTCATTGTGACACTTCTTCAAAATGTCCCCAACACCACAGGTGATACCATATTATTCATTTTGTTTTCCAGATTGCTGCGTGCCACTGACAACTGATTGGGTCAAGTGCAGCCAGGCAAGATTGCATCAGTTTTGGGTTGATTGTGAGCAGGAATGCAGCAGGTTTTAAGAATGGGATATTTGAACTTCAAAATCACCATGAACATTTTCCAGAAATGGAATTTGCTAGTTAAGCAGGTTCTTAATGTATAATAGCCATAACTTTTTGCCTAGTGTTTGAAAACCTTCTACGGTATATAACATTTTTCCACTTTCACCGGGATACATATATAACCATATACACTGTATACCTGCTAAGCAAGAACCCTTCTCTAATAGTGCAAAGACTCGTATGCTATTTTTTATGAAGTCATAGCCATTTTTTTTATTTTTTTATAATTCTAAGTGTTCTGGGGCAATAGGAAAATTACTAGTTGCTACTATAGCGTGCAGATTACAAAGATATTTAGGTTATTGAGCCACGTTGGTTAAAGGAATCCGGTTTAGGTATACCTGTATATTATTAAAGTCATGTGTTTTTTTACACTCCAGGTGTGTGTCGGGATGAAACAAAAGGCAAAACAGAGGAAGCTAATGTGATGTGTGTTATTATAGAAGTCATCAAGCACCAGAGTCAGTTACAAACTCAGATTGTTTGAATTATAGAAATAATGATGCTTGTACTATACTAGGTGAAGAAGAATTAGACTGGGTTATAAGGGGTGAGTGGCGTATGGGCAGATGCTGTACTCTAAATGGGGGTAACTGACTTGCATCCTGGGCACCACTCTCAGATTACCGTGCCTAACTGATAAGACATTGATGGGTGTCGGCGACTCGGCGTGATGATTTCATGGAAGGATGGTAGTCACTGTTGAGAATGACTCACGAATGGATATTGATGGATGATAAATAACAGGAGGTTGTTGACCAATTAATCACAGGTGGGTAGATTCATTTTCGCGTCCTCGTTTTTTTTACCGAGGAAGCTCTGTTACGGTGTATTTTGGTGTGCTCTTTACATCGACCTTCATTTCTTGGAAAATTTACCTTTATGAGCAAATGTCAAGAGACACTTTGGAACGCTCAACTTAAAAGAAACCTATCTACCTTATGTACTGGCGGGGCTCCTACCTGACCTCTATATTAAACTGAAAGTACGCTTGTTTGATATGATGCCTAAACTTCAAAAAGACTTTGTTACTGAGCATACATAGCATAATTTTTGCGATTTTTTTGATTCGGTGGTGAGGGGCATTATGCTCGGATGGTGGGTGGGTTGTAAACAAGCAGAAGCATTTACCTAGCGACTTTGATTTTTCCCAGAAGATATTTTATGGTAAATAATTCAACTTTAACACCAAAATGATGAGCATTGAAAATGGCTGCTAAGATTTGATATCAAAATTGTAAAAAGGATGCACCTGGGGCTGGCAGTAAGGTATATCATATGTCCCAACAGGATGATGAAACTGCACTATAGATTGGGAACTGTATGTGAAAGGACCTAGGTGTGCAATAATATTTGACAGGCCTGAGGCACTGGGGTTCTGGGCCGTGAAGAAGTAAAATCAGGCAAATAAATTATTGAATCTTATAGAGGTGAATTGGAATATCTGGGCGATTCGTCCCTTGTAACGATCTTCCAGGAAGCGAGTGGCCTTGTCTGGTCCCGGATATACTAGGGACTGTGGGTTGGTTTGAAAATGTTCAAAAAGAGGAGCCTGGAGCTGGTGCCTGCACTTGACACCTCAGCTACCACAGAATTGGAGAGCCTGAACTTGCCTA
>NW_024735860.1:0-28028 GCF_018991925.1 Homarus americanus
CTAGAAGCACACATTGTCAGCCGTGCACCTGGGAGTGTTAGACGCATCAGGGAGTGACAGAGGAGCAACCCAGGAGGCCGAGGTACCTGGGAGCAGCCAGAGGAGAAACCAGGTAGTCAAAATAAACAGGCCTGGGAGTCAGACTGTGCATGAGAGTCCAAGTGCACTGAGGCCAGAGGCACTCTTGAGTCACGAAGTGTACCTAGGGGAGTCCTGAGGCACCTGGCAGAGTCAGAGGTACCTGGCAGTAAAAGTAAAATGCACCTGGGTCTGAGTGCCTAGCAGAAACAAAGGTAATGGGAGTCCTAGATGCACAGGGAGGACAAAAACCTAGGAGTGCAGAGGCACTTCTGGGAGTAATAGGAGAACCAGGTAGGAAAAGGTGTACTTGGGAGTGTCAGAGGTGCCTGGGAGTGTCAGAGGTGCACTGGAGGCCAGAGGTGCACCTTTGGAGGACTGGAGTGTACCTGGGAGTGTCTGAGGTGTACCTGGCAGTGTCTGAGGTACCTGGCAGTGTTTGAGGTACCTGGCAGCGTCAGAGGTGTACCTAGGAGAGACAGGATGTGTACCTGGGAGTGTCAGACGGATCAGGGAGTGACAGAGAGCACCTAGGGAGTGTCAGAGGTGTACCTGGAGTGGAGAAGTGTACCTGGGAGTGCCTGGGGTACCTGGGAGTGTCAGAGGTACCTGGGAGGTAGGGGTGTAACAGGGAATGCTGGGGTGAGTAACTGGGAATGTCAGAGGTGTACCTGGGAGGTCAGAGGTGTACCTGGGAGGCCTGAGGTGTACCTGGAGTGTCAGGAGGTGTGTACCTGGGAGTGCCGGAGGTGTACCTGGGAGGTCAGAAGGTACCTGGGAGTGCCGAGGTGTACGGAGGTCAGAGGTGCACTTGGGAGCATCAGAGGTGCACATTGGGAGTGTCAGAGGTGTACCTGGAGTGTCTGAGGTGCACCTGGGAGCAAGGAGGTGTACCTGAGAAAGCCAGAGGTACCTGGAGCAGGAGAGGTGTACCAGGAATGCCGGTGGAAAACCTGGAGTGTCAGAGAGGTGTACTCTGGAGGCCGGAGGTGTACCTGGGAGGCCAGGGGTACCAGGAGGTCAGTGGAGGCCCAGGAGGCCGAGGTGTACCTGGGAGGCCAGAGATGTACCAGGAAGTGACAGAGGCACGGGAGGTCAGAGGTGCACCTGGAGTGACTGGAGGTGTACTCTGGGAGTGTCTGGGAGGTGTACATGGTGACAGAGGAGTACCTGCAAAGCCAAAGTGTACCTGGGAGTGTCAGTGGTGTGCCTGGGAGTGTCTGAGGTACCTGGGAGGTCTGAGGTGTACCTGGGAGGCCTGAGGACCTGGGAGCCAGAAGCACCAGGGAGTGCAGGTCAGCACCTGGAGTGGAGAGGTGTACCTGGGAGTGTCAGAGGTGCACCCAGGAGGTCAGAGGTGCCTGGGACCGCAGAAGTGCACCTGGGAGTGTCTGAGGTGTACCTGGGAGTGTCACATGAGTACCTGGGAGTCCAGGGGGAGAAACCATGAGTGAAAGAGGTACCTGGAGTGGGAGGCACACCAGGAGTGCCTGAGGCACCTGGAGAGCCAGTGAGGCACCTGGGAGGTCAGAGGCACCTGGGAGAGCCAGAGGTGTACCTGGGAGTGTCAGAGGTACCTGGGAGCACGAGGTACCTGGGAGTGCCGGGAGTAGTACCTGGGAGCAAGTCAGAGGTACCTGGGAGTGTCAGGAGGTGCACCTGGGAGTGTCAGCGGTGCACCTAGAGCAGAGGCGGTCTGGAGTCAGAGGTACCTGGGAGGACAGGGTACCAGGAGCACAGTGGCCTGGGAGTGTCAGAGAAATGCATCTGGGAGTGTTGGGACGTACCTGGGAGCAAGCCAGGATGCGTACCAGGAACAGTGAGCACCTGGGAGTGTCAGAGGTGCACCTGGGAGTCTCAGAGGTGACCTGGAGGTCAGGATGTGTACCTGGAGTGCCAGAGGTGCACTGAGTGTCTGAGGTGTACCTGGGAGTCTGAGAAGTGTACCTGGGAGTGTCGCAGGTGTACCTGGCAATGTCGGAGGTGTACCTGGCAGTGTCAGCGGTGTACCTGGGAGTCTCAGAGGTACCAGGAATGTTGGTGAGTACCTGGGAGTGTCAAAGGTGTACCTGGGAGGTCAGAGGGGTACTTGCGAGTGTCAGAGGTGTATGTGGGAGTGTTGAAGAGGTGCACCTGGGATTGTTAGAGGTGCACCAGGGAGTGACAGACGAGTACGTAGGAGTGTCAGAGGTGTACCTGGGAGTGTCAGAGGTGCACCTGGGGTGTCAGAGGTGCACTTGAGGTCAGAGATGTACCTGGGAGGTCAGAGGTGTACCTGGAGTAAGGATGTGTACCTGGGAGTGTCAGAGGTGCACCTGGGTTAGAGGTGGGCACCTGGGAGGTCAGAGGTGTACCTGGGAGGTCTGAGGTGTACCTGAAGTGTCAGAGATGTACCAGGGAGTGTCAGAGTACCTAGCAGTGTCAGAGGTGTACCTGGGAGTGTCTGAGATGCACCTGGGAAAAAAGTGTACCTGGGAGTGCCGGGAGGTGTAGCTGGGAGCTCTGGAGGTGTACCTGGGAGGTCAGAGGTGCACCTAGGGAGTGTTAGAGGTCACTGGGAGTGCCAGAGGTGCACCTTGGAGTGTCACAGGTGTACCTGGGAGGCCACAGAGATGTACCTGGGAATGTCAGAAATGTATCTGGGAGCAAGTTGGACGTGTAAACTGGAGTGTCAGATGTGTACCAGGAATGTCAGTGGAGCACCTGGGAGTGTCAGAGGTGCACCTGGGAGGTGCAGAGGTGTACCCTGAGTGTCAGAGGTGGACCTGGCAGTGTCAGAGGTGTACCTGGGAGGCCGGGATGTACCTGGGAGTGTCAGAAGGTACCTGGGAGTGTCACAGGTGCCTGGGAGGTCGAGAGGTGCCGAAGGCCAGAGATGTACCTGGGAGTGTCAGAGATGTATCTGGGAGTGTTGGGACGTACCTGGGAGGTCAGATGTGTGACCAGGAATGTCAGTGGAGTACTCGGAGTGTCAGAGGTGACCTGGGAGTGTCAGGAGGTGTACCCTTGGAGGTCAGAGGTGTACTTGGGAGGCCAGAGGTGGTACCTGGGAGGTCGGAGGTGTACCTGGGAGTGTGAGAAGGTACCTGGGAGTGTCTGCAGGTGTACCTGGGAGTGTCGGAGGTGTACCTGGCAGTGTCACTGGTGTACCTGGGGTGTCAGAGATGTACCAGGAATGTCAGTGAGTACCTGGGAGTGTCGAAGTGTACCTGGGAGTGTCAGAGGTGACCTGGAGTGTCAGAGGTGTGGCCTGGGAGTGCAGCTGCACCTGGGATTGTTAGAGGTATCAGGGAGTGACAGACGAGCACGATTGTCAGAGGTGGTACCTGGGAGTGTCAGGAGGTGCAACATGGGAGTATCGGAGGTGTACCTGGGAGTGTCAGAGGTGCACCTGGGTGTCAGGAGGTGTACCTGGAGAGCAAGAGATGACCTGGGAGCAAGCCGAGGTGTATCTGGGAGGAAAGGACGTGTACCTGGGAGTGTCAGATGTGTACCAGGGAATGTCAGTGGAGAACAAGGGAGTGTCAGAGTTGTACCTGGGAGGTCGGAGGTGTACCTGGGAGTGTCAGGTGTACCTGGCAGTGTCAGCGGTGTACCTGGGAGTGCCAAGGGTGGCCTGGGAGTGCCTGAGGCCCAGTGTCTGGAGGTACCTGGGAGCGTCAGAGTTGTGCCTGGAAGTGCAGAGGTGCACGAGTGTCAGAGGCACCTTAGAGTGACTGAGGTGTACCTGGGAGTGTCTGAGGTGTACATGGCAGTGTCTGAGGAGTACCTGGCAGTGTCAGAGGTGTACCTGGGAGTGTCAGGGTGGTACCTGGGAGCAGCAGACGTATCAGGAGACAGAGAGGCCTAGGAGTGTCAGAGGGTGTACCTAGGAGGTGGAGAAGTGTACCTGGGAGTGTCTGGGGTGTACCTGGGAGTGTCAGAGGTGTACCTGGAGTGTCAGTGGTGTACCAGGGAATGTCAGTCTAGTACCTGGGAGTGTCAAAGGTGTACCTGGGAGGTCAGAGGTGTCTGGGAGTGTCAGAGGTGTACCTGGGAGGTCAGAGGTGTACCTGGGAGTGTCGGAGGCTCTTGGGAGTGTAAGAAGGTACCTGGGAGTGTCGGAGTGTACCTGGAGTGTCGGAGGTGTACCTGGGAGTGTCAGAGGTGCACGGGAGGTCAGAGGTGTACCTGAGAGTCAGCGGTGTACCTGGGAGTGTTCGACGTACCTGGGAGGCTGCAGAGGTGTGCTCGGGAGTGTCAGAGGTGCACTTGGGAGTGTCAGAGGTGCACCTGGAGTGTCTGAGGTGGGAGTGAAAGAGGAGTACCTGGGAGTGTCAGGGGTGGCCTGGGGTGTCAGGAATTGTACCTGGGAGTATCGGAGAGTGTACCTGGGAGTGTCAGTGTGGTGTACCTGGAGGTGTCAGAGGTGTACCTGGTAGTGTACTTGATATTGTGCAGCAGGTGTCAGGAGGTGTACCCGGGGAGTTTTAGGAGGTGTACCTGGGAGTGTCAGGAGGTATGCCTGCCAGAATTGTCACAAGAATTGTACACAGGAGTATCTGGGGTGTACCACCAGAGTGCTACTCAAGTGTACCTAGAAGTGTCAGAAGGTGGCCACCTGGGAGGTGTTCAAGAGATGTACCTGGGGTGGAGGGGTGTAGCTTGGCAGTGTCAGCGGTGGCCTGGGAGTGTCAGGGGAGAACCAGGGAGGTGTAAGGCGTGTATCGAGGGAGTGACAGAGGTACCTAGGAGTGTCAGAGGTGTACCTGGGAGTGTGAGGTGTGCCTGGGAGTGTGCAGGGTGTACCTGGGAGTGTCAAGTGCCTGGGAGTGTCAGGGAATTTGCACTTGGGAGTGTCAGAGGTGCACCTTGGAGTGACCCCAGAAGAGGTGTGTACCTAGGAGTGTCTGGGTGTACCTGGCAGTGTCACCGAGGTGTACCTGGCAGTGTGTCTGAGGGTATTACCTGGCAGCGTCAGCAGTGGCCCGCCACAGGAATCCCGGCGGTGTACCTGGGAGGTGTTGGGCGTGTATCGAGGGGTGACAGAGGAGTACTTACTAGAATTGTCAGGGAGGTGTACCTGGGAGTGTTAGAAGTGTACCTGGGAGAGTCACAGGGTGTACTTTGCAGTGTCAGAGGTGTACCTGGGAGTGTCAGAGGGTGTGCAGGGAATGTCAGTGGAGTACCTGGGAGTGTCAGAGAGGTGTACCTGGGAGTGTCAGAGGTGTGTACCTGGGAGTGTCTGAGGTGTACCTGGGAGTGTTAGGAGGTGTACCTGGGAGTGTCGGAGGTGTACCTGGGAGTGTAGGGGTGTACCTGGGCGTGTCGGAGGTGTGGGAGTGTCAGAGGTGCGCGGGAGTGTCAGAGGTGCACCTTGGAGTGCTGAGGTGTACCTGGGAGTGTCTGAGGTGTACCTGGCAGTGTCTGAGGTGTACCTGGTAGTGTCTGAGGTGTACACACAGCACTGTCAGCGGTGTACCTGGGAGTGTCAGCATTGCACACAGGAGTGTTAGAAGGTGTATCAGGAAGTAGAAAGAGGTACACAAGTGTCAGAGGTGGCCTGCAAATTGTCAGAGAGGTGTACCTGGGAGTATCGCAGGTGTACCTAGGAGTATCAGAAAGGTACCTAGAAATTGTCAAAGTGTACCTAGAGTATCAGAATGTACCTGCAAGTGTCAGAGTTTATCACAAGTTATTGGACATGTACCTGAGTGTCAAGAATTGTACCAAGAATGTCAGTGGAAGCCTGGGAGCGTCAGAGGTGTACCTGGGAGTGTCGGAAGTATACGTAGGAGTGTCAGAGAGTGTACACAGGAGTGACAGAGGAGTACCTGGGAGTGTCAGAGGTGGCCTGGGAGTGTCCTTGGTGGCCTGGGAGTATGCAGGGGTATGCCTGCCAGAGTGTCAGAGGTGTACCTGGGAGTGTCAGGGTGTACCAGCCAGTGTGTCAGTGGAGTACCTGGGAGTGTCAGAGGGGTGGCACCTGGGAGTGTCAGAGGTGGCCACCTGGGAGGCGTCAGGGGTGTACCTGGGAGTGTCAGGGAGGTGTATCTGGGAGTGTAGCACGTGTTCCTGGGAGCTGTCAGAGGTGTGCAGGAATGTCAGTGGAAGTACCTGGGAGTGTCAGAGAATTGTACACTCGGAAGTGTCCAGAAGAGTACACCTGGGAGTATCCGAATGTACCTGAGTGTCCAGAGGTGTACCTTGGAGTGTCAGAGGGGTTGCCTGGGGTGTCAGAGAGGTGTGCCTGAGAGTGTCGGAGGTGTACCTGGGAGGTGAAAGTGTACCTGGGAGTGTCAGGTGTTCCTCGGAATGTCCGGAGGTGTGCCTGGCAGTGTCCAGCGGGTAGCCTGGGAGGAGGTCAGAGGTGTACCAGGGGAATGCCAGTGGAGTACCTGGGAGTGTCAAAAGTGGCCTGGGAGTGTCGGAGGTGTACACAGGAGTGTTGGACGTGGCCTGCAAGAATTGTCAGAGAGTGTACCAGGATATGTCAGTGGAAACACAGAGGTAATGAAATTGTACCTGAGAGTGGCAGGAGGTGTACCTGGGAGTGTCAGAGGTGTGCCTGGGAGTGTCAGGTAGCCTGGGAGTGTAGAAAGTGGCAACTGCAAGTGTCCGGGAATTGTACCTGGGAGTGTCGGAGGAGGTGTACCCAGGAGTGTCAGAGGTGTACACGAGTATTAGAGAGTGTACCTAGGAGTATCAGCGGAGTAATACCACAAAGTGTGTCTGAAATTGTACCTAGGAGTGTCAAGGTATTACCTGAGGAGTATTGAGGTGCACCCAGGAGTGTCAGAAGTGCAGCAGGTGTCACCGAAAGGTGTGCAGGAGTGTCTGAGGTTGTACCTGTCAGTGTCTGAGGTGTCCCTGGCAGTGTCTTGAGGTGTACCTGGCAGTGTCAGCGGTGTACACACAGTGTCAGCGGTGTGTACCTGGGAGGTGGGCGTGTATCAGGGAAGTGACAGAGAGTACCGAGAGTGTCAGAAGTGTACACCAGGAGTGTGAAAGTGTACACCAGGAGGTATGCAGAATTGTACCTGGGAGTGTCAGAGAGGTGTATCTGGGAGTGTCGAAATTGTACCGAGAATGTCAGTGGAGTACCTAGAATTATCAAGGTGTGTACCTGTGAAATTATAGAAATTATTCCTGGGAGTGAAATAGAAGGTGTACCTAGGAGTGTCAAAGTGTACAGGAGTGTAGGAGGTGTGCCACCAAGGTGTCCCGGAGGTAGCCTGGGAGTGTCAGAGGTGTACTTGGGAGTGTCAGAGGTGTACCTGGGAGGTAGCAAAGCAGTGTGCCTGGGAGTGTCAGAGGTGCAGGAGTGTCAGAGGTGCACCTTGGAGTGTCTGAGGTGTACCTGGGAGTATGCTGTGGTGTACCTGGCAGTGTCTGAGGTGTACCTGGCAGTATCTGAGGTGTACCTGGCAGTGTCAGCAGTGTACCTGGGAGTGTCGCTGGGTGCACCTGGCAGTGTTAGGGGTATCAGGGGAGTGACAGGGAGTACCTAGGAGTGTCAGAGATGTACCTGAAAGTGTCCAGAGGTGTACCTAGGGGAGTATCAGGGGTGGCTACAAGTGTCAGGGGTGTGCCTGGGAGTATCGGAGGTGTACCTGGGAGTATCAAAGGTGTACCTAGGAGTTCCAGAGTTGTACCTGGGAGTGTTAGAGGTGTACCTGGGAATATCAGGAGGTATGCCTGGGAGTGTCAGGGGTGTAACTGCAGGAGTGTCAGAGGTGCTTAACACAGGAGGTGGCAGAAGTGTCGGTAGGTACTTGGGAGTGTCCAAGGTGTACCTAGGAGTATCGGAGGTAACACATAGCAGAATAATACCTGAGGTATCAGCAGTACACCTGAGGTATTAGAAAGGGTGTATCAGAAGTGAAAAGTACCTAGGAGTGTCAAGAGGTGTACCGCAAGTGTCAGAGGTGTACCTGGGGTATGAAGGTGTACCTGGGAGTGTCAGTGGTGTACCTGGGGTGTCAGGAATGTGCCTGGTGGTGTATGATGTGGCCTTGGGCCGTCAGAGGTGTACCCAGGAGTTTTAGAGGTGTACCTGGGAGTGTCGGAGGTGCCTGGGGTGTCTAGGGTGTACCTGGGAGTGTCACCAGGGTGTACCTGGGAGTGCCTCAAGTGGCCTGGGGTGTCAGAGGTGTACCTGGGAGTGTGTGAGAGATGTACACTAGGAGTGGAGGTGGCAGTGTCAGCAGTGTACCTGGGAGTGTGGGGAGGAGCCAGGAGTGTGGAGCGTGTATCGAGGGAGTGACAGAGGTACCTAGGAGTGTCAGAGGTGTACCTGGGAGTGTGGTACCTGGGAGTGTCACAGGGTGTACCTGGGAGTGTCAGGAATCTACTACAGGAGTGTTCAGGGGTGCAGGAGTGTCAGGGTGCACCTTGGGTGACTTCAGGGGTGTGCCTAGGGTGTCTGAGGTGTACCTGGCAGTGTCTGAGGTGTGCCTGGCAGTGTCTGAGGAATTGTGCCTACAGCAGCGTCAGCGGTGTACCTGGGAGGTGTCAGCGGTGTACCTGGGAGTGTTGGGCAGTGTATCAGGGAGTGACAGAGGTACAGTGTCAGAGGTGTACCTGCAAGTGTGAGAAGTGTACCTGGGAGAGTCTGGGGTGTACTTCTGGTGTCAGGAATTATTACCTGGGAGTGTCAGGGGTGTACCAGGAATGTCAGTGGGTACCTGGAGTGTCAGAGTGTACCTGGGAGTGTCAGGGGCGCAGGGGTATCTGTGGGAGTGGCCTGGGGTATTTAGAGTGTACCTGGGAGTGTCCGGAGGTATGCCTGGGAGTGAAGTGTACCTGGGCGTGTCGGAGGTGTACTTGGGAGTGTCCAGAGGTGCAGGGTGGCAGAGGTGCAGCGGGTGGTGTACCTGGGAGTGTCTGAGGTGTACCTGGCAGTGTCACAGGGGCAGCACCTGGCCCAGTGTCTGAGGTGTACACAGCACTGTCAGCAGTGTACCTGGGTATGGCAGTGCACCTGGGAAGTAGTAGGAGTGTATCAGGGAAGTGAAAAGTACACAGGAGTATCCAGAGGTGTACCTGGGAGTGTCAGAGGTGTACCTGGGAGTATCGCAGGTGTACCTGGGAGTGTCAGAAGGTGTACCTGGGGGTAATAAGTGTGTACACAGGAGTGTCAGGAATGTACCTGGGAGTGTCAGAGGGTTTATCTAGGATTGTCCAGACATGTACCTGGGAGTGTCAGAGGTGTACCAGGGAATGTCAGGGGGTTGAGGCACTAGGGCGTCAGGGGCCTAGAGGTGTCAGGTATGCAGTAGAGTGTCGGAAGTGGCCTAGGTGGCGAAGTACCTAGGAGTGTCAGAGGTGTACCTGGGAGTGTCAGCGGTGTGCCTGGGAGTGTCTGGGGTGTACCTGTGAGTGTCAGAGGTGTACCTGGGAGTGTCATGTGTACCAGCCAGTCAGTGGAGTACCTGGGAGTGTCAGAGGTGTACCTGGGAGTGTCAGGGTGGCACCTGGGGCGTCAGAGGTGTGCCTGGGAGTGTCAGAGGTGTATCTGGGAGGTGTCGCACGTGTTCCTGGGAGGTGTCAAAGTGGCACCAGGGAATGTCAGTGAGTACCTGGGAGTGTCAGAGGTGTACCTCGGGTGTCGAGGTGCACCTGGGAGTGTGAATGTGTGTACCTGGGGTGTCAGAGGTGGCAGCAGGTGTCAGGGTTACCTGGGAGTGTCAGGAGGTGGCACCTGAGAGTGTCGGAGGTGTACCTGGGAGGTGAGGGTGTACCTGGGAGTGTCGGAGGTGTTCCTCGGAATGTCGAGGGGCTGCCTGGCAGTGTCAGCGGTGTACCTGGGAGGGTCAGGAGGTGTACCAGGAATGCCAGTGGAGTACCTGGGAGTGTCAAAGATGTGCCTGGGAGTGTCAGGTGTACCTGGGAGTGTTGGACGTGTACGCAGGAGTGTCAGGAGGTGTGCAGGGCCATGTCGATGAAAAGCACAGGAGTGTCCAGAGGTGTACCTGAGAGTGTAGGAGGTGTACCTGGGAGTGTCAGAGGTGTACCTGGGAGTGTCGGGAGGTGTACCTGGGGTGTAAGTGTAACTGGGGAGTGTCGGAGGTGTACCTGGGAGTGTCGGAGGTGTACTTGGGAGTGTCGAGAGGTGTACTTGCGAGTGTTAGGAATTGTACCTGGGAGTGTCAGCGGTGGCCTGGGAGTGTCTGAGGTGTACCTAGGAGTGTCAGGGGGTGTGCCTGGGAGTGTTAGAGGTGCACTTGGGAGTGTCAGAGGTGCACCTTGGAGTGTCTGAGGTGTACCTGGGAGTGTACAGAGTTGTACCTGTCAGTGTCTGAGAGGTGTCCACAGCGGTGTCTGAGAATTTGTACCACCAGGTGTCGGCGGTGTACCACCAAGGCTCGAGGTGTACAAGTGTTGAGCATTGTATCGAGGAGTGACAGGAAGTACCTGGTGTGTCAGAGGTGTACACCAAATTGTCAGCGGTGTACCTGGGAGTGTCAGAGATGTTCCAGAGTGTCAGAGAATACCTAGCAGTGTCAGAGGTGTGCAGAGTATCAGAGGGGTGTACCTGGCACTGTCTTGAGTGTTTCTGGGAGTACCACCCGAGGTGCACCTGGGAGTGTTAGAGTGTGCCTGGGAGTGTTGGACGTGTACCAGGAGTGTCAGAAGGTGTACCTGGCAGTGTCAGCGGTGGCACGCAAGGAGTGTCAGAGGTGTGCTAGGAGTGTCCAGAGGTGTGGCCTGGGAGTGTCCCAGAGGTGTACACACCAGAGTATCCCGAGGTGTACCTGGGTGTCAGAGGTGTGCCTGGGAGTGTCCAGAGGTGTGTACCTGGGAGTGTCAGAGATGTACCTGGGAGTGTCAGAGGTGTATCTGGGAGTGTTGGACGTGCTTACCTGCGAGTGTCCAGAATTGTACCTGGCAGTGTCAGCGGTGTACCTGCCAGAGGTAATGCTTGCAAGTGTCTGAGTGTACCTGGGAATGTCTGAGAGTGTACCTGGGAGTGTCTGAGAGTGTACCTGGGAGTGTCACTGAAGTACCAGGGAGTGTGTAGTCAGTACCTGGGAGTCGCAGGGAGGCAGGGAGTGAAAGAGGTGTACCTGGGGTGTCAGAGGTGTACAAGGGGTGTGTCTGGGGTGGCCTGGGAGTGTCGTGATGTGCCGGGAGTGTCAGAGAATACCTAGGAGTGTCACAGATGGCACCTGGGAGTGTCAGAGGTGTACCAGAAGGTGTCTGAGGTGTACCTGGGACTGTCAGAGGTGTACCTGAAGTGTCCTGAGGTATACCTGGGAGGTGTCTGATCAGTACACAAGTCGCAGAGAACCAGGAAGTGAAAGAGGTGTACCTGGGGTGTCAGAGAGGTGTCACCACGAGTGTCAGAGGTGTACCAGGGGAGTATCTGAGGTTGTACTGGGAGTGTCAGTGATGTCCAGAGGAATACCTAGAGGTGTCACAGGTGTACCTGGGAGTGTCAGAGGTGTACCTAGGAGTATCGGAGGTATGCCTGGGAGTGTCGGAGTAGTACCTGGGAGTGTCAGAGGTGTACTTGGGAGTGTCAGAGGTGTACCTGGGGTGTCAGCGGTGTTTCTGGGGTGTCACCGTTGCACCTGGGAGGTGTTAGAGGTGCACTTGGGAGTGTCAGGGTGCAGGTGTCACAGGTGTACCTGGGAGTGTCAGATGTGTACCAGGGAATGTCAGTGGTACTTGGGAGTGTCAGAGGTGTACCTGGGATTGTCAGAGGTGTACCGGAGTGTCAGAGGTGTGACCTGGCATTGTCTGAGGTATACCTGGCAGTGTCAGCGGTGTACCTGAGTGTCAGCGGTGTACCTGGGAGTGTCAGAGATGTACCGAGGGAGTGTCATAGGAATACCTAAGTGTCAGAGGTGTACCTGGGAGTTTCGGAGGTGGCCTGCAGGAGTGTCAGAGGTGTACCTGGGAGTGTCACAGGTGTACCTGGGAGTGTCAGAGATGTACCTGGAAGTGTCAGAGATGTATCTGGGAGTGTTGGACGTGTACCTGGGAGTGTCAGATGTGTACCAGGGAATGTCAGTGGAGTACTTGGGAGTGTCAAAGGTGGCCTGGGAGTGTCAGAGGTGTAGCTTGGAGTGTCACAGGTGTACCTGGGAGTGTCAGAGGTGTACCGGGGATTGTCGGAGGTGTACCTGGGAGTGTGAAAGTGTGCCTGGGAGTGTCGCAGGTGTACCTTGGAGTGTCAGAGGTGTACCAGGGGTTTTAGAGTGTGTACCTCTGGGAGTGTCGGAGGGAATGTACCTGGGAGTGTGCTGGGATACCTGGGAGTATCAAGGGGTGTACCTGGGAGTGTCTCAGGTGTACCTGGGAGTGTCGGAGGTAGCATGAGTGTCAGAGAGGTGTACCTGGCAGTGTCAAGTGTGCACCAAGTGTCAGAGGTGTGTGCCTGGGAGTGTCTGAAGTTGTACCTGGGAATTGTCACAGAGGTGTACCTGGGAGTGTTTGAGAATGTGCAGGAGTGTCAGAGAAGTACCAGGGAGTGTCACAGGTGTACCTGGGAGTGTGAGAGGTGTACCTGCAGTGTGGCGGTGTACTAGAAGTTTCTAGGTGTACCAGGATATGTCGTGAGGAGCACAGAGTGTCAGAGGTTTACATGAGTGTAGAGGTGTACCACCTGGGAGGTGATCAGAGGTAGCCTGGAGTGTCGGAGGTGTTCCTAGTGTAAGTGTGCCGGGGGGTATCGGAGGTGTACAGGATTGTCAGAGGTAGCCTGGGGGTGGGGTGTCAGAGGTGTACCTGGGAGTGTCAGAGATGTACCTGGGAGGTGAGAGGTGTACAGGAGTGTGGTGGCCTGGGGTGTAAGTGTACCTCAGGTGTCAGGGGTGTACCAGGAGTGTCAGTGGAGAGCCTGGGAGTGTCAGAGGTGTACCTGGGAGTGTCGGAGGTGTACCTGGGAGTGTCAGGGGTGTACCAGGAGTGCAGTGGAGTACCTGGGAGTGTCAGAGGTGTACCTTGGAGTGTCAGGAGGTGTATCTGGGAGTGTTGGACGTGTACATGGGAGTGTCAGAGAGGTGTACCAGGAATGTCAGAGGAGTACTTGGGAGTGTCAGGGGGTGTACCTGGGGTGTCAGAGTGTACCTTGGGGTGTCAGAGGTGGCCTGGGAGTGTCAGAGGTGTACCTGGGAGTGTCAGGATGGCTATGAGTGTAGTGTATTGTCAGGAGTTATCCTGAGAGTGTAAGAGTGCACCGGAGTGTCGGGTGTACCAAAGTGTCAGTGGAAGCACAAGTGTCAGAGGTGTACCTGGGAGTGTCATGGGTGTACCTGGGAGTGTCAGGGGGTGTACCAGGAATTGTCAGTGGAGTACCTGGAGTGTCAGAGTGTACCTGGGTATCGAAGGTGTACCTGGGAGTATCGGCGGTGTACCTGGGAGTGTCAAGGTGTGCCTGGGAGTATCAGAGGAGTACCTGGGCATTGTGAGAGGGGTGTACCTGAGGATATCGGAGGTGTACCTCGGAGTATCGGAGGTGTGCCAGGGCGTGTCAGAGGTGGACCTGGGAGTCTCGAAGATGAGAGCAAGAAGTGTCAGAGAGTACCTAGTGTCAGAGGTGTCCTGGGAGGCACGGAGGTGAACCTAGGGTATCGGGAGGTGTCCTGGAGTGTCAGATGTGTACCTGGGAGTATCAGAGGTGTGCCCTGGGAGTGTGAAAGGTGTACCTGGGAGTGTGCAGGGTGTACCTGGGAGTGTCAGAGGTATGCACCTGGAGTTTCAGGGGTGTGCCAGGGAGTGTCAGTGGAGTACCTGGGAGTGTCAGAGATGTACCTGGGGTGTCGGAGGTGTACCTGGAAGTGCAAGGGTGGCCTGGGGTGTCGAAGGTGTACCTGGGGAGTGTAAGTGTACCTGGGAGTGTCGGAGGTGTACCTGGGAGTGTCGGAGGTGTACCTGGGAGTGTCAGAGGGTAACTGGGAGTGTCGGGAGGTGTACCTGGGGTGTAGAGAATGTACCTGGGGTGTCGGAGGGTGTCCTGGGAGTTCGGAGGTGTGCAGCCTGGGAGGTGTCAGAGGTGAACCTGGGGGTGTCTGAGTGTACCTGGGAGTCTGAGGTGTGGCTGGGAGTGTCAGAGGTACTTTGGGAGTGACAGAGGTGCACCTTAGGTGTCTCATAGAGGTGGTACCAGAGGTGTCTGAGGCAGCACCTGGCAGTGTCTGAGGCAACACCTGGCATGTCTAGTAGCCTCAGCATGTCCTTGGGAAGTCAGCGGTGTCCCTGGGAGTGTGAAGTGTAACCTGGGGAGTGTTGAAACGTATCAGGGTGACAGAGGGTACCTAGGAGTGTCAGAGGTGTACCTGTCAGAGTGTCCCTGGGAGGTTTGTAGGTGTGCCGAGTTGTCAGAGGTGTACCTGGGAGTGTCAGAGGTGTACCTGGGGGTGTCAGGAGGTAACCTGGGAGTGTCAGAGGTGTATCTGGGAGTGTTGGACGTGTCCTGGGAGTGTCAGAGGTGTACCGGGAATGTCAGTGTGGAGGCTGCGGTGGGGAGAGGTGTACCTGGTAGTGTCGGAGGTGAGCCTGGGAGGTGTCGGGGTGTACCGAGGTGTCAGTGGAGTACGTGGGAGTGTCAGGGTCCTGAGGTATCGAAGGTATCTGGGGTATCGAAGGTGTACCTGCCAAAGTGTCAGAGATGTACCTGGGAGTATCAAGGATGTACCTGGGAGTGTCAGAGGTGTACCTGGAAATATCGGAGGTGTACCTGGGAATATCGGATAGGTGCCGGGCGTGTCAGAGGTGGCCTGGGAGTCTCAGAAGTGAACAGAGTGTCAGAGGCGTACCTGGGAGTGTCAGAGGTGTACCTGGGAGTATCAGGTTGTTCCTGGGAGTATCAGAGTGTACCTGGGAATTGTCAGAGGTGAACCTGGGGTATCAGAGGTGTACCTGGGAGTGTCAGAGGTGTGTACCGAGAATGTCGGGGGTGGCACTGGGAGTGTCAGAGGTGTAACTGGGAATGTCAGAGGTGAACCAGGAGTGTCAGTGGGTACCTGGGAGTCTCAAAGGTGTACATGGGAGTATCGGAGGTGTACACTAGGAATATCGGAGGTGTACCTGTGAGTGTCAGAGGTGTACCTGGCAGTGTCAGGGTGTACCTGGGGTGTCAGAAATGTGCCTGGGGTGTCGGAGGTGTACCTAGTGTGAGAACTGTACAGGGTATGCCAGGTGTACCAGGGGAGTGTCGGAGGTGGCCCTGCCAGTGTCGGCGGTGTACCTGGGAGTGTCAAGGCAGGTATGTCAGTGGAATGCAAGTGTCAAGGTGTACCTAGGAGTGTCAGAGGTGTACCTGGGAGTGTCAGAGGTGTACCTGGGAGTGTCAGAGGTGTACCTGGGAGTGTCGGAGGTGTACCTGGGAGGTGTGAAGTGTACCTGGGAGTGTCTGCTGGGTACCTGGGGTGTCAGGGTGTGTACCTGGGAGTGTGGGTATGCAGGGAGATGTCAGTGGAGTACCTGGGAGGTGTCAGAGATGTACCTGGGAGATTGTCAGAGGTGTGCCTGGGAGTGTCAGAGGTGTGCCTGGAGTGTCAAGATGTGTACCTGGGAGTGTCAGAGGTGTACCTGGAGTGTCAGAGGTATACTTGGGAGGTGTCAAGGTGGCACCAGGAGTGTCAGTGGTGTACAGGGGGTGTCTAGGTGTACCTGGGAGTGTCAGAGATGTGCCTGGGAGAGTCAGAGGTGCACTTGGGGTGTAGGGTACACCTTGGGTGTCTGAGGTGTACCTGGGAGTGTCTGAGGTGTACCTGGGAGTGTCTGGGGTGTACCTGGCGGTGTCTGAGGTTGTGCCTGGCAGTGTCAGCAGTGTGCCTGGGAGTGTCAGCAGTGTACCTGGGAGTGTTGGGCGTGTATCAGGGAGTGACAGAGAGTACCTAGGAGTGTCAGAGGTGTACCTGGGTGTGAAAGTGTACCTGCAGGGAGTGTCTGGGGTGTGCCGAGTGTCAGGGTGTACCTGGGAGTGTCAGGGGTGTGCCAGGCAATGCCAGTGGAGTACCTAGGAGTGTGAAGTGTACCTGGGAGTGTCAGAGTGTACCTGGGAGTGTCGGAGGTGTACCTGGGAGGCAGAGGGTGTACCTGGGAGTGTCGGAGGTGTACGTGGGAGTGTCCGGAGCTGTGCCTAGTGTCAGAAGGTGCCTTGAGAAGTGTCGAGGGTAGCACACAAGTGTCAGGGGTGTACCTGGGAGTGTCTGACGTGTGACCTGGGAGTGTCAGGGTGTGCCTGGGAGGTGTCCAGGAGTGCACCTTGGGAGTGTCAGAGGTGCACAGGTGTCTGAGGTGGACATGGGAGTGTCTAGGTGTACCTGGCAGTGTCTGAGGTGTACCTGGCGGTGTCTGAGGTGTACCTGGCATTGTCCGGCGGTGTCCTGGGAGTATCAGCAGGTGCACCTGGTACTGTCAGAGGTGTATCTGGGAGTGTTGGACGTTGGCACAGTGTCAGAGGTGTGCAGGAATGTGAGTGGGAGAACCCTGGGGTATGAGAGGGTGTACCTGTGAGTGTCGAGGGTGTACCTGAGTGTCAGGGGGTGTACCTGCAGAGGTGTCAGTGGAGTACCTAGGGTGTCAGAGGTGTACCTGGGGTGTGAGAGGTGGCCTGGGGTGTCTGGGGTGTACATGGGAGTGTCAGAGGTATGCATGGGAGTGGGGGTGTGGCACGGGAATGTCAGGGGTGGACCTGGGAGTGTCTGGAGGTGTACCTTGGGTGTCGGATGTGTGCCAGGAATGTCAGTGGAGTACTTGGGAGTGTCAGAGGTGTGCATGGGAGTGTCAGGAGTGTACCTTGGAGTGTCAGAGGTTTAGCCTGGCAGTGTCTGAGGTGTGCCCACACAGTGTCAGCGGTGTACCTGGTGTCGCGGTGGCCACACGAGTGTCCGAGATGTACCAGGGGTGTCATAGGAATGCCTAGGAGTGTCAGAGGTGGCCTGAGGAGTATCGAAGGTTGTACCTGGGAGTGTCAGAGGGGTGTGCCTGCAGGTGTCACAGGTGTGCCTGGGAGTGTCAGAGATGTGCCTGGAGTGTCAGAGATGTATCTGGGAGTGTTGGACGTGTACCTGGGGTGTCAGATGGTGCCAAGGAATGTCAGTGGAGTACCGGCAGTGTCAGAATGTACTGGGGTGTCAGAGGTGTACCTTGGAGTGTCAGAGGTGTACCTGGGAGTGTCAGAGTTGTGCCTGGGGTGTCGGAGGTAGCCTGGGGGGTGTGAGCTGGCACTCCAGAGGTGTGCAGGTGTGCCTGGGAAGTGTCGGCGGTGTACACGGCAGTGTCACTGGTGTACCTGGGGTTGTCAGAGGTGTACCAGGGAGTGTCAGTGGAGTACCTGGGAGTGTCAAGGTGTACCGGGGGTGTCAGAGGTGTACCTGGGAGTGTCAGGGAGGTGTTCCTGGGAGTGTCAGCTGTACCTGGGATTGTTAGAGGTGTATCAGGGAGTGACAGACGAGTAGTAGGAGTGTCAGAGGTGTACCTGGGAGTGTCAGAGGTGTACATGGGAGTATCGGAGGTGTACCTGGGGTGTCAGAGGTGGCCACCAGGGGTGTCAGAGGTGTACTGGGAGTGTCAGAGATGGCACACAGAATTGTCAGAGGTGTATCTGGGAGTGTTGGACGTGTACCTGGGAGTTGTCAGAGGTGTGCAGGGAATGTCAGTGGAGAACACCGGGAGTGTCAGAGGTGTACCTGGGAGTGTCGGAGGTGTAACATGGCAGTGTCTGCAGTGTCTGAGTAGTGCCTGGCAGTGTCAGCGTTGTACCTGGGAGTGTCCAGCGGTACCTGGGAGTGTTAGACGTGTATGAGGAGGTGACAGAGGAGTACCTGGGAGTGTGAAGTGTGCACCTGGGGAGTGTCTGGGGTGTACCTGGGGAGTGTCAGAGGGTGTACACAAGTGTGTTGAAGTGTACCAGAGATGTCAGTGGGTACCCTTTAGGTGTGAAGTGTGCCTGGGGAGTGTCCAGAGGTGTGCCTGGGAGTGTCGGACGTGTGCCTGGGAGTGTCAGATGTGTGCCAGGAATGTCAGTGGAGTGCTTGGGGTGACAAAGGGTACCTGCATCAGAGGTGTACGGTGGGGTGTGCCTGGGAGTGTCTGGGGTGTGCCTGGGGAGTGTCAGAGGGGTATGCCTAGGAGTGTCAGGGGGTGTGCCAGGGAATGTCAGTGGAGTACCTTGGGTGTGAGAAGGGTGCCTGGGAGTGTCAGAGGTGTGCCTGGGAGGAACCGGACGTGTGCCTGGGAGTGTCTGGGATGCACATGGGAGTGTAAAAGTGTACCTGGGGAATGTCGGAGGTGTGCCTGGGAGTGTCAGAGGTGTACTTGGGAGTGTTAGAGATGACACCTGGGGAGTGTCAGTGGGTGTGCCTGGGGTGTCTGAGGTGTACCTGGAAGTGTCAGAGGTGTGCCTGGGGAGTGTCAGGAGTGCACTTGGGAGTCAAGGTGCACCTTGGGTGACTGTGGTGTGCCTGGGTGTGTCTGGGGTGTTCCTGGCGGTGTCTGAGGTGTACCTGGCAGTGTCTGAGGTGTACCTGGCAGTGTCAGCAGTTTACCTGGGGAGTGTCAGCAGTGTGCCTGGGAGTGTTAGACGTGTATCAGGGGAGTGACAGAGGAGTACCTAGGGTGTGGGGGTGTGCCAGGTGTGAGAAGTGTACCTGGGAGTGTGCAGGTGTACCTGGGGAGTGTCAGGGGGTGTACCTGGGAGTGTCAGGGGTGTAACAGGGAATGTCAGTGGGTACCTGGGAGTGTCAGAGGTGTACCTGGGAGTGTCAGAGGTGTACCTGGGATTGTCAGAGGTGTACCTGGGAGTGTCAGAGGTGTGCAGAGTGTCGGAGGTGTGCGTGGGGAGTGTAAGAAGTGTGCCTGGGGAGTGTCGGAGGTGTGCCTGGGGAGTGTCCGGAGGTGTACCTGCAGGGGTGTCAAGTGTGCTTACAGGGAATGCCAAGGGTGTACCTGGGGAGTATCTGAGGTGTGTGCCTGGCAGTGTCTGGTGTGCCTGGTGAGTGTCAGAGGTGTGCCTGGGGTGTCAGAGGTGTGCTTGGGGTGTTAAGAGGTGTGCCTGGGGTGTCAGTGGTGTGCCTGGGGAGTGCTGCAGAGTGTACCTGGAGGTGTCAGCGGGCACCTGGTACTATCAGAGGTGTGTATCTGGGGTGTTGGACGTGTGCCTGGGAGTGTCAGAGGTGTGCCAGAGATGTGAGTGGAGAACCTGGGGAATTATCAGAGGTGTACCTGGGAGTGTCGGAGGGCAAGGAGTGTCAGGGGGTGTGCAGGGAGTGTCAGTGGGTACCTGGGGCTCAGAACATAAGTGTCGGAGGGTGTGCATGGGTGTCAGCTTGGTGTACCTGGGTGTGTCAGACTTGTGCCTGGTGTCACAGAGGTGTATCTGGGGAATGTGGGGTGTGCCTGGGGTGTCTGGGTGTGCCTGCAGGGGAGTGTCAGAGGAGTGCCGGGGGTGTCACAGGAGTGCCTGGGGTGTGAGGAGGTGTGCCTGGGAGTGTCGAGATGTGCCTGGGAGTGTCAGGTTGTATCTGGGAGTGGTGGGCGTGCCTGGGAATGTCTGGGGGTGTGCCTGGGAGTGTCAGGGGGAGAACAGGGATTGAAAGAGGTAAACCTGGGAGTGTCAGGAGGTGTTCCAGGGGGGTGTGAGGTGTGCCTGGGGTGTCAGAGATGTACCCAGGGGAGTGTCAGAGAGAAATACTAGGGGTGTCAGAGGAGGTGTACCTGGGAGTGTCAGAGGTGTACCTAGGAGTATCGGAGGTTTACCTTGGATTGTCAGAGGTGTACCTGGGGGTGGGGAGTGTCCAGGGTGCCTGGGAGTGTCAGAGATGATGCAGTGTGAGAGTGTGCCTGGGGAGTGTCAGAGGGTGTACCTGGGAGTGTCCGGACGTGTGCATGGGAGTGTCAGGGTGTACCAGGGGAATGTCAGAGGAGTGCTTGGGAGTGTCAGAGGTGTGCAGCAGGTGTCAGAGGTGTATCTGGGGAGTGTCGGGGTGTACCAGGGAGTGTCAGTGCGTGCCTGGGAGTGTCAGAAGATGTACATGGGAGTGTCGGAGGTGTACGTGGAGGTAAAGTGTGCCTGGGGAGTGTCGAAGGTGTACCTGGGGTGTAAGAAGTGTGCCTGGGGAGTGTCTGAGGTGTGCAGGTGTCAGGGGTATGCCTGCAGGGAGTGCTCAGGGGGTGTGCCAGGGGAGTGTCAGTGGAGTACCTGGGGAGTGTCAGAAGATGTGCATGGAATTGTCGGGAGGTGTACGTGGAAGTACAAAAGTGTGCCTGGGGAGTGTCGAAGGTGTGCCTGGGAGTGTAGAAGTGTGCCTGGGAGTGTCGGAGGTGTACCTGGGGAGTGTCGGAGGTGTAACTGGGAATGTCAGAGGTGGGAGTGTCAGAGGTGTGCCTGGGAGTGTCGGACGTGTGCCTGGGAGTGTAAGTGTACCTGGGAGAGTTGGAGGTGTGCCTGGGGTGTCGGAGGTGTGCCTGGGGTGTCAGAGGTGTACTTGGGAGTGTGTCTGGGGTGTACTGGGGTGTCAGAGGGTGTGGCTGGGGAGTGTGGGGTGCACTTGGGAGTGTCAGAGGTGCACCTTGGAGTGTTTGAGGTGTGCCTGGGAGTGTCTGAGGAGTACCTGGCAGTGTCTGAGGTGTACCTGGAAGTGTCTGAGGTGTAACTAGCAGTGTCAGCGGTGTACCTGGGAGTGTCAGCGGTGCACCTGGGAGTGTTAGAGGTGTATCAGGGAGTGACAGAGGAGTACCTAGGAGTGTCAGAGAGGTGTGCCTGGGGGTGTCAGAGGTGTACCTGGGGTATCGGAGGTGTACCTGGGGAGTGTCAGAGGTGTGCTTGGGAGTGTCAGAGGTGTACCTGGGGAGTGTCAGAGATGTACCTGCAGAATGTCGGAGGTGTATCTGGGGTGTTGGACGTGTACCTAGGAGTGTCAGAGGTGTACCTGGGAGTGTGAGAAGTGTACCTGGGAGTGTCAGAGGTGTACCTGGTAGTGTCGGAGGTGTACCTGGGAATGTCAGGGGTGTAACAGGGAGTGTCAGTGGAGTTCCTGGGAGCGTCAGAGGTGTACCTTGGAGTATCGAAGGTGTATCTGGGAGTATCGGAGGTGTACCTGGGAGTGTCAGAGGTGTACCTGGGAGTATCAGAGGTGTACCTGGGAGTGTCAGAGGTGTACCTGGGAATATCGGAGGTGTACCTGGGAATATCGGAGATGTACCAGGGCGTGTCAGAAGTGTACCTGGGAGTCTCAGAGGTGATCCAAAGAGTGTCAGAGGCGTACCTGGGAGTGTCAGAGGTGTACCTGGAAGTATCGGAGTTGATCCTGGGAGTATCGGAAGTGTACCTGGGAGTGTCAGAGGTGAACCTGGGAGTATCAGAGGTGTACCTGGGAGTGTCAGAGGTGTACCAGGGAGTGTCAGGGGTGTAACTGGGAGGGTCAGAGGTGTAACTGGGAATGTCAGAGGTGAACCAGGAGTGTCAGTGGAGTACCTGGGAGTCTCAAAGGTGTACCTGGGAGTATCGGATGTGTACCTGGGAATATCGGAGGTGTACCTGTGAGTGTCAGAGGTGTACCTGGCAGAGTCAGAGGTGTACCTGGGAGTGTCAGAGATGTACCTGGGAGTGTCGGAGGTGTACCTGGGAGTGTGAGAACTGTACCTGGGAGTGTCGCAGGTGTTCCTGGGAGTGTCGGAGGTGTACCTGCCAGTGTCAGCGGTGTACCTGGGAGTGTCAGAGGTGTACCAGGTAATGTCAGTGGAATACCTGGGAGTGTCAAAGGTGTACCTGGGAGTGTCAGGGGTGTGCAGGTAATGCCAGTGGGTACCTGGGGAGTGTGAGAAGTGTGCCTGGGGAGTGTCAGAGGTGTGGGGAGTGTCGGAGGTGTGCCTGGGAGTGCCAGAAGTGTACCTAGGAGTGTCGGAGGTGTGCCTGGGGGTGTCAGAGGTGTACCTGGGGGTGTCAGAGGTGTGCTTGGGGAGTGTCCCAGGGTGTGCCTGGGAGTGTCAGCGGTGTACCTGGGAGTGTCTGACGTGTACCTGGGAGTGTCAGAGGTGTGCCTGGGAGTGGCAGAGGTGCACTTGGGAGTGTCAGAGGTGCACCTTGGAGTGTCTGAGGTGTACCTGGGAGTGTTTGAGGTGTACCTGGCAGTGTCTGAGGTGTACCTGGCAGTGGCTGAGGTGTACCTGGCATTGTCAGCGGTGTACCTGTGAGTGTCAGCGGTGCACCTGGTACTGTCAGAGGTGTATCTGGGAGTGTTGGACGTGTACCTGGGAGTGTCAGAGGTGTACCAGGGAATGTGAGTGGAGAACCTGGGAGTATCAGAGGTGTACCTGGGAGTGTCGGAGGTGTACCTGAGAGTGTCAGGGGTGTACAAGGGAGTGTCAGTGGAGTACCTGGGAGTGTCAGAGGTGTACATGGGAGTGTCGGAGGTGTGTGGAGTGTCCAGAGTGAACCTGGTAGTGTCGGTGTACCTGGGTGTGTCAGGGGTGTGCCTGGGAGTGTCTGAGGTGTATCTGGGAATGTCTGAGGTGTACCTGGGAGTGTCTGAGGTGTACCTCGGAGTGTCAGAGAAGTACCAGGAGTGTCACAGGAGTACCTGGGAGTGTGAGAGGTGTACCTGGGAGTGTCAGGGGTGTACCTAGGAATGTCTGAGGTGTACCTGGCAGTGTCAGAGGTGTACCTGGTGTGTCTGAGGTGTACCTGGGAATGTCTGAGGTTTACCTGGGAGTGTCAGGGGAGAACCAGGGATTGAAAGAGGTAAACTTGGGAGTGTCAGAGGTGTTCCAGGGAGTGTGTGAGGTGTACCTGAGAGTGTCAGAGATGTACCATGGAGTGTCAGAGAAATACCTAGGAGTGTCATAGGTGTACCTGGGAGTGTCAGAGGTGTACCTAGGAGTATCGGAGGTTTACCTGGGAGTGTCGGAGTTGTACCTGGGAGTGTCGAAGGTGTACCTGGGAGTGTGGAGAAGGTACCTGGAGTGTCGGAGGTGCACCTGGAGTGTGGGAGGTGTACCTGGGGAGTGTCAGAGAGGGGCTTGGGAGAGTCAGAGGTGTGCCTGGGAGTGTCAGCAGTGTGCCTGGGTGTGTCTGAGAAGTGTACCTAGGAGTGTCAGGGGTGTGCCTGGGAGTGTCAGAGGTGCACTTGGGGTGTCAGGGTGCACCTTGGAGTCTGGGAATTGTACCTGGGGTGTCCTGAGGTGTACCTGGCGGTGTCTGGGGTGTACCTGGCAGTGTCTGGGGTGTGCTTGGCAGTGTCAGCGGTGTACCTGGGAGTGTCAGCGGTGTACCTGGGAGTGTCAGAGATGTGCCAGGGAGTGTCAGAGGAATACCTAGGAGTGTCAGAGGTGTACCTGGGAGTATCGGAGGTGTACCTGGGAGTGTCAGAGGTGTACCTGGGAGTGTCAGAGGTGTACCTGGGAGGGTCAGAGATGTATCTGGGAGTGTTAGACGTGTACCTGGGAGTGTCAGAGGTGTACCTGGGAGTGTCAGAGGTGTACCTGGTAGCGTCAGAGGTATACCTGGGAGTGTCGGAGGTGTATTTGCGAGTGTGAGAAGTGTACCTGGGAGTGTCTGGGGTGTACCTGGGAGTGTCTGGGGTGTACCAGGGAGTGTCTGAGGTGTTCCAGGTGAGTGTCATAGGTGTACCTGGGTGTGTCAGAGGTGTATCTGGGAGTGTCAGGGTTGTACCAGGGAGTGTCAATGGAGTACCTGGGAGTGTCATAGATGTACCTTGTAGTGTCAGAGGTGTACCCGGGAGTGTCAGAGGTGTACCTGTTAATGTCAGAGGTGTACCTGGGAGTGTCTGAGATGCACCTGGGAGTGTAAAAAGTGTACCTGGGAGTGTCGGAGGTGTACCTGGGAGTGTCGGAGGTGTACCTGGGAGTGTCAGAGGTGTACTTGGAGTGTTAGAGGTGTACCTGGGAGTGTTAGCGTGTACCTGGGAGTGTCTGAGGTGTACCTGGAAGTGTCAGATGTGTGCCTGGGAGTGTCAGAGGTGCACTTGGGAGTGTCAAAGGTGCACCTTGGAGTGACTGTGGTGTACCTGGGTGTGTCTGAGGTGTTCCTGGCAGTGTCTGAGGTGTACCTGGCAGTGTCTGAGGTGTACCTGGCAGTGTCAGCGGTTTACCTGGGAGTGTCAGCGGTGTACCTGGGACTGTTAGACGTGTATTAGGGAGTGACAGAGGAGTACCTAGGAGTGTCAGAGGTGTACTTGGGAGTGTGAGAAGTGTACCTGGGAGTGTCTCGGGTGTACCTACGAGTGTCAGAGGTGAACCTTGGAGTGTCAGGGATGTAACAGGGAATGTCAGTGGAGTACCTGGGAGTGTCAGAGGTGTACCTGGGAGTGTCAGAGGTGTACCTGGGATTGTCAGAGGTGTACCTGGGAGGCCAGAGGTGTACCTGGGAGCAATGGAGGTGTAAGGGAGTGTAAAGAAGTGTACCTGGGAGTGTCGGGGGTGTACGTGGGAGTGTCGGAGGTGTACCTGGGAGTGTCAGAGGTGTACTTGGGATTGTCTGAGGTGTACCTGGGAGTGTCTGAGGTGTATCAGGGGGAGTGACAGAGGTACCTAGGAGTGTTAGAGTGTGCCTGGGAGTGTCAGAGATGTATCTGGGGGTATCGGAGGTGTGCCTGAGGTGTCAATGAATTGTACCTGGGAATTATCAGAGATGTACCTGGGAGTGTCAGAGGTGTATCTGGGGAATTGGTGGACGTGTGCCTGGGGAGTGTCAGAGGTGTACCAGGAATGTCAGTGGGGAACCTGGGAGTGTCAGAAGTGTGCCTGGGGGGTGTCGGAGTGCACCTGGGGTCAGGGGTGTCTTGGGAGTGTCAGTGGAGTACCTGGGAGTGTCAGTGTACCTGGGAGTGTCGGTGTGCATGGAGTGTTAGGGGTGTGCCTGGCAGTGTCAGCGGTGGCCTGGGGTGTCAGAGGTGTGCCTGGGGTATGGGAGGTGTGCCTGGGGTGTTCTGAGGAGTGCCTAGAGTGTCTGGAGTGCCTGGGAGTGTCAGAAGTACCAGGAGTGTCACAGGTACCTGGGGAGTGTATGGTGTGCCTGGGGGAGTGTCAGAGGTGTGCCTAGGAGTGTCTGAGGTGTGCCTGGGACTGTCAGGGGTGTGCCTGGGAGTGTCTAGGTGTGCCTGGGGAGTGTCTGGGGTGTGCCTGGGGAGTCACTTTTGGGGAGAACCAGGGAGTGAAAGAAGGGTGTGCCTGGGGTGTCAGAGGGTGTACCAGGGGGTGTCTGAGTGTGGCTGGGGAGTGTCATGAGATGTGCCAAGGGGTGTCAGAGGAATACCTAGGAGTGTCAGAGGTGTACCTGGGGTGTCAGAGGTTGTACCTAGGAGTATCGGAGGTTTACTGCAGGGAGTGTCAGGTTGTGCCTGGGAGTGTGGAGGTGTGCCTGGGGAGTGAGAAGTGTGCCTGGGAGTGTCGGAGGTGTACCTGGGAGTGTCAGAGGTGTACCTGGGGAGTGTCAGAGGTGTGCTTGGGGAGTGTCAGAGGTGTGCCTGGGAGTGTCAGCAGTGTGCCTCAGGTGTCACCAGGGGTGTGCCTGGGTGTCAGAGGTGTGCCTGGGGAGTGTCACCAGTGTGCCTTGGAGTGTCAGAGGTGTGCCTGCAGTGTCAGCAGTGTGCCTGGGAGTGTCAGAGGTGTGAGTAATGTCAGTGGAATACCTGGGAGTGTCAACGTGTGCTTGGAGTGTCAGAGGTGTACCTGGGGAGTGTCAGGGTGTGCCTGGGAGTGTTGGGGTGTGCCTGGGGTGTGGGGTGTGTGCCTGGGAGTGTGAGAGGTGTAACTGGGAGTGTCTGGGGTGTACCTGGGGAGTGTCAGAGTTATGCTTGGGAGTGTCAAGGTGTACCTGGGATTGTCAGCGGTGTGCCTGGGGGTGTCTGGGGGTGTGCCTGGGAGTGTCTGAGATGTGCCTGGGAGAGTCAGAGGGGTGCACTTGGGGGGGTGTCAGAGGTGCACCTTGGGTGACTGAGATGTACCTGGGGGTGTCTGAGGGTGTGCCTGGCAGTGTCTGAGGTGTGCCTGGCAGTGTCTGAGGTGTGCCTGGTAGTATCAGCGGTGTGCCTGGGGAGTGTCAGCGGTGTGCCTGGGAGTGTTAGACGTGTATCAGGGGAGTGACAAGGAGTACCTAGGAGGTGTCAGAGGGGTGTACCTGGGAGTGTGAGAAGTGGCCTGGGGTGTCTGGGAGGGTGGCCTGGGAGTGTCAGAGGTATGCCTGGGAGGTGTCAGGGGGTGTGCCAGGGAATGTCAGTGGAGTGCCTTGGAGTGTGAGAAGTGTGCCTGGGGAGTGTCCAGGTTGTACCCAGCAGGTGTCGGACGTGTACCTGGGAGTGGCAGATGTGTACCAGGAATGTCAGTGGAGTGCCAGGAGTGTCAGAGGTGTGCCTGGGAGTGTCAGAGGTGTGCAGCAGGTGTCAGGGTGTACCTGTGGCAGTGTCTGAGGTGTGCCTGGCAGTGTCGTGGTGTGCCTGGGTGTCAGCGGTGTGCACCAAGTGTAGAGATGTGCCAGGGAGTGTCATAGGAATGCCTAGAATTATTAGAGGTGTGCCTGGGGAGTGTCAGGGGTGGCACATGGGAGTATCAGGTGGCACCTGGGAGTGTCAGAGGTGTGCCTGGGGGTGTCCAGAGGGGTGTACCTGGAGTGTCAGGAGATGTACCTGGGAGTGTCAGGAGGTGTATCTGGGGTGTTGGACGTGCCTGGGGAGTGTCAGGGTGTACCAGGGAATGTCCAGTGGAGAACCTGGGAGTGTCAGAGGTGTACCTGGGAGTGTCCAGAGTGTACCTGGGATTGTCCAAGGGTGTGCCTGGGAGTGTCTGAGGTGTACCTGGTAGTGTCTGAGGTGTGCCTGGGGAGTGTCCAGGCTGTGCTGCCTGGGAGTGTCAGAGGTGCTTGGGGAATGTCAGGGTGCCTTGGGTGACCCCAGGTGTGCCTGGGGAATGTCTGGGGTGTACATGGCAGTGTGTCTGAGTAGTGCCTGGCTTGCCGGTGTCAGCGTTGTGCCTGGGAGTGTCAGCGGTGTGCCTGGGGAGTGTTAGACGTGTGTGAGGAGGTGACAGAGGAGTGCCTGGGGTGTGAGAAGTGTGCCTGGGGTGTGGGGTGTGTACCTGGGGTGTCAGAGGTGTACCTGGGAGTGTCAGGGGGTGTGCCAGGGGGGTCAGTGGAGTGCCTGGGGAATGTCAAAGGTGTGCCTGGGGAGTGTCAGAGGTGTTCCTGGGAGTGTCAGAGGTGTGCCTGGGGAGTGTCTGGGTGTGCCACAGGAGTGTCGGAGGTGTGCCTGGGAGTGCCAGAAGTGCCTTTAGGTGTCGGAGGTACCTGGGGTGTCGGGAGGTGTGCCTGGGAGTGTCAGAGGTGTGCTTGGGAGTGTCAGAGGTGTACAGGGGAGTGTCAGCAGTGTGCCTGGGAGTGTCTGACGTGTACCTGGGAGTGTCAGGGGTGTGCCTGGGAGTGTCAGAGGTGCTGGGGTCAGAGGTGCACCTTGGAGTGTCTGAGGTGTACCTGGGGAGTGTCTGTGGTGTGCCTGGCGGTATGGGGGTGGCACCTGGCGAGAGTATCTGGGGGTGTACCTGGCAGTGTCATGTGTGCCTGGGAGTGTCAGCAGTGCACCTAGGAGTGTTGGGGGTGTATCAGGGAGTGACAGAGGAGTACCTGGGGTGTCAGGGTGTGCCTGAAAGTGTCAGAGGGTGTGCCTGGGAATTATCAGAGGTGTGCCTGGAGAATTGCTCAGAGGTGTGCCCGGGAGTATCAGGGGTGTGCCTGGGAGTGTCAAAGGTGTACCTGGGAGTGTCAGCGGTGTACCTGGGAGTATTTAGAGGTGTGCAGGGGTATCGGAGGTGTACCTGGGAGTGTCAGGGGTGGCAACTGGGAGTGACAGAAGTGTGGCTGGGAATGTCAGAGGTGTACAAGTGTCAGTGGAGTGCCTAGGAGTCTCAAGGTGTACCTGGGGAGTATCGTAGGTGTACCTGGCACTGTCAGCAGTGTGCCTGGGGTGTCAGCCGGTGCACCTGGGAGTGTTAGAGGTGTATCAGGAAGT
>NW_024735861.1:0-12275 GCF_018991925.1 Homarus americanus
ACCAGGGGACTTTGTTATACTCGACCAGGGGACTTTGTTATACTCGACCAGGGGACATTGTTATACGCGACCAGGGGATTTTGTTATACTCGATAACAGGACTTTGTTATACTCGATCAGGTGACATTGTTATACTCGATCATGGGCCTTTGTTATACTCGATCATGGGCCTTTGTTATACTCAATCAAGGGACTTTGTTATACTCGATCAGGGGAATTTGTTATACTCGATCAAGGGACTTTGTTATACTCCATCAGGGTCTTTGGTATACTCCATTAGGGGCCTTTGTTATACTCGAATAGGGGTCTTTGTTATACTCGATCAGAGGACTTTGTTATACTTGATCAGGGGACTTTGTAATATTCGATCAAGGGGGCTTTGTTATACTCGATCAAGGGACTTTGTTATACTCGATCTGGGGTCTTTGCTTTCCTCGATTAGGGGCCTTTGTTATACTCGATCAGGGGACTTATACTCGACCAGGGGACTTTGTTATACTCGATCAGGGGACTTTGTTATCCTCGATGAGGGGCCTTTGTTACACTCGACAAGGGGACTTTGTTATACTCGATCAGGGAACTTTGTTATACTCGATCAGGAGGCTTTGATATACTCGATGAGGGGACTTTGTTATACTCGATCAGGGGACTTTGATATACTCGATCAGTGGGCTTTGTTATACTCGATCAGGGGTCTTTGTTATGGTCGATCAGGGGAGTTTTTTATACTCGATCAGGAGCCTTTGTTATACTCTATAAGGGGCTATTATTATACTCGAACCAGGGGAATTTGTTATACTCGATCATGAGACCTTGTTATACTCGATCAGGGCCTTTATTATGCTCGACCAGGGGGTTTTGATATACTCGATCAGGGGACTTTGTTATACTCGATCAGGGGGCTTTGTTATACTCGACCAGGGTGCTTTGTTGTGCTCGACCAGGGGACTTTGTTATACTCGATCATGGCCTTTGTTATACTCGATCAGGGGCCTTTGTTATACTCGATCATGGGCCTTTTTTATACTCAACCAGGGGACTTTGTTATAATCGATCAGGGGAATTTGTTATACTCGACCAGGGGAGTTTGTTATACACGACCACGGAACTTTGTTATACTCGATCAGAGGACTTTGCTTTACTCGATCGGGGAACATTGTTTTACTCGATCAGGGGGCCTTGTTACTCGATCAAAGGACTTTGTTACACTCAACCAGGAGACTTTGTTTTACTCGATCTGGGGGCTGTTTTATATTCGATCAGGGGACTTTATTATACTCGATCGGGGAACATTATTTTACTCGATCAGGGGCCTTTATTATACTCGATCAAGAGCGTTTGTTATACTCGATCAGAGGACATTGTTATACTCGATCAGGGGACCTTGTTATACTTGAGCAGGGGGCTTTGTTTATATCGACCAGGGGACGTTGTTATACTCCATCAGGGAACTTTGTTATACAGGATCAGGGAATGTGTTTTACTCGATCAGGGGATGTGTTACACTCGATCAGGGGACTTTGCTATACTCGATCAGGATGTTTTGTTATACTCAACCGGGGGCCTTTGTTATACTGGATTAGGGGCTTTTGTTATACTCGATGAAGGGACTTTGTTATTCTCGATCAGGGGACTTTGTTATACTCGATCAGGGGAATTTGTTATACTGGATCAGGGGACTTTGTTATACTCGATCAGGGGGCTTTGTTATACTAAACCAGGGGACTTTGTTATACTCGATCAGGTGGTTTTGTTATACTCGACCAGGGGTCTTTGTTGTGCTCGATCACGCGACTTTGTTATACTCGTTCAGGGGCCTTTGTTATACTCGATGAGGGGACTTTGTTAGACTCGATTAGGGGCCTTTGTTATAATCGATTAGGCGACTTTGTTATACTTGATTAGTTGGATTTGTTATACTAAATCAGAGACTTTTTTTATACTCGAACCAGGGGAATTTGGTATACTCGATCATAATCAGGGGATGTAATATACTCGATCACGGGACTTTGTTTTACTCGATTAGGAGGCTTTGTTATACTCAACCGGGGGCTTTGTTATACACGACCAGGGAACTTTGTTATACTCGACCAGGGGACTTTGTTATACGCGACCAGGGGACTTTGCTATATTCGATCAGGGGACTTTGTTATATTCGATCAGGGGACTTTGTAATTCTCGATCAGGGGCATTGGTTATACTCGACCAGGGGACTTTGTTATACTCGACCAGGGGACTTTGTTATACTCGATCAGGGGACTTTGATATACTCGATCAGTGGGCTTTGTTATACTCGATCAGGGGTCTTTGTTATGCTCGATCAGGGGACTTTGTTATACTCGATGAGGAGCCTTTGTTATACTCTATAAGGGGCTTTTATTATACTCGAACCAGGGGAATTTGTTATAAACGAACATGAGACCTTGTTATACTCGATCAGGGCCTTTATTATGCTCGACCAGAGGGTTTTGATATACTCGATCAGGGGACTTTGTTATACTCGATCAGGGGGCTTTTTTATACTCGACCAGGGTGCTTTGTTGTGCTCGACCAGGGGACTTTGTTATACTCGATCATGGGCCTTTGTTATACTCGATCAGGGGCCTTTGTTATACTCGATCATGGGCCTTTGTTATACTCAACCAGGGGACTTTGTTATAATCGATCAGGGGAATTTGTTATACTCGACCAGGGGAGTTTGTTATACACGACCACGGAACTTTGTTATACTCGATCAGAGGACTTTGCTTTACTCGATCGGGGAACATTGTTTTACTCGATCAGGGGGCCTTGTTACTCGATCAAGGGACTTTGTTACACTCAACCATTTGACTTTGTTTTACTCGATCTGGGGGCTGTTTTATATTCGATCAGGGGACTTTATTATACTCGATCGGGGAACATGTTTTTACTCGATCAGGGGCCTTTATTATACTCGATCAAGAGCGTTTGTTATACTCGATCAGAGGACATTGTTATACTCGATCAGGGGACTTTGTTATACTTGAGCAGGGGGCTTTGTTTATATCGACCAGGGGACGTTGTTATACTCCATCAGGGAACTTTGTTATACAGGATCAGGGAATGTGTTTTACTCGATCAGGGGATGTGTTACACTCGATCAGGGGACTTTGCTATACTCGATCAGGATGCTTTGTTATACTCAACCGGGGGCCTTTGTTATACTGGATTAGGGGCTTTTGTTATACTCGATCAAGGGACTTTGTTATATTCGATCACAGGACTTTGTTATTTTCGATCAGGGGGCTTGGTTATACTCGACCAGGGGACTTTGTTATACTCGACCAGGGGACTTTGTTATACTCAACCGGGGGCCTTTGTTATACTGGATTAGGGGCTTTTGTTATACTCGATCAAGGGACTTTGTTATTCTCGATCAGGGGACTTTGTTATACTCGATCAGGGGACTTTGTTATACTCGATCAGGTGACTTTGTTATATTCGATGAGGGAACTTTGTTATTCTCGATCATGGGACTTTGTTATACTCGATGAGGGGCCTTTGTTATGCTCGATGAGGGGACTATGTTCTACTCGATCAGGGTGAATTTGTTATACTCGAACAGGGGACTTTGTTATACTCGATGAGGGTCCTTTGTTATACTCGATCAAAGGACTTTGTTATACTCGATGAGGGTCCTTTGTTATACTCGATCATGGGCCTTTGTTATGCCCGATCAGGGGACTTTGTTATACTCGATCAGGGGACATTGTTATACTCGATGAGGGGGCTTTGTTATACACGATCAGGGAACTTTGTTATACTCGGTGAGTGGACTTTGTTATTCTCGATCAGGGGACTTTGTTATACTCCATCAGGGTCTTTGTTATACTCCATCAGGGGCCTTTGTTATACTCCATCAAGGGCCTTTGTTATACTCGACCAGGGGACTTTGTTATTCTCGATCAGGGGACTTTGTTATACCTGATCAGGGGACTTTGTTATACTCGACCAGGGGACTTTGTTATACTAAATCTGGGTCTTTGTTATACTCCATCAGGGGCCTTTGTTATACTCGACCAGGGGACTTTGTTATACTCGATCAGAGGACTTTCTTATACCTGATCAGGGGGCTTTGTTATACTCGACCAGGGGACTTTGTTTTATTCGATCAGGGGCCTTTGTTATACTCGATCAGGGGACTTTGTTATACTCGACCAGGGGACTTTGTTATACTCGATCAGGGGACTTTGTTATACTCGATCAGGGGCCTTTGTTATACTCGACCAGGGGACTTTGTTATACTCGATTAGGGGACTTTGTTATACTCGATGAGGGGTCTTTGATATACTCGACCAGGGGACTTGTTTTACTCGATCAGGGGGCTTTGATATACTCAATCAGGGGACTTTGTTTTACTCGATGGGGGAACTTTGTTATACTCGATCAGGGGACTTTGTTATACTCGACTAGGGTCCTTTGTTATGGTCGACCAGTGGCCTTTGTTATACTCGATCAGGGGGCTTTGTTATATTCGATTAGGTGACTTTGTTATACTCGATGAGGGGCATTTGTTATACTCGATCAAGGGCCTTTGCTATACTCGATCAGAGGACTTTGTTAGACTCGATTAGGGGCCTTTGTTATAATCGATCAGGGGACTTTGTTATACTTGATTAGGGGGATTTGTTATACTAAATCAGGGGCTTTTGTTATACTTGAACCAGGGGATTTTGGTATACTCGATCATGAGAATTTGTTATACTCGATCAGGGCCTTTATTATACTCGACCAGGGGGGTTTGATATACTCGATCAGGGGACTTTGTTATACTCAGTCAGGGAGCTTTATTATACTCGATCAAGGGACTTTTTATACTCGATAAGGGGACTTTGTTATACTCGATCAGGAGGCTTTGTTTTCCTCGATCAGGGTACTTTGTTATACTCCATCAGGGTCTTTGGTATACTCCATTAGGGGCATTTGTAATACTCGAATAGGGGTCTTTGTTATACGCGATCAGGGGACTTTGTTATACTTGATCAGGGGACTTTGTAATATTCGATCAGGGAGGCTTTGTTATACTCGATCAAGGGACTTTTTTATACTCGATCAGGGGCCTTTGTTTATACTCGATCAGGGGACATTACTATACTCGACCAGGAAACTTTGTTATACACGATCAAGGGATATGTTATACTCGTTCAGGGGATGTGTTATACTTGATCAGGGGAATTTGTTATACTCGATTAGGAGGCTTTCTTATACTCAACTGGGGGCCTTTGTTATACTCGATTAGGGGACTTTGTTATACACGATCAGGGGACTTTGTTATACTCGATCAGGGGGCTTTTTTATACTCAACCAGGGGAATTTTGTTATACTCGATCAGGTGGCTTAGTTATACTCGACCTGGGGTCTTTGTTATGCTCGACCAAAGGCCATTGTTATGCTCGATAAGGGGACTTTGTTATTCTCGATCAGGGGCCTAGGTTATACTCGACCAGGGGACTTTATTATACTCGACCAGGGGACATTGTTATACTCGATCAGGGGCCTTTGTTATACTCGAGCAGGGGACATTATTATACTCGACAAGGGAACTTTGTTATACACGATCAGGGGATATGTTATACTCGATCAGGGGATGTGATATACTCGATCACGGGACTTTGTTTTACTCGATTAGGAGGCTTTGTTATACTCAACCGGGGGCTTTGTTATACATGACCAGGGAACTTTGTTATACTCGACCATGGGACTTTGTTATACGCGACCAGGGGACTTTGTTATATTCGATGAGGGGACTTTGTTATATTCGATCAGGGGCCTCGGTTATACTCGACCAGGGGACTTTGTTATACTCGACCAGGGGACTTTGTTATACTCGACCAGGGGACATTGTTATACGCGACCAGGGGATTTTGTTATACTCGATAACAGGACTTTGTTTTCCTCGATTAGGGGACTTTGTTATACTCCATCAGGGTCTTTGTTATACTCCATCAGGGGCCTTTGTTATACTCGACCAGGGGACTTTGTTGTACTTGATCAGGGGACTTTGTAATATTCGATAAGGGGGGCTTTGTTATACTCGACCAGGGGCCTTTGTTATGCTCGATAAGTGGACTTTGTTATACTCGAACAAGGGCCGTTGTTATACTCGATTAGGGGACTTATACTCGACCAGGGGACTTTGTTATACTCGATCAGGGGACTTTGTTATACTCGATGAGGGGCCTTTGTTACACTCGACCAGGGGACTTTGTTATACTCGATCAGGGGACTTTGTTATACTCAATCAGGGGGCTTTGATATACTCGATGAGGGGACTTTGTTATACTCGATCAGGGTATTTGTTATATCCTCGATGATTGGACTTTGTTATACTCGATCAGGGGACTTTGTTATACTCGACCAGGGTCCTTTGTTATGCTCGACCAGTGTCCTTTGTTATACTCGATCAAAGGGCTTTGTAATATTCGATTAGGGGACTTTGTTATACTCGATGAGGGGCATTTGTTATACTCGATCAAGGGCCTTTGCTATACTCGATCAGGGGACTTTGTTAGACTCGATTAGGGGCCTTTGTTTTACTCGATCAGGGGACTTTGATATACTCGATCAGTGGGCTTTGTTATACTCGATGAGGGTCCTTTGTTATACTCGATCAAAGAACTTTGTTATACTCGATGAGGGTCCTTTGTTATATTCGATCAGGGGACTTTGTAATTCTCGATCAGGGGCCTTGGTTATACTCGACCAGGGGACTTTGTTATACTCGACCAGGGGACTTTGTTATACTCGACCAGGGGACATTGTTATGCTCGACCAGGGGACTTTGTTTTACTCGACCAGGGGAGTTTCTTATACTCGATCAGGGGCCTTTGTTATACTCGAGCAGGGGACATTAGTATACTCGACCAGGGAACTTTGTTATACACGATCAGGGGATATGTTTTACTCGATCAGGGGATGTGATATACTCGATCACGGGACTTTGTTTTACTCGATTAGGATGCTTTGTTATACTCAACCGGGGGCTTTGTTATACATGACCAGGGAACTTTGTTATACTCGACCATGGGACTTTGTTATACGCGACCAGGGGACTTTGTTATATTCGATGAGGGGACTTTGTTATATGCGAT
Source organism: Homarus americanus (assembly GCF_018991925.1). Lineage (NCBI taxonomy): Eukaryota > Metazoa > Arthropoda > Malacostraca > Decapoda > Nephropidae > Homarus > Homarus americanus. The sequence continues at coordinate 7,113 of NW_024735861.1, forward strand.
CAGGGGCCGTGGTTATACTCGACCAGGGGACTTTGTTATACTCGACCAGGGGACTTTGTTATACTCGACCAGGGGACATTGTTATACGCGACCAGGGGATTTTGTTATACTCGGTAACAGGACTTTGTTATACTCGACCAGGGGACATTGTTATACGCGACCAGGGGATTTTATTATACTCGATAACAGGACTTTGTTATACTAGATCCAGGTGACTTTGTTATACTCGATCAGGGGAATTTGTTATACTCGATCAGGGGACTTTGTTATACTTGATCAGGGGACTTTGTAATATTCGATCAGGGGGGCTTTGTTATACTCGATCAAGGGACTTTGTTATACTCGATCTGGGGGCTTTGTTTTCCTCGATCAGGGGACTTTGTTATACTCCATCAGGGTCTTTCTTATACTCCATCAGGGGCCTTTGTTATCCTCGACCAGGGGACATTGTTGTACTGGATCAGGGGACTTTGTAATATTCGATCAGGGGGGCTTTGTTATACTCGACCAGGGGCCTTTGTTTTGCTCGATAAGGGGACTTTGTTATACTCGATCAGGGGCCTTTGTTATACTCGATTAGGGGACTTATACTCGACCAGGGGACTTTGTTGCGTTCTCGATCAGGGGACTTTGTTATACTCGATGAGGGGCCTTTATTTTTACTCTGACCAGGGGTTTCAATTTATACTCAGTCAAAGAGGACTTTTTGTTATACTCAATCAGGGGCTTTGATATAGTCAGGGACTTTGTTATATACTCGATCGGGGGCCTTTGTTATACTCGATTAGGGGACTTATACTCGACCAGGGGACTTTGGTATACTCGATCAGGAGACTTTGTTATACTCGATGAGGGGCCTTTGTTACACTCGACCAGGGGACTTTGTTATACTCGACCAGGGTCCTTTGTTATGCTCGACCAGTGTCCTTTGTTATACTCGATCAAAGGGCTTTGTTATATACGATTAGGGGACTTTGTTATACTCGATGAGGGGCATTTGTTATACTCGATCAAGGGCCTTTGCTATACTCGATCAGGGGACTTTGTTAGACTCGATTATGGGCCTTTGTTATACTCGATCAGGGGACTTTGATATACTCGATCAGTGGGCTTTGATATACTCGATCAGGGGCATTTGTTATGCTCGATCAGGGGACTTTGTTATACTCGATCAGGAGACTTTGTTATACTCTATAAGGGGCTTTTATTATACTCGAACCAGGGGAATTTGTTATAATCGAACATGAGACCTTGTTATACTCGATCAGGGCCTTTATTATGCTCGACCAGAGGGTTTTGATATACTCGATCAGGGGACTTTGTTATACTCGATCAGGGGGCTTTTTTTATACTCGACCAGGGTGCTTTGTTGTGCTCGACCAGGGGACTTTGTTATACTCGATCATGGGCCTTTGTTATATACTCGATCTGGGGGCTTTGTTTTTTTCCTCGATCAGGGACTTTGTTATACTCCATCAGGGACTTTGTTAGCATACTCCATTTAGGGGCCTTTGTTATACTCGACCACGGGACTTTGTTATACTCGATCAGGGGACTTTGGTATACTTGATCAAGGGACTTTGTATTATTCGATCAAGGGGCCTTTGTTATGCTCGATAAGGGGACTTTCTTATATTCGATCACAGGACTTTGTTATTCTCGATCAGGGGGCTTGGTTATACTCGACCAGGGAACTTTGTTATACTCGACCAGGGGACTTTGTTATACTCAACCGGGGGCCTTTGTTTTACTGGATTAGGGGCTTTTGTTATACTCGATGAAGGGACTTTGTTATTCTCGATCAGGGGACTTTGTTATACTCGATCAGGGGACTTTGTTATACTCGATAGGGGACTTTGTTATTCTCGATCATGGGACTTTGTTATACTCGATGAGGGGCCTTTGTTATACTCGATGATGGGACTTTGTTCTGCTCGATCAGGGGAATTTGTTATACTCGATCAGGGGACTTTGTTATATTCGATGAGGGGACTTTGTTATACTCAATCATGGGACTTTGTTATACTCGATGAGGAGCCTTTGTTATACCCGATGAGGGGACTTTGCTATACACGATCAGGGGACTTTGTTATACTCTATGAGGGGGCTTTGTTATACGCGGTCAGGGAACTTTGTTATACTCGGTAAGTGGACTTTGTTATACTCGATGGGGGACTTTGTTTTACTCGATCAGGGGGTTTTGTTATACCGGATGAGGGGACTTTGTTATACTCGATCAGGGGCCTTTGTTATACTCGATCAGGGGCCTTTGCTATACTCGATCAGGGGACTTTGTTATACTCGAGCAGGGGACTTTGTAATACTCGATCTGGGACCTTTGTTGCATACTCGACCAGGGGACTTTGTTATACTCGATCAGGGGACTTTTGTTATATACCTGATCAGGGGACTTTGTTATATACTCGACCAGGGACTTTGTTATACTAAATCTGGGTCTTTGTTGCATACTCCATCAGGGGCATTTGTTATACTCGACCAGGGGACTTTGTTATACTCGATCAGGGGGACTTTGTTATACTTGATCAGGGGCTTTGTTATACTCGACCAGGGGCCTTGGTTATGCTCGATAAGGGGACTTTGTTATACTCGATCAGGGGCCTTTGTTATACTCGATCAGGAATGCTTTGTTATACTCGACCAGGGGACTTTGTTTTACTCGATTAGGGGACTTTGTTATACTCGATGAGGGGGCTTTGATATACTCGACCAGGGGACTTTGTTTTACTCGATCAGGGGGCTTTGATATACTCAATCAGGGGACTTTGTTTTACTCGATGGGGGGACTTTGTTATACTCGATGATTGGGCTTTGTTATACTCGATTAGGGGACTTTGTTATACTCGACCAGGGTCCTTTGTTATGCTCGACCAGTGTCCTTTGTTATACTCGATCAAAGGGCTTTGTTATATTCGATTAGGTGACTTTGTTATACTTGATGAGGGGCATTTGTTATACTCGATGAAGGGCCTTTGCTATACTCGATCAGAGGACTTTGTTAGACTCGATTAGGGGCCTTTGTTATAATCGATCAGGGGACTTTGTTATACTTGATTAGGGGGATTTGTTATACTAAATCAGGGGCTTTTGTTATACTTGAACCAGGGGAATTTGGTATACTCGATCATGAGAATTTGTTATACTCGATCAGGGCCTTTATTATATTCGACCAGGGGGGTTTGATATACTCGATCAGGGGACTTTGTTATACTCAGTCAGGGAGCTTTATTATACTCGATCAAGGGACTTTTTTATACTCGATAAGGGGACTTTGTTATACTCGATCAGGAGGCTTTGTTTTCCTCGATCAGGGGACTTTGTTATACTCCATCAGGGTCTTTGGTATACTCCATTAGGGGCCTTTGTAATACTCGAATAGGGGTCTTTGTTATACTCGATCAGGGGACTTTGTTATACTTGATCAGGGGACTTTGTAATATTCGATCAGGGAGGCTTTGTTATACTCGATCAAGGGACATTGTTTTACTCGATCAGGGGCCTTTGTTATACTCGATCAGGGGACATTACTATACTCGACCAGGAAACTTTGTTATACACGATCAAGGAATATGTTATACTCGTTCAGGGGATGTGTTATACTTGATCAGGGGACTTTGTTATACTCGATTAGGAGGCTTTCTTATAATCAACTGGGGGCCTTTGTTATACTCGATTAGGGGACTTTGTTATACACGATCAGGGGACTTTGTTATACTCGATCAGGGGGCTTTTTTATACTCAACCAGAATTTTGTTATATTTTCGATCAGGGGACTTTGTTATACTCCATCAGGGTCTTTGTTATACTCCATCAGGGGCCTTTGTTATACTCGACCAGGGGACTTTGTTGTACTTGATCAAGGGACTTTGTAATATTCGATCAGGGGAGCTTTGTTATACTCGACCAGGGGCCTTTGTTATGCTCGATAAGTGGACTTTGTTATACTCGATCAGGGGCCGTTGTTATACTCGATTAGGGGACTTATACTCGACCAGGGGACTTTGTTATACTCGATCAGGGGACTTTGTTATACTCGATGAGGGGCCTATGTTACACTCGACCAGGGGACTTTGTTATACTCGATCAGGGGACTTTGTTATACTCAATCAGGGGGCTTTGATATACTCGATGAGGGGACTTTGTTGCGCCGCTCGACGCCAGGGTCCGCTGGCTATACTCCAGTGATGTCGCTGGTATACTCGATGAGGGGCATTTGTTATACTCGATCAAGGGCCTTTGCTATACTCGATCAGGGGACTTTGTTAGACTCGATTAGGGGCCTTTGTTTTACTCGATCAGGGGACTTTGATATACTCGATCAGTGGGCTTTGTTATACTCGATGAGGGTCCTTTGTTATACTCGATCAAAGAACTTTGTTATACTCGATGAGGGTCCTTTGTTATATTCGATCAGGGGACTTTGTAATTCTCGATCGGGGCCTTGGTTATACTCGACCAGGGGACTTTGTTATACTCGACCAGGGGACATTGTTATGCTCGACCAGGGGACTTTGTTTTACTCGACCAGGGGAGTTTCTTATACTCGATCAGGGGCCTTTGTTATACTCGAGCAGGGGACATTAGTATACTCGACCAGGGAACTTTGTTATACACGATCAGGGGATATGTTTAACTCGATCAGGGGATGTGATATACTCGATCACGGGACTTTGTTTTACTCGATTAGGATGCTTTGTTATACTCAACCGGGGGCTTTGTTATACATGACCAGGGAACTTTGTTATACTCGACCAGGGGACTTTGTTATACGCAACCAGGGGACTTTGTTATATTCGATGAGGGGACTTTGTTATATGCGATCAGGGGCCGTGGTTATACTCGACCAGGGGACTTTGTTATACTCGACCAGGGGACTTTGTTATACTCGACCAGGGGACATTGTTATACGCGACCAGGGGATTTTGTTATACTCGATAACAGGACTTTGTTATACTCGACTAGGGGACATTGTTATACGCGACCAGGGGATTTTGTTATACTCGATAACAGGACTTTGTTATACTCGATCAGGTGACTTTGTTATACTCGATCAGGGGAATTTGTTATACTCGATCAGCGGACTTTGTTATACTTGATCAGGGGACTTTGTAATATTCGATCAGGGGGGCTTTGTTATACTCGATC
>NW_024735862.1:0-27608 GCF_018991925.1 Homarus americanus
AGGTGAACAGGTACTAATGGGGGGCTAGGAAGTATGTCCAAACAACTTCCATCGGCCCGGGAATCGAACCCGTGACATCTCGCTTGCGAGGCAAGAACGGTACCGCTTATACCACCGGTCCCCCCATTTATTATTCTTATTATTATATTTTCGCCCCCAGGGCCGGATGTGGGTCCTTGACCTGTGCTCTAGTGGACTAATATCTAAAAATAATAATAATAATAATAATAATAATAATAATAATAATAATAATAATAATAATAATAATAATAATAATAATAATAATAATAATAATGATGATAATAAAACACTGAGGTTGACTGGGTTCAGCAGCTCACCCACAGGTTTACCCAGGGTAATACGCTCTGATCTCAGTCCTCTACAAATTCAGTCCAATTTCCAGGGGAGAGTCGTCAGAAATAAATAAACATTCGTGGTCGGTAATTAAACGACACACTAAGATATGTTTTGTTTATATCATATGTCTTATGCAGGGAAACAATTGGTATATGATTGTTTAAAAGATGATAAGACGTTCAGTTTAAAAGTACTAATTGAGGTCTACATGCATCTCAAGGGGCACTACTCAGTCGAGTGTCCTTACTTGGAGTTGGAGGACGCTCGCCCCACAAGGGGTCACAGCTCAAGATTGAAGAAGCCGCAAGTCCAGAAAACTATGAGGGCAAACTTTTTCGGAGTGAGATTTGTGAACTCTTGGAACAATCCACCAGAAAGTTTTGTGACGGCACCGAGTGTGAGCTTATTCAAGACCAGACTTGACCAACACTGGAGCGGGTTCAGGTACATTCAGGAGCCGGTGCATGCCCAGAACCTGCCAACAGTGTGTAACAGAGACGTGACCGATCGCCCAAGCGGCTAACGAGCCGATCAGTGGTGAAAAGGATAAAAGTAAAAGTATACGCAGACAAACCTCTTCTAAGTCAAATCAACACAATATGTCGTGTCATGGGACATACTTTCTAGGGGTTATTATAATGTTCCACAACATGAAAACACAAAGGAAGATAAATGGGGAATGGAAATATTCATAATACACTATAAAGTGCAATAATATATTAAGTATTAAACATATTTACACTATATACACAGAAAGGTGTGTTATGCCGAGGCATAAATTCGTATTATAATTTTGTAAACCTAGGTGTTTTGATTGTCTCCCATGCAGCAGTTATTTTGGCAATTGGTGGAATTTTCAAGTATATATTGATGTATTAATTATGTAAAAATATTCTAGACTGTATTGCATCATTTTTTTATGATTTACTAATTATTGTAAGCCACGATCAGAGTAGAACGTTCTAGAATCTCTCTCGGGCGTCTGGGTGATTCTAGGCTGTTCGAGATGCGTTTGGCGAAGCGTATATAAACTGCAGCGAGCAGGGTCTCCCTCTTTATTTCCCACTTCCTAACCTTTACCTTCCTCCTTCACCGTCTTCCTCTTCCTGAGCCTCTGTTCATAGTGTAAAGAATAACCCCAGCAGAACAACTGAAGATAATTGTTGTGCAAGTGCTGTGGAATTGTCGTGATTTATATAAAGTGAGAAGACTAAGGAATTGTACACTGGTAATGTGCTGACTATATATTCGAAGTGTGGAGTTAAGCTGTGAAGACATTGCCTTGTTAACAATGTTGTAAAGAATTAGTGTTTATTAAAGAAGACTACAGTGCACAAGTGTGTTTCTGTGACCTGGTGGGAATCTACCTACCTGTTGATTGTCTGTACACTGATACCGATCGTCGGGGAATTACCTGAGAGTGGCGGGACAGCCAGTGGTAATTCGACAACACTTGTGAGATATCTACTGCTTCTGTACATACGACCGTAGCCGCTGGTAATCAGTGGTGGGTGCTGGGTAAGCGGTGAAAGGAGGAGGGTCGTAACAGGCGAAAATGAAAGTACATCAACTACAACTGAGAAACAACACCAGGGACAAAAATACAAGAACTTCTAATCTTACAATTAGCACATGGAATAAGTGTTACTTATCACAATATACATTATAATTACAATCCTAATACATATACAAACAGTAAACTTAGCTGTGAGGTGACCACTCAGTAGCACAAACACAAAACCCTCAGACACCGGATACTCGTACAAAGCGCAGGACAGAGCCATTCAGAACAATAGCACGTCAAGAAGCCAGGGGAGTTTAGTGACTTACCAACTAACCTCTCAGAGTTGCAAGGTTGTTTATTACTCACTTCAAGGGTGTAAACATTGACACAAATAATATATAATTTACAATACAACAATATATTATATAACCGACAACAATACATATCACAAACAAACATAATACAAACAAAACATAACACATGTAAAAGGAAAAAGAATAAACATAATGAAAAACTCTTTCCTTGAACGAGCTGACTACCTAGTTCCCATCACACCTTTCATTTTAGATAAAATTACTGGGTTAATTTGACTAAGATGAGTATATACATATACTAACCACAAATTACACTCTGGACATACAGTCAGCAACATGAGTGACCATCGTATTTGTCTCCTATTTCGATTTTTCATCTTGTCTAAAAATTTTAGTGAGCGAACAGCATGACACAAATATACATTAAACTTTAACAAAGCATCATCAGTGCAAGTAATTTTTTTTCAATTGTTGAATAGTTTTTCTGGTGTTTCTTGAGTTTGGAAGATAAAGAACACACAGGGTGGAGTACATCATCAGCAGATCCAGTTTGTATTAATACAGCACCGGTTCCATTATCACTTGCGTCAATGTGCAGTCAAAACTGCTTTCAAAAGCTGGAGTCTGTGACACAGGAGCAATGGATAGCAGTGATTGGACTCTCTCGAGGGACTTTTGGCACTCTGGGGTCCACTTGAACTGCTTCTTAGGGCTGGCTAGGTCTGTGAGGGGCGCTGTTACCTGTCCGAAGTCTGGCCAAAATCTGCGGTAATATCCAGCTATTCCTAGGAAGCGCAGGAGAGATTTGCGGTCTGCAGGCTGTGGGAACTGCAGAATGGCTTCTATCTTCGCATCGACACTTGCAAGTTTCCCTTGGCCAACGACATGACCAGAGAAGACCACAGTGGCGTGTCCAAACTCAGTCTTGGCAAGATTGACAGTCAACTCCGTATCTTCTAGCTTATTGAAGAGGGCCCTTTTTTTGAAATGTGTTCTTCCCAACTGGATGTTACCACCACCAAGTCATCAAAATATGCTTGTACCCCTTCCAAACCTTTGATGATAGAGTTGACGAGACGCTGGAAGGTTGCAGGGGACCAGGGGTGTTACGCTTTCCAAACGGCACGACACAGTACTGGTAAAGGCCATCTGGAGTTGACCTTGCGGTAATCAGTGCAAAGCCTTTGACTACCGTCAGGCTTCAGCACCAACAAGCACAGCGACGACCATTCACTGTTGCTCGGCTCCGCCTAACCATTTACGAGAAGGAAGTCCACCTCCTCTCACAGTATCTTCACCTTCGTGGGGTTCATCCGATAATGGGGTTGTTTGATAGGAGATGCACTGTCAACCAGGAGACATCGTGTTGGACAATCTGGCAGGGTCTTGGGACGTCCTGACAGATCCCTCGGAAGTCATCGAGTAAACCATTCAACTTCATGGATTGCAATGTTGTCATGCTGCAATTTAAACTCAGTATTAGCCAAAATGTCACTATTTCACAACTTGACAGAATGGGCCAGGCAGTAATCTTGAGGCACAACTTCATTGTCTGGCACTTGATCCTCGATTAGTACTGGCCTCTGATTCTCTAACGTAATGTGGCTTCAACAGATTGACATGAACCAGACGCTCAGTTATATACTCAGGGGTTTCTACCACATAATTTACACCATTAACTTTTTCCTGTGCAAACTTATGAAAATGATTTAATCTAGTCTTGAATTCTGTCAACCAACATTCAACATTTTGAGTGGTCCTCCGATTTCGTGTCCACATATAAGTTGAAAAGGGGAATATCCCAAAGACTCTTGTTTACTCTCGCGGAAAGCAAAGAGCATTAAGTGAACACCTTCATCCCAGTCTTTATCTTCTTCCATTCAATATTTCATTAACATTCCCTTAAGAGTTTGATGGACCCTCTCTAAGACACCTTGTGATTCAGGGTGGTGCGCCATGGCAAGATACTGTTTCACTTTTAACTCATTCATCACCTGTTGAAAGAGACCGGACGTGGAATTGGATCCCTGGTCAGATTGAATGCTACGAGGAATTCCGTACTAGGTGAAGAATTTAATGAGAACTTTAACAATGATCTTTGCAGAAGGGTTTCTTAAATGAACAGCTTCAGGATATCGGGTTGATGCACACATGATAGTTAAAATATATTGTTTTCCAGCTTTTGTCTTAGGGAGAGGTCCGACACAGTTGATAATTATGTGACTAAAAGGTTCATGAACAACAGGGATTGGTTTTAGGGGAACAGGGGAATAACATTTTTAGGTTTACCCACCATCTGATAATTGTAACGTGTGCGACAGAAATTTGACGCGTTCTTTCTCATCCCAGGCCAGAAGAAATGCCTCAATAGCTTATTATATGTCTTATTTACACCTAATTGACCTCCAGGACAATCATGTGCAATACTGAGTACGTCATGCCTATATAAAAAGTAGGAATCACTATCTGGTGAACTAGGGTACTTTTATCATCTGCAGGACTATCAATGGGCCTATACTTCCTCATGAGTTGACCATTATTTAAATAATAACATTTCCTCCTGGTGTCTCTTTTTCATCAACAGCAAGACTGAGATCGTGAATAAGTTCTTTATCTTCGTGTTGAGCTTTTAAGAGCTTATCTGGTGTTCGGGGAATATTTTGAATTTCTTTATCACTGGAAGGGCCATTAACCTCAAACAATTTACTAATACCCAATCCTCAGTTATCTAAATCACTGACACGGTTCACGTCACCATTAAGAGAATTATGTACTGTACTGTAGTCTGGACATTCATGCTTCGTGTCACCGCACAACTGGGAAAAATGTTAGGGCACTCCTCCTTTAATGGTTCAGTAGGGCTCTCGAGTGATTGAACTAAACGAATTATAGGGTTGGGCACAACAAGATTTCCCGCAACATCATTGCAAAGCAAAAATGTTACTCCTTCTACTGGAAGTGGGTTATTCTGGACACCAACTGTCACATACTGATTTACCAGATCAGACTTCAAAGGAATAGTGACTGCTCCCCCAACACCCTGAAGGACGACATGTTCGCTAGAACTGTATAAGCATCCTGAATGAGCGGTATTGACCCGTTTACCATTATACTGTGTGACGCACCAGTATCCTTCAACATTTGGACAGGGTAACTAACATCAGTGGAGTCATCACATGAAACTGATCATTTAGACAGAAAGGGTTCAAACAAGTCAGTCCGGCTACCGCGAACAGAATGAACTGCCTTAGTTTCCTGAGCAGCATTCTTACGAGCTAATTTGGGGCAATTAGCAATTACGTGCCCTGGTTGCTTGCAATAATAACAATGTTAGCAATTACGTGCCCTGGTTGCTTGCAATAATAACAATGTAATTTATTCCATCTTAACAGCATTCTTTTTGCTAGTCCCAACTAAATTTTGCCTTTGAACATTACTGGTACTTGATTTGAACGATGAATACTGTGCAACTTTACCAGGCCTATCACCCTCATCACTAGACTCTCACTCATTCCCTGGCTTCCCAATAACAACTTCATGATGACTCTGAGGTTTGTGCATAATTGTCTGCTAAAATAGATGCTTTGTTTAGAGTGGTCACCTCTCGCTCATCTAAATACAACTAAATATCAGGATGTACAGAACATTTAAATTCCATTAAAAGCATTAAGTCTTTCAATGCATCAAAAGTGCAGTAAAAGCATAACATTCACTTGATTTAATACTCTCTATTTGTCTGTTAATAGTTTCTAGTGTGACACATCTCATCACATCGGTGTTTAACATTTGCTTCCTACCAGCAGGAGTGTAACTAATATGAACTGATATATCCAACCAAGAAGGAATGTCATTAATGGGTTCGTCTGGAGTGTTTGGGACATTCAGTTTCAAGAAATCTGCAACACTTTTATGAAGCCACGCCCCAAAGAGAGTCTTTTGTGGAAGATTATCGAGACAGTCGGGATTACTTAGATAGAACATCAACTCAGTTTGAGCTGTAGTTTGGGGACCATTGTTCTTCAAAACTCTTTCCTCATGTTTACAATTCTGGTTGATTTTGGGCATCCTAGAATGATGGGCATGGCTTCTTTTTGCACTACCTCAAGGCTGTTGAGTTGTTTAGGAAGAATAGTCACAAGATGGAGAGGATGATAGTCAACTACAGAACGAATGAAGTGGCGATAGAAAGTACGAGCATAGGTGATGTTAATTCCATAACCCTTGCCAACAGGGGTTCTGAGGGGTTTAATGCGGTGCATTGGTTTGGCACGAAGGTGCATCATTCACACAGATTCCAAGATATTTATAAGGGCTACATAGTTCCAAGGGCATGCTGTTAATGTTATAGTTAAGAGGCAGAGGGTGAGCAGGACGAGGATTGAGGAACCTCGTCTTGTCAACAGATATTATGAGACCACATTCCACAGTCCTCTTAGCAAATACATCCAGCAAGGCTTGGAGTTTGAGCTTGGTCTGTGTCATAATGCAGATACCATCAGCAAAGCATATTGCAGCCTCGTTTGGCTGAACTGGAATGTCAGCAATAAGCTTGTGCATCAGTATATTAAAGAGCATAGGACTTAACACTCCTCCCTGAGGCGTGCCAAGCTCAAATGCTCTCATTCTGGTACTTTTGACTCCCCTAAACAGAACGCTGGCATACCTGTTGGACAAATAACCCTTTATCCATGTCAGGAGGTTACCTTGGATGCCAAAATGAGCTAGTTGCTCAAGTATAATGTCTCTATTAGCTACATCAAAGGCTGATTTAAGGTCTATGAAGGCTGCTTGTGTCTTATCTCTTGAGTAAACAAGATATTCTGCAAAGCATGTCTGTGTGCTGTCCCGGGCATGAGCCCATATTTGTCTTTGACTTGAAACATGAGACGGTTGAGAACAACTATCTCAAGGACTTTACACATACAGGATGTGAATGAAATGGGCCTGAAGTTTGGAGAGTTAGCTTTAGGGATTGGTACTATGTTTCCTTGAGTTCATGTCTTAGGCAGAATACCCTGTGTGAGGATCATTTGATACAGGCTAAGCAGTGGATGGTTAGGGACCTCATTTAACAATCTCAGGGTGTTATAGGCTATGCCATCCTCACTAGGGGAGGATGATTCACCTTTTATTCGTGCTGTTGTTACTTTGTGGTGCATTATAGGAAACAGGTCGGTAAGGTCTGGTGAGGAACAGGCTATTTCAATATTGAAACCCCTATTAATGTGTATGGTTTTAAGATATTGATGTATATCAGGAGGCAGGGAAGTGATTTGTGACACACTAGACCATTGGTCTAATAGCATGTCAGCATATTCTGCAGGGCTGTGATGAAGCTGGACTGGGATGGGTAGCTTGGTAATGGCTCTAATTGTGTTCCACACTTCTGCTAGAGTGGCTGTTTTATTAATCCCCTGTAAGAATTGTTCCCAATTGGTGTTTCTCATCTGACCTTTAAGTTCACGAAATGCTCTATTAGCTTTGAGGAAAGCCAGGAGATTATCACTAGTTTTATTTTGCTTATAAGTGTTGGCAATGTGTTCTACCTTCTCTCCTTTGATGAGGATGGGGTCATGTGTCCACAGAGGTGGTTTAGTGCTGCCCCCCTTCCTCCTTGACTTAACCCAGGTAGTATAATAATTATGTGGTAATAACATTTACAAGATCACAGCAAAATTCCTTCACTGACCCAGGTTTATATCCAGCATACCATCTGTAGATGTAGGCCTTGAAGTGCAGTTTAAGATTATCTGGGATGTTAATTCTGAGCTTAGGATGGGGTTCACACTTGACATCAGCAACAGTGTATTCAGTAAGTATTGCATAATGATCACTGACTAGGTGGTCTGAGATGACCTTAGCCTTGACATTACTGTCTACTAGGTTATACCCAATCACATAAACAGTCTGTCCCCATCAGTTGTGTCACTTTGTCTGTGTCGTATACACTGATATTATGATTATTGATGTAATTCACGAACACCCTCCCATTAGAGTTACACTGGACATCACCGAGGACTGCGTGACGAGAGTTAAAGTCACCCATACACAACATAGCATTGTTACCTGATGGCTTTGGCAACACGTCCACTCGCAGCTCATTACACCGAACATAGATGTTATACAGCGAAAATTGACTGTTTGCTGTCTTTACTGTAAATTGTTGATAGTGAATACTTTCATCATTGTGAATTTTGATCCATTTACAGACCAGACCATTCTTTACATAAGTGAGCAGGCCACTTTCTGCTCCAATATTGTATGCTGTAAACCCAGCTATACTGGGGGCAGCTTTCTTCTGGGTGCTGGACGTGTAAGGTTCTTGTAAACGAATTATATCAATGTTAAAAACTTTAACAAACCATTGTAGGTCATTAATTCTGCGGTTAGCACTCCAGATGTTCCATGAAATGAACCTAAGCGTTCGTGTTACTCGTTCCACCTTGAACTTAGTATAGAGAGTCACGCGTTGGCTTCATAGATCAACCTAACCAATAAGTTAATCGTTTCAAATTCAACACCCCTGGAATTCTTGATAATGCGTCTCACAGCCCTTATTCCAGTAGGATTTTTATACACAGGTTCCTTCATTAGTCCCGCGAGTTCCTCCTCCGAAAATATTGGAAGAAGTACAGGGTTATGGACAGTTTTCAGACCTGAGGTTATTAAAGAGACCACGCTGGCAGTCGGGCTCATTCTCCCCATTCATGCTTCCATCACTATCGGTCTCGCTCTGGCTGAAGGTTCCAAGTGTTCCCTGAAGAATGCAGTGATGGGTAGGGAAACACCGGGTAACACTGAAGTCCATTTATTCGGATAGGAGAAATACAAATGGTGACTAGCGTGTGCCGTGCACTGCTCACACAGTCAGACTGAGACTGCCTTGCCATATGGCAGCCTCGGGGCAATGTTGCCTCATAACACGTGCAGTGTTGCCACTTAATTATATACATAGATGCTACTCAGCACAGTAGCTTATATACAAGGTTGCTACTCGGCACAGTAGCATAGATACATAACCTACATCTCCCTCCCCCCTCACGCTCATAGTCTTTGTCTTGAGCGGACTTCTTAGTCCTAAGTCGCTCCGAGCGTCGAGGTGCACTGTGGGGCGGATCCTCATGAGGTGTAGGGGACTCTTCCTCGGTCAGGGGGCCCGCAGCAGGGGGTGGGACTGGCCAGAGGAAGAGGCGGTTCCTCCACCAGACACGGCCGCTCGGCATCCTGACCTTGTAGTCCCGCGACCGGCCGACGCCCATCACTATGCCCACCTTGTCCCAACGTGTCGTCGTCGGGTCCTGAATGCGGACAAGGGCACCAATCTCCAATGGCTGAAGAGGGCGGGCACAGTCGTCATACCGAGCCGTGGCGTCCTGGGCACGTGAAGCGGCGCGGCGGTCGCAGCTCTCGGCTCTGGTCTGCCACTCCTTCGCAAAGGCCTTGGCGTGTGCAGGAACGCAAGAGCGGAGAGGGTGACCATACAGGATCTGGGCAGGGGAGCGCCCTGTGTGGGAGTATTACGTAACTCCAGGAGTCCTTTGTCAAACGCCTCACAGTCTATGTTGCCTGAAGGGGCCACCTTGAGGATGAGGTGCTTGACTGTCTTGACCGCAGCCTCAGCATGGCCGTTTGACTGTGGGTAGTGGGGTGTTGACACGATGTGGCGGACTCCCCAACGCTCCAGGAATCCTGTGAAGTCCCGGCTGGTGAACTGTGGCCCACCGTCCGTCCGCAGACGTACAGGGACGCCCAGGTCACGAAAGAGGTGCCGGAAGTGGCGAATGGTGGCTGCGGACGTCGTGTCCGAGCCACAGATTACCACCACAGGCCAGCCAGAGAGTCGGTCGGCGACAACTAGGAAATGTTTCCCAGCTGTGCTGAAGAAATCAGCCGACACGGACTCGAAGGGCTTGGTGGGTTCGTCGTCGCACAAGAGGGGCTTCTGCTGTTGACTGGGCTGCATGATCTGGCACGGCTCACAGGCACGACCGTATTGACGATATCCGCGTCAATGCCGGGCCAGTACACAGCCTGCCTTGCGCGGCGCTTGGTGGCCTCTGCACCACGATGGCTGTCGTGTAAGCGGGCCAGAACGTGACGACGGAGAGCTGCAGGGACAACCACACGGGCACCGTACAGGACGAGGTCCCCATCTGCGTAGAGGTCCTCACGTATCTTCCAATACGGGCGTAGGGCGTTGTGGAGGTCAAAACGGTCGCGAGGGAACCCAGTCCTCACACTCTCCAAGAGCTGAGTGTAGGAGGGGTCGTCGCGTGCTGCGGTCCGTAGTACCTCAAGGGCCAGATCGCTGTCGGGTGGCGACACTGAGGCCTGGGTGCTGGCGAGGGACTGTACGGCCTGCAAGGTGACGATGTTGCTGACGGAGAAACCGGCTTCGGTGCTGAGCATCTCGTTCAGGTGTAGGGCGGCTGACTGGGGAGCGGGAGAGGGCATCCGGGATGCACAACTTCTTACCTGCGCGCCAAGCCGCGGTGAAGACGAAGGCCAAAATCTTCTCCTTCAGGCGCTGGAGGAGGGGATTCTCGATGGCGTCCAGCGAATAGTGATTAAGAATGGGGACCAAGGGCCTGTGGTCTGTGATGAGGTCGAAGTGCTGTAAGCCAATCAAGTAAAATTTGCACTTCGATAAGGCCCATACCACTGCCAGCAGCTCCAGCTCGATGGTAGTGTAGCGAGACTCAGCATCGGTGAGGAAGCGAGAGCCACACCTGGCTGTTAAGCTTAGACAGTAATCAGCACTCCACCGTTAGTCTTAGCCACAGCGACTAGAGGGTGGCACCAAGGGGACAGGTCGTCACCAACGGGTACGATGACACCCTGGGCCACCATGGAATCCAGTTCCTTCTTGACTGAATCCCTGAAGGCGACAGGGATCAACCGGGGAGTGTGTATGGCAAACGGCTGTGCATCTTCCTGCAGGTGTATCCTCATAGGTGGACCCGCCATAGCCTTCAGTGGCGCGGTCCGTAGGGCCTCCTTCGTCACCAGCACATCCGAGTACTCCTTCAGGAAGTAGGCCCTTGCGGCTGAAGGAGACGTCTCGCTGTGAAGAGGAAGCAGCCGTGACTTGGGTGGAGGCGGGGCGGGAGTGGACGCAGGTTCTGGGCAGCTCTGTGCGGCAGCGCCAGGCGCGTCGCTCGGTGATTCACGCACCCTGCTGGCGGTGTACCGAGCAGCTGGGATCTGCTCAGGAAAGTCTCTGGGCACCACGCCTAACTCCTTGCAGTGCTCCCACGACAACAAGGGTAGCGAGAGTAGGCTGCACGTCGATCCATCCGTGACACGACCTGTCGCCATAAGTGATCTCCGCTTGAAAGGAGCCCACATCATCTGGCATCTGGGAACCGTCAGCATTGTAGTACTGCAGGTGCGGCGCTGGTCCCAGGTCGCGTTTGGTGAGGCCCAGTTTCTGGAGGTGCTTCAGGCCTATCACTGTAGTATCAGCGCCGGTGTCCGGTATCACCTCGATGTGACCCGACACATCACCGTGTGTGACGGCGACGCGGATGGTAGGGGAAGGGGTAGCCCTGGGGCGTGTGGTCGATTCCACCCTCCTAATGTGACTCAGCTGCTGCTTGGGGCTGTGTAGGCCATCTGAAGGGGGATGCGTGCGAACCACCCCGAGGGAAGTGCGCTGTTTTCCTCCTCGTCTCGGGCTTTTGGGCTTGGGTTGGCGGCAGCACTTGTCGTAGTGTCCATAGCAACCGCAGGCCTGACACTTGCGGCCTCGTGCAGGGCACCTGTCTGTGTTAGACCAGTGGCCCTTACGGTCACATCCACGACACAGTGCGTCGGCTGCCGGGCATGTCTTGGGGCCATGCTGCTTTCCACAGCTGCCACAGGAAGCTTAGGCGGAGGCGTGGAAGAACATGGGGCAGACTTCACGTTGTTGGCCGCCTTCTTACCCTTCTTGTATTGTGAGATAGCTCTCACAGCAGGAGGAGCCCGTAAGGCAGAGGTGGCGGACTTGGTGGCCTCGTACGACCGACATTCAGTCACTACCACCTGGAGTGTGGAGGAAGCGTCCAGGGGGATGAGTCGCTGCACCAACTCTTCTTGCCTGACACCTGTCAAGATCCCGTGCTTGATCCAGGCTTCCTCACATTCCCGGCTGTGCGTCTTGCAGACGTCGATCTCCTCTGACAAACTCTTCAAGCGTACAAAAAAGTCGTCAAAGGATTCGTTCTCCGCCTGCTTGCAGCTGGTGAAGGCGCGGCGACGCAAAGCCTCGTTATTCCGACCTTTAACGTGCTCCTGTAAAAGGTCGAGCACATCCGTCACTGAAGA
The DNA here is from genome assembly GCF_018991925.1 of Homarus americanus. Taxonomy (NCBI): domain Eukaryota; kingdom Metazoa; phylum Arthropoda; class Malacostraca; order Decapoda; family Nephropidae; genus Homarus; species Homarus americanus. The sequence continues at coordinate 12,484 of NW_024735862.1, forward strand.
TGTAGAATCGGGAGGCACTTGCAACGTGTGCTCCAAAACTCTCTGGGTCTCCAGCGACAAACACATCCGCAGTTGGATGAGCTGTTTGTTTGGAGGCATGCTGTCAAGGTCCACCATCGTGGAGTAATCTGTCCAACGCCGCCTCCACTCACGAAAAAGCTGAAACGTGGCGTCTGGTGAGAGGGCGGGTGGGGGTTGAACAGATGCCTTGGGAGCTGTTGGAGTAGCAAGAGTGCCTGGAGGATGTTGGTGTGGTGGAGGAGGGAGGGTACTGGCGCCTTGGTGAGCGAGTGAGGGAGGGTGGGTTAGCACCAGGGTCGCCAATATTGCATCAAAGCGCGCCTTTTCCTCCTCTCTTCGTATCTCCTCCCTCTGAAATTCCATCTCTCTACGTCGCTCGTCCCGGTCGTCCATCCACCTCAGAATTGTGGCAATGTCCGTCACTGGAGGTGGAAGATGAGAGTCTGCGTCCGGTGGAGGGGAAGGTGGTGGGGTGTCGTGTCTCCCATCTTGACGTTGTCCCTTCTTACCGCCCATCTTAGAGTGTGCGTGGACTGCACTGTTTAGTACATAAAGTGGTGCCTCAACAGCTCGAACCACATATATATGACATAAACAGCGCAGAAATAACGCATAGAGTCCACTGTTCTGTCCGTGAGTGAGTGCGTGCGTGCGAGCGTGTGTGTGTGTCTGAGACAGCAGATGCACTCCGTGGTGGCCTTACTGCCGGTGGCTAGAGCCGCCGTGGGGGTGAGAACGTTAGTGCCTCCCCGGATGTCACACGAGAAGGGTGTACGCCTGCGTGCTCCGTGGGTACCATAAAAAAAAACAGGCCAATGCTCAACTCTCAGCTCTAGACACACTGATACACTGACACTAACACTGCTACCGTCACTAAAAAGCACTGTGACGGCCCAACACTGCACATCGCGGCGAAACACAACACAACACACACAACACATGAAGAGTCGACGCGCACATCACATCGCCGGCAGTCGCACATCGCCGGCTAACTGTCCATTGTTCACACACTTGTAAGTCCACAGATCCTAGTCACTGCGCCATGAAGGTTCCAAGTGTTCCCTGAAGAATGCAGTGATGGGTAGGGAAACACCGGGTAACACTGAAGTCCATTTATTCGGATAGGAGAAATACAAGTGGTGACTAGCATGTGCCATGCACTGCTCACACAGTCAGACTGAGACTGCCTTGCCATATGGCAGCCTCGGGGCAATGTTGCCACATAACACGTGCAGTGTTGCCACGTAAATATATACATAGATGCTACTCGGCACAGTAGCTTATATACAAGGTTGCTACTCGGCACAGTAGCATAGATACATAACCTACACTGGCTACTCACCCTCAAGTTCGCATCATTATGAGAGGAGGCACCAGCTCCTTCAGAAGATCCACTGACACTATCACTGCCATTGTTCACTAGTACACTTACGTGGCAGGATTTAACCTGACCTGCATTGACTAACGAAGGACAGTCACTGTGCCTGTTGACTTCAGGTGGTGAAGGCAATCTGGCCGCATTGGCATCACTTAGTGGGACTGCTATTGTGGGTGGAGGCGGCCTCCCAGGACAACCGGGGTGCCAGGCCATCACACCCTCCTTCCTGCACCTGGGACACTGCCTCCTGGGTAGGGAGGTGTGGCTGTTGATTTCAGGCGATGGAGGCGACCCGGCAGTGTTAGCGTTGGTGTCACTGAGTGTGATCACTATTGTGGGTGTTGGCGGCCTCCCAGGGTATCCGGGGTGCCAGGCCGTCACACCCTCCTCCCTCCACCTGGGACACTGCCTCCCAGGTGGGGGGGCCTGCTCTCTCCCCTACCGAGAGGCAGCTTCCTTGGTGGGGCAGCTCCATGTGCTATGCATTCCTGTGCAGATGCCACAGGTGGCTGTCTTGTGACAGTATTCTGCCACATGATTGACCCCGAAGCAGTTGTAGCACACCACAGGGGAAGTAGTCCACCGACTGATGTTACTAGGGGTACCATACTTGCCGAAGAAGCAGTATTCCTCAGGAGGTGGTTCCTACCTTTTCCAAATAATGTTGATGCTACTAAGTTGTGCACCATCCTTATAAAGGCTTCTTGCTCTGTGGACGCCCGGAAGTAACAGAGCGCCACTGGGGGGAATACCCTTGGGGAAGTGGATGACAAGGCATTCCTTCATTTTTTGGGGTCGGACAGGATCATCTCGCTCAATGAGAAGTAGGGAGCTGACCTTTCTATCAATGAAGCGTTGGATAGCATCCGTCTCCTCTCGGTCTACATAGACGAAACGAGGGGCGCTACATGGCATGACAACATCCAGCATAGTCTTGCAATATTCCTCATCCAGGGCTCTCAACCACTTAAACTTCATCAAATTGGTTGTGTTCTTGGAGAAGGCAAGGCCCATGTAGTTAGCCCGGGGAGCGATGGGAGGGATTCACCTATTAGCTCTACTCTGCTTCCTTCCCTGGGTCCTCATTTTGCGTTTCTGCTGACGAGTCTTAAACTTCTGAAAGCCAGCTTCAGTGTCGCCATGACTGTCCTCCTCATCTCCTTCGATTACGTCAGGAACATCAGCAGAGCGTCGCCCGGCGTCGACTCCTGCCATGGTTAGATTTAAATGGAATCCAGGTCTTATACACTGGGGCAGAGAGGTGATATGTAGGCCAGCGGTGTCCGGGTAACAGGGACTTGTGTGAATGGGCTGAGTTGTTTGAAGTGAGCCTTGAGTAACACTGTTAGGAGTTACACCCAATATTAACCAACTCACTTGTTAAATTCCAGTTAAATTCCTGTTAAATTCCTGTTCCCACCAGCCCAGTATAACCACCTTAGTCACGTGAGACACCACATGAAGTCACTAACCATGTGGTAAGCGCCAACCATCAGCAGAGCGAGGGGAGGGAGGGAGAGTGAGGCTGGGAGCCACATGACTGGGCTCGGGAGTAGGCACTGTGGATGCTAGAAGCTGTCACATTGATTACTACACTACACCCACAAATACCACTTTACACGTGGTCACAGTTCAGTGACACTGATGTGAAGTCACTAAGTATAACACTCAGTTTCACAATGAGCGAAATACTGTATAATTTAGTTTGGTTATCATTAGTGTGTGGTGTGTGGCACACAGGTGGTGAACGGTGGTTGGGAGGCGCAACTCTTATGATGCGAGGTAAGTTGACCTCTATAGTCCCATACATAAGAGGGAGGAAGGTAAGCAGGCGGCAGCAGGCAGAACGCTGGCCTCAACCTTAATGACAGGGACTGGGTGCCAACTTCACTGTATCACGTCACACTGTATTTTCCTCTATACAGTTTGGTTATGGTACATAATTATACAGTCCACGTTTATAGGGTCGAGGTACCGAGATAACTAAGGCACACAAGGTAACTTCTCACACCTGTACCAAGCTTAACACAGCGCTGAAGCCAAGTCAGGTCAGAGGTGCCCATAAATGAACTGTCCTGAGGGGGTGAGGCTCATCGCCCTGCATTTGTCCCAGCCTCCTCACATCCTGAGGGGTTGATGCCATCTTCAGAACCTCTGTACAAATATTCTTAAACTGCATCTTATCGTGTGTTATCTTACTCACAGTTCCCTCCTCCTGGCTCTCAGGGACTCCAAAAACTATTACATTGTTTCTGCACTGGAAACATTTCCGTTGTTCCTCCTCTCCCCTAACAGTAGGTCCATTAATTTTCATTTCTTCAGCCCACTTCTTCAGAGTCCCTAGCTGCTGTAGAACCTGTTCTGATCCTGCAATACTCTCCACCACCTCCCGTGGCTCTGCTAATGCGTCAGCATAACTCCTCTTAGCAACCACCACCATTCTGTCGGCTACTTCCTCAGTCTTAGCAAGGATCTCTTTCCCAACTTGTTCTAGTTTGGCAACCAGCAAGGCTCCAGCTTCATCTATTTTCGTCCCTAGGGAACTCGTTCCCCTATGGCTTGCAATCGCCTCTTTCACCTTGACTATGCAGCCAGGGCAATACCAGCAACAGCCCTCGTGCTTTACGGCAGCTTGCATCGCCCTAAACGTTGCAAGGATCAGGCCTGTATCATCCATATCCGTCATCCCCCGCATGGTTGTTGTTGTGGAGGGGAGGGGGAGTACAGACTATATATAGATTTACACCTATTTAAAAAGAAAGAAAAACAAAAACAGTACTTAGCTGCCCTCTGTTGGTTTTAGCCTTCCCTGTTGCCTTTAGGGTTGTCTTCTGTTTTTCTCTTCTTTTTTTAGTTCACTTCGGCATTTGTCGGTATCTATGTGCTATCTCCATGAACACAGCATTTTGCTATGAATATCGGATTTTATACACTCACTCAGTCCTTTAGAAACACAAAAAAATAAAATAAAACTTTCTTTGGGGCGGTAATAGAATGCCTCTTAGGATAGCCAAGTTTGTTGATTTATTTTTATTTTTTATTTATTTTAGCTATTATTTCCTTTTACTTTCTTTTCCCGTTCTCATCAACGACTATATCTCTTTGTGCTATCACTGTGTACACTGTATCTCTAATAGTATGTATGAGCACGTGGTCAGTCACGTTCTGGTGGCAGCTGAGAGCAGAAGGAAGGTTGTGACTCTCAACACACTCAGTATATTCAGTGTATTATTGGCAGCAAGGATGAAAAGTTGATTGAACTGGTTCGTGGACATTAAGTACAGTGATAACCTATTTAAGGAGAACACATGGAAAACAATAGGAGATGAACTGAACAAACAAATTTATTTCAGGTAATTACAGCTTTAACTCATGGTTTTTATTCCTTGTGCTTACTAGACATATCTCACAGTTGTGAGGTGGCTCATAACGGGAACAAAGTAGTTTAGTCACCGCCAATATACAGATCCTGAAGGGCTATTAGAGAAGTTTTTAATTTTTTCTCTCACATTGAATGCACTCTGGTGGGCATTTCAGCCTTGTCGAGCTATGGCAATGAAATTGTTTGCCATGTTGTCTATGACATTCTGTTCCTTTATGTATTTATGCAAAATGAAAGTTGCAAAAACAATATTGTCTGCATTGTCAGGCAGTAGCTTCGGGGTCCTGTGATTTATTTGAAGTGTTTCACTCAACAAACCGTAGGTGTTCTTTGGAACTCACCTTGCACGTGACAGTTTATAATTGAAAACACAGCCAATCTCTCCTTCGGTGATATTGCTTCCTGACATTTAGTGCTACTTATATTGAATTTATATTTTGACATTCTGAAGTACTGGTAAAATTTTACTTCATTATCTTGCAGTTCCTTGTACAGACTCCAATATTCCCCTTCTATTTTCTATTTCTCAAGCTTTGATGAACCCACACTCTTCTTTTTGTCACGCAAAATATTTCCCCCGTCTTCTTCATCCACATTTACCGTCACGTCTCCGTCCAAAGTGTCATGGACTCAACTCTGGACACTGGAGCTGGAGAATAGGCTTTTGGTAATTTAGCGTCATCAGCAAAAGAATCTGTGCTATTAGAAGGGTTGGAGAGCGAGGTCACTGATATGGAGTAAGAAGATGATAGGATGTAGAATTAAACCTTGAGGCACTGCTACACTGATAGAAAATTAGTCCCACAACTTCAGATCTGATACTGGGAGAGAGAGTAGGAGATCCAGGAAATTATAGACCTTGTGATACTAAAAGATGAAGTAACAAGGGTATCAAGGAATATCAATTCAGTGAACATATATTATCGGGAACATTTAATACTAGTTTTGTAGTTAACATTTGTTGTTAATAGTGTGTTTAACATGAAGTACTAGTGTTTTAAATAACACAGAGTATTTATAATGCAGTTATTCTCTGTTTTGGCCACTTAAGCTATGTTAACTATCAAAGATTTAAAGGATAGATAACGTATGATTGTCAAGGTAATTTTATGTAGTAGTAATGCCGTGAACATGTGTAGTAGTATTAACACTATTTCTTTGTGTTGCAGGGCGAGGTGAAGGTGTGGTCGCCGTCAGCTTTGTTCGGCTCAGTGTCACTCCTGTCTACTGGTCTCGCCTTCTTCCTTCCCGAAACTGTAGATATAGAGTTACCTGAGAGTGTTGACTATTTTGCCAAGAAACCTAAAACACCATCTGACAACAGCACAGAGGGCAATACATTGCCATCGGAGTCATAAGTTATGAGGTGAAAGAAGATTATTAGGGATTGAAGAAAAGTGGAATACTGGAATACAGTAGAAGTAGAAAGAATCTGGGCTCAACCAGATCGCTTCATCTTACAGTATATATCTGTGTTCAGGAAGTCATTTATTCTGGGAGAAGTATAGAAAAACAGGTGTTAATTAAGGGAGTTGTAGCATTGCAAAAGCCAATAGGAAAATTAACTTTTTATGCATGTTTGAAGTTAGAATTCAGAATGTAGCGAAAAGTGAAAACTAAAAAAAAAATAATTCGCACAATTGGCATTACGGAATGTTTAGTCAATTAATCAGGGTGCGAGGGTATGAGACCTTAATCCTTCCGTTTTCTTGATATTATGATCTCCCTGCAGGGTTCTCGGTGGCCTATTTGCGGTGTATAAGGAAGTGTTTAATCTCCAACCCGTGTAAAAGTGCTCACCATACATTGTAATTCAGCAACTGTTCTCTTTTTAAAATATCCCCGCCTACACCTGACCTCACCCAGACGACCGCCACCACCCAGACCACCGCCACCACCCAGACCACCAACAAACCTCCCCCCCCCCTCGCCAACCACAGACAACCCAAAACAAAATGGCAATGCATCCGACCACACGCCAAACAAAAAGGAAGAATACCTCGCCTCTCTCACTCCCTAACCAGAAAAACAAACGAATAGTCTTGAGAGACTTATACCCTCACTGGCGGAAGAACCCGGAGAGCGACCCCGACGAGACCAATAGCCCCACCCCCACCCCGAACACCCTTCACCTCCCTCACCCCCTAGTATAAAGGGGGCTTTTTCTACTGTCACCATTTGTAAAGGGGCAGATTTCTTGTTAGTCTTTTCTTATTAATCTATCCCCCTGCTGTTAACTTTTAACTCTTCAACCTTTTTTCTCTTAATTTCTTACTTCATTCATTTTCTACATTAGTTATTTCATTTCATATAGTTAATTCATAACCTCTGACCTTTGGTAGCATGGCGAGGGTTTGGGCACATGGGTTCTGTAATTCTGGTATCGAGATATGGACAAGAATAAAGGTAGATACTGAGGGAAAATGATATCCCTAACGTGCTCTAAAATTGGTTTATAAAAAATGAAATTAAATTTGGTTAAAGATGTCATAAACATACAACTAAAAGGATCAACTCCTTGGCTTTACTCATCTCCAATTCCAAGTAGATACTCTCACTTCTTACATAGTTACTGGTTGTACCTTTAAAAGAACACTCCACATGACATGCTTACATATGGCACCTTTACTAGAACTCATTTGGTAGTACATATGAATGGTGTACTCACAACCCTCATAACACGCGTTATTACTGGTAATATCAATATTTATGGGTTCAATACTCAACATGGGACAACTATACTTCTACTAGTTATCCCCAATCATATACAACAATAATGGTTAGGACTCAGTTGGTAGTACATATGAATGATGTACTTACAACCCACACACAAGCATTATTACATAAGAACATAAGAAAATAAGGAGTCTGCAATAGGCCGGTTGGCCTGTGCATGGCAGCTCCTATCGAGAGTTACTACCACTCTCTATCATCCATGAATCTATCTAGCCTCATTTTGAAACTTTCCAGAGTTCCCGCACTTACGACAAAGTTGCTAAGCTTGTTCCACTCGTCCACCACCCTATTTGTGAACCAGTTTCTTCCTATCTCCCTCCTAAACCTAAACTTATCCAACCTGAATCCGTTGCTCCGAGTCCTATCCTGCTCGGATATTATAAGAACTTTATCTATATCCCCTTTATTGATTCCTTTCACCCACTTAAATACTTCTATCATATCTCCCACTCTTCGTCTTTCTAGGGAATGCAAGTTAAGTTTCTTTAACCTATCCTGATGGAAGGTTCCTAAGTCCCGAATCATTTTTGTCATTCTTCGCTCACTCTAGTGAATTTATATCCATTCTATAATAGGGCACAGAACTGAACAACATAATCGACGCGGCCTGACTAGCGCAAGATATAGCTGCAATAAGACCTCTGCACTCTTGTTACTTACACTTCTAGATATAAAACCCAATACTCTGTTTGCCTTATTTCGAACATTAACGCACTGTTTTCTAGGCCTTAGGTCCGGGCTTACAAGTACCCCTAGGTCTCTTTCACAAGTCGACTTCTCTAGGTTGATGTTGTTAAGGCTGTATACATTATAAGTATTTGTTCTTCCAATATTAAGTACGCTGCACTTGCTGGTGTTGAATTTAATTTGCCATTTTTCAGACCACCCCTGCAGTTTATTTAGATCCTCCTGTAATGCATTTGCATCCTGCCCTGAACTAATTTGCCGCCGTATTTTGGTGTCATACGCAAACTTGCTTATGTCACTGCTGATCCCAGTATCTAGACTGTTTATGTAGATTATGAACAAGAGTGGGCCTAGTACTGACCCCTGGGTTCAATACTCAACATGGGATTGTAAAGGGCCGAGTTTACTCTTTTCAATAATTTACCATCCAGCTATTCTTATATGTTCTTTATCTCTATATACCTTATATTCTTATATAAGTAACTCATATGCTTCTCTGCTTATGTTTTCCAAGTCAATGTTCTTTCTTTTCATTTCCTTTCATATAGATTGTATTCTCAGTTTCAATGTTCTTACCTTTCTGAAGTTTACTTTGTTTTATGTCTATTCTTATACATGGGTTAGTCTGGGGAACCATGTTATTCTTTGTACAACACTTTTTATACTTACAAAGGGTAGCTGCCACCACCCAGACTTTTCATTATATAACCTAACTCATGGAAAGTTGTTGGGTAGTGTGGTAGATGTCTAGGCACGTGAGTAAGTATTATTTTCTGGGAACCAATGTTTAGAAGGAGCAGAGTGGTGATACTCAGATTACTAATTCAATATTTATTAACACAGTGAGTGGAGAAGATGCATCTTAAATTCACTCAGGCTAAACAGAACCGCAATTAACTTATTAAATCATCAAACACTTCAAGAGCTTATTACCTCATTCAACACCTCCAAATACTCATTACTTTATTAGACAATTGGGATATCATTACCTTGATACATGAGATTCCGTAACTATTATTCACAAGCCATCACTGGACCCTCAGGTCTTACTTTAACAAGTAACACATTACCTCTTCACTTCTTGATTAGAGCATGATACTCTCAGGTTATTCGTTCATGATTACTACAGATGAATACATAACACATTGGACTAACTCCACAATTATAGTAACATACAATACCTCCTGTTAGTTTGCAAGGAACAACCTGGTACCTTGAACTCTCATTCAGTGGTTCAATACTTAACCTGGGATGACTATATTTCTGCTAGTCATCCCTAAGCATGGATATTAATACGGCTCCATACATATAACCAAGAACAGTGGGTAGACCATGATCATACGACGGAGTCAGTGGGCCAGAGTTGTTTACAGGCTTGCTCGCTAGCTCGGAGCGCCTGGCCCAGGAAAAGTTGACTGTGGCGGTGGGCCGTGGCGTCTGCCAAGGAATCTCGCCCTGGGATTCTAATCTCGCCACCTTAAAGACGTCTTTCGAGAGACATCGTGCCCATAGGCGGCTCCCAAACCTCAGGAGTGTTGCTAACCCCCACAACAGCGTCTGGAGACGTGGAGAAGAAATCACAGGAGTGAATATTTAACTTCACTATACAAAACATACGTCTGGCACCGGTTCAGACGATAGCTAGAGCTCTACTTTACTTGACCCACTTGGCACTGAAGGTACTATGTTAAAACATGAACACTGATATTCACAAAAAATGACTAAGTTAAACTGAGTTAATATGGCGGCGTGGAACACAAGTGAACATACCTGGAGACGTGGAGAAGAAATCACAGAAGGAGTGATTTCCCCTCGCGCGCCTGCATATATACGGGCCTGAGGGCATATTCCTACTACAAAGATAAATTTCACTAACAATAGACCCTCTATTCACAGTAGTCGTTGGACACCTAGCTGTGACCGTCAGCGTCACAGATCAGGCTAATTTTCTACATCTATATTTATGATTTAATCAGAGGTTGAGTTTGTCAGTAAAGAGGTGAATTGAAGTTATATATGCGTTCGCAACTCTATTGGCCTGACCGCAAACCACATCCCCGGTCAAACGGCCGTTAAATCTGGGAGAATTTTGAGTTTGACAGGAACTGTTCAGAAGATGAATGACTTTCTTAAATAGACAACTGACACTAACTAAACTATGAACATCAGATTCTCTGATGTCGGGGCAACAAAACAATATAACTTCAGTAGCGATCAGAAACCCATGGATATCCCCATGGACGACCTAAAATACGCCACTCTAACTGGCAAACTCAACACTCGCCTACTTGACACGTCTTACTAACAATAAGGACAGTTGAAGCGTTCAACACCACTCACAATGGATCTTGAATGTTCCAACTGTAAACAGACATATCTAAGTTGACTCAAAACAAAGGTGTTCTCTCTCACATTCAAATACATTATATAGAGAGGTTTGTTTCAGTAAGTCAGAGAAAATGGGATAACGGAGGACTGAGGCGTCTTGAAGTGACGAGAAAACGGACTCCTCAGATGGAGGACTCAAAATAAAGCAGAGGTACATGTTTTGTGGGCTATTGAGCGTAATATGAATCATTTGATTTTGGCGTTAACTGACGTGTACGACCGTGGTCTTTACAAAGCTTTCCCCTCCCCAAGATTCAATATTATGCGGTATAGTCGACAAAACATTCACAGTAAATACATAATTTTCAAAACACAATATCTTGCAATACTGGGGTAATGGTCATCAATACAGGCAACACACATGGTTACATAATTTTCACATACATAAAATTTTGCAACTCAGTTGACTAATCACACAAACTCCCAGCCAGGGCAGATAAAATGAACACAGCACCACTTGTTATGGCACACAGAAGAACATAATCATACATCAATATTACAGAACATAATAATAAAAATAACAGGCCGGCCTGAATTACAGTTTTGTACACTTTTAACTGCACCATCCACCAGGACGGCAGGTAGTTTCCATCTTGGCAATTGATCAGACATGTATAACACTTTTAACTACAACATCCACTAGGATGACAGGTAGCTTTGTAGGACACTTTCAACTACAACATCCACTAGGATGACAGGTAGCTTTGTAGGACACTTTCAACTACAACATCCACTAGGATGACAGGTAGCTTTGTAGGACACTTTCAACTACAACATCCACTAGGATGACACTTTCAAAATTCAACAATTGAGATCTCAAGCTAGGAATAGTTAGACTGACCCCATCCAGCCACTGAAGTATTTGGGTTGACCTTATCACAAAAGAACCATTCTCCACTCGCGGGATGAGGCAAGATCGGAATGGCCAGAGTATGGACTCAAATAGACTTTAATGCCAGCGACCCGGTCCCCATGAAACCCCCAAAACCTCAGTGCCCTTCTGTTACTTTGCAATGCAAGCTTCTTAAACTGCACTAGGCCCATGTACTCTTGTACCTGCCTAGCAATTACTTCACCATGCATGCGTCTTAAACTGCACTAGGTCCATGTACACGCCTAGCCGTGACTAAAGTCCAGCCCAACTACCTCCTACATTAACCCAGGCCTACTGCAGATAGGACCTCCAAGCAACTTGATCACTCACACCAAACGATGTTCTCACTGCAGTAAGACACATCTACTCATTCCTCTTGTCCATGGTACATACTGACAATCCCTCCCCCAACAGGGTCACTCTGGCCACTTGACTGGCGAAGCCAACAGTTGATGTTCATCATTAACACATCTCAACAAGATGTAGATGCCCTTGACGGCAGAATCATCAGGTGGTAGCATTTACTTTTACTACTACAGTGCTTTTCACATTCAGCTCATCTCCGGTAACATCTTCATATTGGGTACTTACAAGGCCTAAGGGGCCCTACGCCTAAAGTACTAACAAAACTTAAAGAAACCAACTGCACTGCACCGCCTGTACCAATCAAAACTGCACAACTACACCTTCCCACTGGCAATTGTATGAAAGGGGAAACACTGGAAGGACTTTCTCAATACTCTAGCTAACCTGTCTGACAAGGTTGAAAAATCATTAGTCCACACTATGACATTATCGGGGTAGTTACATTCAACTCGGTTCTTCGCTGCAAAAGGGGTTACTACTTGGTTTACTTCTCTGGTAAAAATAATAAAAAGAATAACGGGACTGGTTGAAAAAACCCAAAAGATAAGCGTGTAAACCTTCATAAGTTATATTCCATCACTAAATGTGGTTAGGTCTCGACTTTTGTCGTTAAGTATTACTTTAATCATATGCGTCTTTCAAGTCTAAGGTAGAATACTATTCATTGCTTGACACTCTCTCTACTAATTTATCTAAGTTGGATAAGTCTAAGCATACTTAACAAAAGATCTATTCAAATCACTGATTTCCTCCTTTCTCACCCGAAGTCTAGTACCCATGATAACAACTAGCTTCCTCAGCCTCACCGGCAGTTTTCCTTTCATCAGGTTCTGATCCCGATGGAAAATCTCTAAACTTGATTTTCTCACTACCCCTCCGAGCCTTCGGCGTTCCCGGCCGATGAATGCTGGCCTCCATGGCTTTGGCAAGTTCTCGGAACTCACACATAAGTTGTAACTTATTCACAACTACTGTGATCATCGTGCGCTGATGTCACAACAAATCTTCCACAAAACAACCCCACCAAAGATAAATTCAATTAACACCCTTCCAGAGCAAAGGAGGTAAACGTTAACACATAAATGCCTCGGATACCTTTTAAATGGATACTCACCCAAAAAAAATTTAAAGCCAGTAATAGTATGGGTGACTCACTCAGCAGATTAAGTATCTCTAAAGACAACACTACAAGGTTTCAATTCACACAGTACTCATAGCAATGCTCAAAATAAAATACTTGATGGTACTTGACGAGAATGTCTCAAGAAAATATAACTCTGTAGATTTCACGAATGATAAACACTAAGCGGATTTTCTGTACTCACAAGAATTCACTGTCTTTTTCAAATGTCTTGACACTGTGTTTACACTACACAGTTTACTCTGTGCTTTACTCACAATTGGTGGTCCTTACATGTACAGAGGGTGTTTCCAGCAATCCATGTTCAGAGATTGTATGTCTTAGATGTCCATTTCACCACCGAGTCCTCAACCCAATCAATACTATGGCTGAAAATACACCGGAATTAGTTCTCAAATACATATAACCTCTTTACCAACAATGCATATCAGTCTACACTGTAAGAAATGGTAAGACAGTATGTAATAAAATTCTCTGTAAAAAAAAACAGGTTGAAAATTACAACACTGAAAAATTTAACACCAAACTTGTGTTATCTCAATAAATTCAATGGTAACAAATTGACTCCAACTGAGAATTAAAACTTTCTAGTTATTTCACAATTCAGTTCACTAGCAAAAGAAAAAATAATAACATAACATAACATACACATATAAACAAAATTTATATAACACTCACTTGGGTTATATGAAAATTTCAAAAGTTAGAAAAATACTTCAAGTGAGAATCTGAACACTTTCAATTGAAATCACAATACTTCCAATAAATGTCACAGCTAAAAATAAAACATTGGATTACATAACCTTTGTACACATGACACTTCTGGTGACACTCAAGAGATGAACTCAGTTCATCACACTCTGAACATGGCAGGTGTACTGTATACTTCCCACTCAATGTCTGTAAATATCCAAAGATTAACACAATGGTCACAAAAAAAATTACACAAATGTGCAATTACCACTTTCCTGAAATTTCACACAATAAAACTCACAAAGATGAGTTAGGTAGCTTATTTCAAAAAAAAAATTTGGTGCATTACCTAACTCTGTAACACAGAAAAATTATAACTTTCTTTCACAAAAGAAGTGGTGAAACTAAATCAATTGTTAGTTCTTACCTAACTCTTAAAAACTTTGCAGTTACCACTACAGTATTGTACTTGACACCAAAGTTTGTACTTTAAATTACACAATTATTTGTACTCATTACTGATGACAAAACTTATACATTTCTGTATACTGTATTCTGAGAAGACAAATTCACCAAGTATCACACCTCATTCGTACAAATTGGTTCTCAAATGAAAATAATCCCACTAGCTGGTCACCATTTGTAACGGGCCGCGTTTACTCTTTTCAATAATTTACCATCAGTTATTCTTATATGTTCTTTATCTCTATATACCTTATATTCTTATATAAGTAACTCGTATGCTTCTCTGCTTATGTTTTCCAAGTCAATGTTCTTTCTTTTCATTTCCTTTCATATAGATTGTATTCTCAGTTTCAATGTTCTTACCTTTCTGAAGTTTACTTTGTTTTATGTCTATTCTTATACATGGGTTAGTCTGGGGAACCATGTTATTCTTTGTACAACACTTTTTATACTTACAAAGGGTAGCTGCCACCACCCAGACTTTTCATTATATAACCTAACTCATGGAAAGTTGTTGGGTAGTGTGGTAGATGTCTAGGCACGTGAGTAAGTATTATTTTCTGGGAACCAATGTTTAGAAGGAGCAGAGTGGTGATACTCAGATTACTAATTCAATATTTATTAACACAGTGAGTGGAGAAGATGCATCTTAAATTCACTCAGGCTAAACAGAACCGCAATTAACTTATTAAATCATCAAACACTTCAAGAGCTTATTACCTCATTCAACACCTCCAAATACTCATTACTTTATTAGACAATTGGGATATCATTACCTTGATACATGAGATTCCGTAACTATTATTCACAAGCCATCACTGGACCCTCAGGTCTTACTTTAACAAGTAACACATTACCTCTTCACTTCTTGATTAGAGCATGATACTCTCAGGTTATTCGTTCATGATTACTACAGATGAATACATAACACATTGGACTAACTCCACAATTATAGTAACATACAATACATCCTGTTAGTTTGCAAGGAACAACC
>NW_024735863.1:0-9387 GCF_018991925.1 Homarus americanus
TTCGAGAGGCGAGGAGAGTGATGATGGAAAAAAGTAGATATAAGAGAGGAAGGGGAGGGAAGAAGGAGAGGAGGAGGAGAGGAGAAGAAAGGAGGAACAGAATGCAGAAGAAGAAGAAAGGAGGAGAATAAAGAAGAAAGAAAATAGAGAAAAGGAAGAGAAAAAAGAAAGAAAGAAAGAAAGAAAGGTGTAGGAGGGAGAGAGAAGGAGAGTGAGTGGGTCGTGTGATAAAGGTGAAGAGAAATGGGGAGTTAACGTATGAGAAAGAGGGAAGAAGAAGAAGAAGAGGGAAGGAGAAGGAGAAGGAGAAGAATTGGTGCGTTGTATGGCAATGGTGAGAAGAAAGAGTGTGTGGGAGGGAAAAGTGCAAGAGGATGTGTGTTTGTGTGTGTGAGAGAGAGAGAGAGAGGGAGAGAGAGAGAGAGAGAATGTGTGATGTAAGGGGGAAGAGAATGGTATGATAGATGGAGAAGCAATAGGCAAAAGAGGAAGAGAAGTAGGATAAGGAGAGAAGTAGGAGAAGGAGAGAAGTAGGCAGCGTAGCGTATAGTGTTGGTGGGGAGGTGGGGGAGGAGGAAGAGGTGGAGGAGGAGGAAGAGGTTGGGGAGGAGGAGAAGGTGGGGAAGGAGGAAGAGATGCAGAAGGAGGAGGAGGGAGGGAGGAGGGCAGTATCTCGCTGAGTAGGCAGCACCAATAACTGTAATGGTTGTAGCACAGTCCCTCACTTTTTCACCTCGTAGAGAAAGAGAGAGAGAGAGAGAGAGAGAGAGAGAGAGAGAGAGAGAGAGAGCCCAATTTTTTCTGTGTATGGATGTCTCTGAAAACAATTCCTCTCTCTCTCTCTCTCTCTCTCTCTCTCTCTCTCACACACATCAACACCCAGCTCAGGTATTTATAAAACTATCTACCTGTCTATTACATCAGCCATGCGAGTGTTTCCAGGTACACCCAACACCTCTCCCGCCAAGTGTTGTTGTCTTGCGGCTGATAATGTAGACTGACAGGTGAACTACAGGTAGACCGACCCTCCCTGATGAGGCTGCCTGCCAGTGTGTAAAGGTGCACTCACCACCTCCCACCACCCGCCCACTAACTCCACTATGATTATGATAAAGGAAACCGATGCTAACTTGATCTGTGTTAACTTTATTTAAACTAATCAATATTAACTTGAGCTAACCTTATTTTTCACCTAATGTATCGAAATAAACTAATCTAACTTCATCCATTGCCATATAACCTAACCTAACCTAACCTAACCGAATTGAAAAACTCTCGTTGTGTCGTAGCTAAAGTGAGACAGTTAGATACGTACTCCGATCAGCAGTTAGTTGACACCTGGAGAACGCGTCCTTATCTCTGTTGCTGTAGGTGAATCATGATACAGTCTTGTCAACTTTACCCTACCTTTCCTCCCCTCCCCCCCCTCCCCATTTCTCTCCCCTTCCAACACCCTCACTCCCACCTCCTCACCTTCCTCCCCACCTATCCACCCCACTTTCCTCCCCTCCCCCCCCTCCCCATTTCTCTCCCCTTCCAACACCCTCACTCCCACCTCCTCACCTTCCTCCCCACCTATCCACCCCACCACTCCTACCTACCTCCCCACCTACACCTCACTCCCACCTCCTCACCTTCCTCCCCACCTATCCACCCCACCACTCCTACCTACCTCCCCACCTACACCTCACTCCCACCTCCTCACCTTCCTCCCCACCTATCCACCCCACCACTCCTACCTACCTCCCCACCTACACCTCACTCCCACTTCCTCACCTTCCTCCCCACCTATCCACCCCACCACTCCTACCTACCTCCCCACCGACACTCACTCCCATGATCCTCACTTCCTCACCTCTAATCTCTTGACCCTTCCTCACGCCCCACCTTCCCACCTCCCCACTCCTCCCTACCTGAGCTTTTCATTAAAAATTGTCTTTGATAACGGGAGGAGGGAGGCGGGAGGAAGCTGGCGGGAGGAAGGTTCTACAGCAATAAAACTCTTCCTGCCTTCACCTGCTTCCTACAAATATTTTTTTATTTATTTTTTTATTTTTTTTTTGTCGAGTTGAAAAGATCACCTGGAGATTGGTCGACGAATTTTTTTTAATGTGTAGCTGCAGGCAAGTGTTTGTTTGTTTGTTTGTTTATTAGTTTGTTTGTTTCTTTGTTTCGTTGTTTGTTTGTTTGTGTGATGGAAGTTTATAAATTTATTGTCTGTGTATTAGATTTTTTTTGGTTTTTATTTTTAACTTTTTGTTTGTTTTTTGTTTGAGTTTTTTGTGAGAATGTGTTTGTGTGTGAGAGAGAGAGAGAGAGAGAGAGAGAGAGAGAGAGAGAGAGAGAGAGAGAGAGAGAGAGTCGAGAAGGCCATTTGGAAAATAAAAAATAATCAGGGTCGAGTTACAATATTTGAAAGGGAGTGACGGTGAGTGACGGTGGGGGACAGATATATGACAGAGTGACGGTAAGTGACGGTGAGTGTCGGTGGGGGGCAGATATATGACAGAGAATGACGGTGAGTGACGGTGGATGACAGATACGTGGCATAGAGTGACGCTGAGTGACGGGGAGTGACGATAAGTGACGGAGGAGGACAAATATGAGCCATAGTGACGGTGAGTGACGGTGAGGGACAGATATAGGGTATACAAAGGCGTTAAGTGCCGGGGAGTGACGGTGGGGGACAGTAAGTAACAGGGAGTGACAGGTGTGGACAGAATAGGTTGACAGCTGACAGGTGTTGGCAGAGTAGGTTGACAGCTGACAGGAGTTGGCAGAGTAGGTTGACAGCTGACAGGAGTTGGCAGAGTAGGTTGACAGCTGACAGGGGTTGGCAGAGTAGGTTGACAGCTGACAGGAGTTGGCAGGGTAGGTTGACAGCTGACAGGAGTTAGCAGAGTAGGTTGACAGCTGACAGGAGTTGGCAGAGTAGGTTGACAGCTGACAGGAGTTGGCAGAGTAGGTTGACAGCTGACAGGAGTTGGCAGAGTAGGTTGACAGCTAACTGGGGTTAGCAGGCTAGGTTGACAGATGACAGGGGTTGACTAGGTAGGTTGACAGCTGACTGGTTGGTAGGGTAGGTTGACAGCTGGCAGGGGTTGGCAGAGTAGGTTGACAGCTGACGGGTTGGCAGAATAAGTTGACAGCGACGGGTTAAGAATAAGTTGACAGCTGACAGGGGTTGACAGAATAGGGTTGACAGCTGACAGGGTTGGCAGGGTAGGCTGGGACAGCCACAGGTGACAGGGGTTGGCAGAATAAGTTGACAGCTGACGGCGACAGCTGGGTCAGGGAAGTTGGTAGGGTAGGCTGACACAGGGGATTGGCTAGGGGAAGTTGACAGCTGACTGGGGTTATTTACTAGGGGTTGGACAGCTAACAGGGGTTAAGAGGGGTAGCTTGACAGCTGACAGGGAGTTGGTAGGGTAGGTTGACGGCTGACAGGGGTTGGCTAGGTAGGTTTATAACTGACGGATTGGTAGGGTAGGTTGACAGCTAACAGGGGTTGGCAGGGTAGTTTGACAGCTGACAGGGGTTGGCTAGGTAGGTTTACAGCTGACGGGATGGTAGGATAGGTTGACAGCTGACAGGGGTTGGCTAGGATAGGTTGACAGCTGACGGGTTGGTAGGATAGGTTGACAGCTGACAGGGGAGAGATATATTTTTGTCAAGGGGATTTATTGACAGTGAGCCGATAAGGTATGGAATAGTTGTCAGGAGTTGACACATATTTGGCACTGGAGAGAAAAATAGACATATATAGAGACAGAATAGAGAGACAGAAGGAGAGAGAAAGAGAGAGACATAGAATAGATACAGACAGAATAGAGAGACAGAAGGAGAGAGACAGAAGGAGAGAGAAAGAGAGAGACATAGAATAGATACAGACAAAATAGAGAGACAGAAGGAGAGAGAAAGAGAGAGACATAGAATAGAGACAGAATAGAGAGACAGAAGGAGAGAAAGAGAGAGACATAGAATAGATAGAGACAGAATAGAGAGAGACAGAAGGAGAGAAGAGAGACATAGAATAGATAGAGACAGAATAGAGAGACAGAAGGAGAGAGACAGAAGGAGAGAGACAGAAGGAGAGAGACATAGAATAGATAGAGACAAAATAGAGAGACAGAAGGAGAGAGACATAGAATTGATACAGAACAGAGAGACAAGGAGAGAGAAAGAGAGAGACATAGAATAGATAGAGACAGAATAGAGAGACAGAAGGAGAGAGACAGAAGGAGAGAGAAAGAGAGAGACATAGAATAGATACAGACAGAATAGAGAGACAGAAGGAGAGAGACAGAAGGAGAGAGACATAGAATAGATAGAGACAGAATAGAGAGACAGAAGGAGAGAGACATAGAATAGATACAGAACAGAGAGACAAGGAGAGAGAAAGAGAGAGACATAGAATAGATACAGACAGAATAGAGAGACAGAAGGAGAGAGACAGAAGGAGAGAGACATAGAATAGATACAGACAGAATAGAGAGACAGAAGGAGAGAGACATAGAATAGATACAGAACAGAGAGACAAGGAGAGAGAAAGAGAGAGACATAGAATAGATAGAGACAGAATAGAGAGACAGAAGGAGAGAGAAAGAGAGAGACATATATGAAGGGAGGATATGTGTGTGTGTGTGTATCTGTGGATTGCGTTCACTTGTAAGAATATCCTGGAATGCAGCCATGTGCGTATTTGGTGAAGTACACACATATGTGTGAATATACTGTGTGCGTACAGTCATGAACAAGGTGTCATAAGAACTCATCAGCTTTACTCTGGTAAGACAACCACTCTCCCTACCTGGCTCTATGTTGGCTATGTTGACTATGTTGAATATGTTGGGTCTATGTTGGGTCTATGTTGTATCTATGTTGCTCTATTTTGACATTGTTGGCTCTATGTTGACTGCTTGACTATATTCGGTCTGTTGGATAAGTTAACTATGTAGAGTATGTTGACTTTATCTAATATACTATAGCTCTATCCAAATGTGTCTGTCTGTCTGTCTGTCTGGGCAGCCGAAACGGCACATTCGTTTTTCATCAAACGTGGTGGAAAAATCGCAAAAAAATCGTAGAGTGGAACAAACCTGGTCCCATGTCGATGGTTTCTTTAGGAAGGCATTAATAAACCATTTTATTTATGATGGAAAACGCACCCTAATTAACCATGCAAGTTTACGGACTTGCCTCACCCTCATTCGCTGTACGCTGTCAGCCTGATACAATACAGTACAATACAATACAATACCATACCATACAAAACAATACACAACGAACTATAAATATTTGTAAGAATAAAACATAATTATATAGACATGTAAGACTCACAACTTGATAAGATATCCGTAAGACATTAGCTATTGGAAAGGTGATTAAATGTTTTGTTATTAATCCAGTGTGAAATGTGTTGGTATTGGTGGTACAATCCTAATGGTCTCTAATCCTGTTGATTAGGTGAGGTTAATCTGGGTTTATTGAGATTAAAGATAAGGTGTGGGGTTTATTCTACCTGTGTTAGTCTCAGGTACGACCCTTATTGTAACAATCACGACCATGATTATAACAACCACGACCATGATTACAACAAGGACCATGATTATAACAACCAGGACCATGATTATAACAACCACGATCATGATCATAACAACCACGACCATGATTATAACAACCACGACCATGATTAGAACAACCACGATCATGATCATAACAACCACGACCATGATTATAACAACCACGACCATGATTATAACAACCACGACCATGATTATAACAACCACGATCATGATCATAACAACCACGACCATGATTATAATAACCGCGACTAGGATTTTAACAACCGGAACTATGATTATAACAACCACGACCATGATTATAACAACCACGACCATGATTACAACCAGGACCATGATTATAACAACCAGGACCATGATTATAACAACCACGACCATGATTATAACAACCACAACCATGATTATAACAACCACGATCATGATCATAACAACCACGACCATGATTATAACAACCACGACCATGGCGAGGTCACAGGTCGAAAGATTTAATGGCATCACACGCCAGCACTGTAGCTGAAGCCAGCGGCGATAACACTCCCGGCGTTGGGCAATCGCCCAAGATTTACGGTGTGGCGTGTTCAATAAGGTAAACACGGGTCACTGGCCTTCGGAACTCCCTAGATACGGTTCACACAAGCACCTGGCGCACTAGACCATTGGCTCCCGGGACTGTTGTCGTGACCCTGCCCAATGGCCATTTGTTGCGAGGAAGATCTTCTCCGGTGACGAAGACAAGGTCGCCTTTCTGGAGATTACAAATTGGTACTATGTACCTCTGTCTTTTGCGGAGTAGTGGAATGTACTTCCTCACCCAGCGTTTCCAGAAGCGGTCTGCTAGGAACTGCACGTGCCGCCACCGTTGTTGATGTACGTCTTTCAGAAGAGATCCTCCCCATGGCAGATCAGCATGTGGGCCACCGTGGAGAATGTGGGCTGGTGTAAACGCTTCGAGGTCTCTCATGTCGCTCGACGCAGGTGTGATGGTTCGACTATTTATTATTGTTTCCACTTCACAAATAGCATCTGCAGTCGGTATTCATCCAGGACTTGTGTCCCCAGAACTGTTCTGAGAACCTTCTGACCACCCAAACCTCAAAGCATTTCTTCCCTTTGTGAAATACGCCCACATTTCTAAATACATCATGTTGAACCTGACTAATAGAAAGGAGACATTCAGAGTGTCTCCCCTTCAGCTTGCTGGAAGTCGCGGTTGTTCAGCTCTGGAGGAACAACTTCTACCTCTGGGTCTCGGTCACCTTTGTCCCTGTTCACCTTTCCCCTTCGTTGCTCTAGATCCATTTCCACAACCTCTTGTCCTTTTATTGATATTCATTTGCAGCTCCGGTTAGGTCTCAGAGTTTGTTCGGTGAACCACTGCTCACCGCCTGTATTTGGTGGTGCAGCTCGCTGCTTGTATTTATGTTTGATGATAGCAGGTCACTGTTGGTTGCTCGTGGTGTTACAAGTGGCACTTCACTGTTGGCTGCTTATGGTGTTACAAGTGGCAGGTCACTGCCGGTTGCTTATGGTGTTACAAGTAGCATTTCACTGCCGGTTGTTTACGGTATTACAAGTGGCATTTCACCTCCGGTTGTTTACGGGGTTACAAGTAAATTTAATCACGCTTATCGTGTACTTCGTCTAGTTGGTTATTTGTTACCTTAAAACCGGTGGTAATGAATCAATTTTCCTTTCCTCCATAATCTCAGTAGCGGGCGACAGCTCTACTTGTACGAAAAGGAGTACTCGCAACCAGTGGTCCACACTCATATGACAGTGTCCCGACCAGTGCTGCTGCAGTGTATGTTTCCAATTTAAGGGTACAAGTATGCAATACCAAAGGAGGACATGAAATTGAGATATCATTCGACGATTTCCTAATTTTACGCAAGGTTAGTAACATATTAATTCGTTGCTGATGCAGTAGAAAGGGCGATGAATTTGACAGGTCAACGGATATGGTCATTCTGGTACCATCGTGTAGTGAAAGCAGAAGGATTGTACACTGATTAGTACTTCTGATGTTTTCGTCTGGCATCCACTATGTAAGGCTCCTTATATCATCGGCTAATATCGTCTCACATTTGGTCTAATTGTATTTGTTATGATAAATTAGTTTATTTACTTCCTTTGGATAAGTGTTCCATGCACCAGTTTCGTGCCGTTTCGTACAGAAAACAGAAACTGGTATCGTTCAAGAAAATCTACTCAATATTTCTTAATACACACCTGTATTTACGACCTTGGATCACGGTTATGTCAAACTGCACCAAATTAACTCCGACTAAATTGTCTGTGTATTGAATCACATAGTACAAGCTTCTTTTAGGATTATTGTTCACTAACACCTTTGGTGTTGCTTATGAATTAAGAGGCTCTGATTCATTCATCGTTTTTTTGGTATCAGTATTACACCAAATATAATACATCTTTGCGGATTACATGTATGTGCAAGTAAACTGATGTTCAACTAGAGGTTCTCTGCAATACTACTATATTTGGTGAAATCCTATGCATACCACATGGGTGCACGGAGATTATTTAATGCTTGTGAGAGTCAACGTCTAAAATATTCTCAACAACTGACATCTCCAGGTTATGCCTCCTCGTCCCCATTTCCAAGAAGATTGGTTAGCGAAGGACGTTTTGCTGTTGACTAGCTTGAGTACCAGGAACTCCGACCAAGGCATATCGTCAGGTTTGCCATAAATACTGAAGTGCCGAGACATCATCGTTGAAACGCCACCGCACCTCAAGGCAGCATACGGGTAAGGAAGAACTCCTCAAAGCTAGCACCTCTGCTCCGGGTGGCACGTTTGTTCATTGTGGTCAGCCTGGCGGCGGTGCCTTTGATCAACCTGACACGTCTTCACCCTGCCGGGGCCATACTGAGCGCCGCGGCGAAGGCAACTGTCCTATTCGCAGCGTTTTTGGCAGAACATGATGCCATTCAGGTGATTTAGTGTTTGTTTCCTCTTGTGTTTTAGCCCAAAATGTAATGGCACTGCTCAATAAGTGGTCGTGTTAATCTGTCCCAAGTAAGGGTGGCAGAAATCTTAATCATTTAGCAGCATGTGATCTCACAATCTTCAGTTGCAAGTGTTACGAGTTGGGGATTTAGAATATAGTTAAAAGTCTACCCAAATCCCAACAGGCAACAACAATAAAAAAACAAAGACAATCGGACTATAAAAGGGTAGACAAAGGATGCGAGTTTTTGTTGTGTATAATAAAGTACCATAAATTCCTTAACAAAATATTCAGCTTTCTATAATTTACCCTTAACCATACTTAACCTAAACATTAACAGTATATACATATTTATACAACATACAATAATTTGAAGCAAGGTGGACGTGGGGAGGCAATATAAGATTACAAATACTTAAGTGGGGAGCTGAGATGGCTGACGAGTAAGGCTGAGTATTGTGGACGGTGGTAGGTAGTCACTGTGCCGTAGGTTTCCAGGATAGGTGATCCTGTGGTCACTCCCCAGAGTGAACTGCCCTCTCATCGAACTGGAGCTGACGAAGAAGACTTTGAGGAGGTGACGCAACAACCAGGATATGGAGAAGGGAAACCCCGGAGTGGTAACAGAGTAGTCATACTCGGGTTTCGTCCCTAGATGGCGTTGCTCGTGGTGCTGGGTAGGTAGATCAGGACAATAGATGGCGTGGTTCGTAGTGCTGGGTAGGTAGATCATGACAATTGGTGGCGTGGTTCGTAACACAAGTATAGCCAAATAAATTTAATATTTCTTTTTGCTTATGTGACCACCTTGACGATCCCAATAAGCGAATGTTCC
>NW_024735864.1:0-54426 GCF_018991925.1 Homarus americanus
TGATGTGCTTCGTTGATTTACGTATTGCTGGCGATTGCGCCACTTATTCTTATCGCCCCCTACGCCGTTAATTGCCCGTGGGCAGCGCCACTCATTCTGATCGCTCCTTGCGCCGTTAATCGCCCGTAAGGCCATTGCCGCCACTCATTTTATCGCGCCCCTGCCGCTGTTAATCGCCCGTGAGCGTTACTACCACTCATTCTTACGCCTTCCCCTGCTGCGTTAATAGCCCGTTAGCGATTGCGCCCTTTCATTCTTATTGCCCCCTGCCGCCGTTAATCGGACGAAGGCTGATTGCCGTCACTCATTCTTATCGCCCCTTCGCCGTTAGTATTGCCCGTAAGCGTTGCGCCAGTCATTCTTGTTGCTCCTGCGCCGTTAATCGCCGTAACGCGATTGCCGCCACTCTGTTATTGCTCGCCCCTGCAGTCACTCATTATTATCGACCCCTGCGCCATTAATAGCCTGAAGGTGTTTTCGCCGACTCATTCTTATCGCCTTCCTTACGCCGTTGTCGCCGTGAGCGTTTTCGTCATTTTGTCGCCTCCCTGCGTTAATCGCCTAAGGTGATTTTCACCAATCATTCTTGCTCGCCTTCCTGCGCATTCGTCGCCGTGGCGTTGCCTTACTCATTTTTATCGCCTCCTGCGCTGTTAATCGGCGTAGTGGTGCCGCTCATTCTTTTGCCTTTGCCGTGGTGTCGCCGAAACGTTGGCTGTTATTATAGCATATTGCCGTTAATAAACGATGGCGTTGCTCCCTCGTTCTTGTCGCCCCTGCGCCGTTGGATATCCGTATGGCGTTGCGCATGTTCTTACTGCCCCCTTACGCCGTTAATCGACCGTGGTGATTGCCTGCGCTTCTTAAGTGCCTGCCGCCGTTAATCGCCCGAGCGTTGCGCCACTTTCATTCTTATCGCCCCTGCGGCCGTTAATCGCCCGCGGCGATTGCGCCGCATCGTCTTATCGCCCCCCTGCCGCCGTTAATCGCCCGTAAAGCGTTTACGCCACCGTTCTTATTGCCCCCCTGCTGCCGTTAATTGCCCGTGGCGGTTGCCGCCAATCATTCTTATTGCCCCCCTGCCGCCGTTAATCGCCCGTAACGCGTTGCCGTCACTCATTATTGTCGCCCCCTGCGCCCACTCATTGTATCGCCCCCCTGCCGCGTTAATCGCCGTAAGGCGATTGCACGCCCTCATTCATATTGCCCCCCCTGCCACCGTTATCGCCGTAACGCGATTGCCGCCAGCTCATTATTATCGCCCCCTGCTGCGTTAAAAAGCCCGTGAAGCGTTGCCACCACTCATTCTTATTGCCCCTCTGCCACCGTTAATCGTCTGTAGGCGATTGCCTCACTCATTCTTATCGCCCCTGCCGCCGTTGATCGCCCTCAGAGCGTTGCCGCCACTCATTCTTATCACCTTCCTGTCGCGGTTATCGCCCGTGGCGATTGCGGCCACTCATTCTTTTGCCCCCTGCCTCCATTAATTCGACCGTATAAGGCGTTGCCGCCACTCATTATTATTGCCCCCGCCGCCATTATGCCCGTGAGGCGTTGCGCCTTCTTATCGCCCCCCACCGCGTTAATTGCCCGTAAGCAGCGCCACTCATTCAGATCGCTCCCTTGCCGCCGTTAATCGCCCGTAAGGCCATTACGCCACTCCTTTTTATCGCCCCCTGCCGCCGTTAATCGCCCGTAGGCGGTTGCTACCACTCATTCTTATCGCCCCCCTGCTGCCGTTGTCGCCCGGTAAGCGTTGCCGCCCTCATTCTTATACCCCCCTGCGCCGTTAATCGAGCAGCGTTACTGCCACTCATTCTTATCGCCCCCTTCCGCCGTTAATTGCCCGTGAAGCGTTGCGCCAGTCATTCTTATTGCCCCCTCCGCCGTTAATCGCCCGTAACGCGTTGCCGCCACTCATTATTGTCGCCCCCTGCCGCCGCTCATTATTATCGACCCCTGCGCCATTAATCGCCTAAGGTGATTTTCGCCACTCATTCTTATCGCCTTCACCGCCGCGTTAATCGCCCGTAAAACGGTGCCGCCACTCATTTTATCGCCTCCCTACGCGTTAATCGCCTAAGTGATTTTCACCACTCATTCTTATCGCCTTCCTGCGCCCGTTAATCGCCCGTAGGCGTTGCCGCCACTCATTTTATCGCCTCCCTGCCGCCGTTAATCGGCCGTGAGCGATGCGCCACTCATTCTTATTGCCCCCTGCGCCCGTTAATCGCCCGAAGCGTTGCGCCACTCATTCTTATCGCCCCCTACCGCCGTTAATCGCTTGTAAGGCGGTTGCCGCCACTCATTCTTATCGCCCACTGCGCGTTAATCGCCCGTAAGGCGATTGCCGCCACTCATTCTTACTGCCCTGCCGCCGTTAATCGACCGTAAGGTGATTGCCACCATGTAGCCCCTGCCGCCGTTAATCGCCCGAGCGTTGCCGCCACATTCTTATCGCCCCCTGCCGCCGTTAATCGCCCGTGAGGCGATTGCGCCACTCATTCTTATCGCCCCCTGCCGCCGTTAATCGCCCGTGGCGTTACTCATTCTTATTGCCCCCCTGCTGCGTTAATTGCCCGTAAGGCGTTGCGCCAGTCATTCTTATTGCCCCCTGCCGCCGTTAATCGCCACGTCGCGCATTGCGTCACTCGTATTATCGCCCCCTGCCGCCACTCATTATTATCGCCCCCTGCACGCCGTTAGTTCGCCCGTGAGCGGTGCCGCCACTATTCATATTGCCCCCTGCCGTTATCGCCCGTAACGCGTTGCCGCCTCGTATTATCGCCCCTGCTGCGTTAAAAGCCCGTGGCGTTGCCACCACTCATTCTTATTGCCCCTCTGCCACCGTTAATCGTCTGTAAGGCGATTGCCTCCCACTCATTCTTCTCGCCCCCTGCCGCCGTTAATCGCCGCAAGCGTTGCGCCACTCATTCTTATCACCTTCCTGTCGCGGTTGTCGCCCGTAAGGCGTTGCGGCCACTCATTTTTTGCCCCCCTGCTCCATTAATCGACCGTGAGCGATTGCCGCCACTCGTATTTTGCCCCTGCCGCCGTTAATTGCCCGTGAGCGATTGCCGCCACTTCTTATCGCCCCCCTACGCGTTAATTGCCCGCTGAACAGCCGCCACTCATTCTGATCGCTCCTTGCGCCGTTAATCGCCGTCAAAGCATTGCCGCCACTCATTTTATCGCCCCCTGCGTTAATCGCCCGTGAGCGTTGCTACCACTCATTCTTATCGCCCCCTGCTGCCGTTAGTCGCCCGTGAGGCGTTGCCGCCACTCATTCTTATTGCCCCCTTGCCGCCGTTAATTGCCCGTAGGCGTTGCCGCCATCATTCTTATTGCCCCCCTCCGCCGTTAATCGCCCGTAACGCGTTGCCGCCACTCATATTATCGCCCCCCCTGCGCCACTCATTATTGTCGCCCCCTGCGCCAATACGCCCTCATTTTTCGCCCCTGCGCCACTCATTTTTATCGACCCCTGCCGCGTTAATCGCCCTAGGTGATTTTCGCCACTCATTCTTATCGCCTTCCTGCCGCGTTAATCACCCGTGAGCGTTGCCGCCACTCATTTTATCGCCTCCTGCGCCGTTAATCGGCCGTGAGCGTGCGCCACTCATTCTTGTGCCCCCTGCCGCCGTTAATTGCCCGTGACGTTACGCCACTCATTCTTATCGCCCCCTGCCGCCGTTAATTGCCCGTAAGGCGTGCCGCCACTCATTATTATCGCCCCCCCTGCCGCCGTTAAAAGCCCGTAGGGCGTGCCTCCCTATTCTTATTGCCCCTCTGCCGCCGTTAATCGTCCGTAGGCGTTGCCGCCACTCATTCTTATCGCCCCCCTGCGCCGTTGTCGGCCGCAAGCGTTGCCGCCACTTTCATTCTTATCACCTTCCTGCCGCCGTTAATCGCCGGTAAGGCGGTGCGGCGACTCGTGTATTGCCCCTGCTCCGTTAATCGACCGTTATGGCGATTGCCGCCACTCATTCTTATTGCCCCCGCCGCGTTAATCGCCCGTGCGATTGCCGCCACTCATTCTTATCGCCCCCTGCCGCCTTTAATCGCCCGTGAGCAGTTGCCTACCCTCATTCTCATTGCCCATCTGCGCCCGTTAATCGCCGTAAGCGGTGCCTGCCTCATTCTTTTTGCCCCCTGCCTCCGTTAATCGACCGTAGCGGCGTGCGCCACTCTTCTTATCGCCCCCTGCGCGTTAATCGCCGTAAACGTGCCCGCCCACTCATTCTTATTGCCCCCTGCCGCCGTTAGTCCCGTGGCTTGCGCCCACTCATTCTTGTGCCCCTGCTGCCGTTAATCGACCTTACGTAAGCGTGCCGCCACTCATTCTTATTGCCCCCTGCGCCGTTAATCGCCGTAAAGCGTTACGCCACTACGTTCTTATTTTGTTGCCGTTATCGACCGTAAAGCGTTGCCGCCAATCATTATTGCCCCCCCTGCCGCCGTTAATCGCCCGTAACGATTGCCCGTCACTCAATATTATCGCCCCCCTGCGCACTCTTTATTATCGCCCCCCCGTTAATCGCCCGTAATGTGATTGTCGCCACTCATTCTTATCGCCTTCCTGCCGCCGTTAATCGCGTAAGGCGATTGCCGCCAATCATTTTATCGCCCCCCTGCCCCCGTTAATCGCCCGGCGTAAAGTTGCGCTTCATTCTTATTGCCCGCTGCCACGTTAATCGCTTGACGGTGCCACCACTCATTATTATCGCCCCCTGCCGCCCGTTAAAAGCCCCTTAAGGCGGTGCACCACTCATTCTTATTGCCCCTCTACCGTTAATCGTCGTAAGGCGATGCCGCCACATTCTTATCGCACTCCTGCGCGTTATCGCCCCGCGAGCGATCCGCCCGCAACTCTTATCGCCCGCCAGCCGCCGTTAATCGCTTACGTAGGCGATTGCACCACTCATCTTTGCCCCCTGCCTCCGTTAATTGCATTGCGTAAGCGTTGCGCCCTCTTATTATTGCTTTACGCCGTTAATCGAGCGGCGTTGCCGCCACTCATTCTTATCGCCCCCTGCCGTTGTCGCGCAGGGCGTTGCCTGACTTTGTTATTATTTGTGCGATTGATTGCCCGCCAGGCGTTGCGCCACTCTATTCTTATTACCCCCCTGCTGCCGTTAATCGCCGTACTTGCGCGATTGCCACTCATTATTATCGCCCCTGCGCCGTTAATTGGCCGTAAACGGCCGCCACTCATTCTGATCACCCCCTGCCGCCGTTAATCACCGTCAGCGGTGCCGCCACTCATTTTTTCGCCCCCCTGCCGCGTTAATCGCCGTAGGCATTGCCACCACTCATTCTCATTGACCATCTGCGCCCTTAATCGCCCGAGCAATTGCGCCACTCATTCTTATTGCCCCCTGCCGCCGTTGATTGCCCGTAGGCGTTGCCGCCACTCATTCTTATCGCCCCTCTGCGCGTTAATCGCCGTGAGCGATTGCGCCAATAATTCTTATTGCCCCCCTGCACGCGTTAATCGCCCGTAACGCGATTGCCGCCACTCATTATATCGCCCCCTGCCATACTCATTATTATCGACCCCTGCGTTAATCGCCCGTGGGTGATTTTCGCCACTCTTTCTTATCGCCTTCCTACCGCGTTAATCGGCGTCGCCCGTGAGCGTGCCACTCATTTTTTCGCCTCCCTGCCGTCGTTAGCGGTAGCGGATTTGCCTCCTCATTCTTATTGCCCCCTGCCGCCGTTAATTGCCCGTGAGGCGATTGCGCCACTCATTCTTATCGCCCCCTGCGCCGTTAATTGCCCGTAAGCGTTGCGCCACTCATTCTTATCGCCTTCCTGCACGCCGTTAATCGCCCGTAAGGCGTTACGCCACTCATTTTATCGCCTTCCTGCCGCGTTAATCGCCCGTAAACGTTGCGCCCGCCAGCTCATCTTTCCTGCCGCCGTTAATCGCCCTAAGTGATTTTCGCCACTCATTCTTATCGCCTTCCTGCCCGCGTTAATCGCCCGTGAGCGTTGCCGCCACTCATTTTGTCGCTCCTGCCACCGTTAATGCCGGCGATTGCGCCTCGTTCCTTTAATTGCCGTGGGCGTTACGCCGCATTCTTATCGCCCCCCTGCGCCGTTAATTGCCCGTAAAGCGTTGCCGCCACTCATATTATCGCCCCCTGCCCGTTAAAAAGCCCGTAAGGCGTTGCCGCCACTCATTGCCTGCCCCTCTGCCGCGTTAATCGTCCGTGAGCGTTACTTCCTCATTCTTATGCTCCACCTGCACGCGGTTATCGCCCGCAAGCGTTACGCCTCATTCTTATCACCTTCCTGCGCCGTTAGTCGCCGGTAAAGCAGTGCGACGACTTCGTTCTTATTGCCCCTGCCTCCGTTAATCGACCGTATGGCGTTGCCACTCATTCTTATTGCCCCCTGCCGCGTTAGCCGCCGCGTTGCCGCCACTCATTCTTATCGCCCCCTGCCGCCGTTAATTGCCCGTGGGCAAGCGCACTCATTCTTATCGCCCCCTGCACGCCGTTAATCAGCCCGTGAGCGTTGCCGCCACTCATTCTTATCGCCCCCCCTGCCGCCGTTAATCGCCCGTAGGGCGGTGCACCTATTCTCATTGCCCATCTGCCGCCTGTCGCACGTAAGGCGTTGCCACCACTTTCATTCTTTTGCCCCCTGCCTCCGTTAATCGACGTATGGCGATTGCCGCCACTCATTCTTATCGCTGCCGCCGTTAATCGCCCGTAAAGCGTTGCCGCCACTCATTCTTATTGCCCCCTGCCGTTAGTACCGTAAGGCGAAAGCCGCTGACTCATTATTATTGCCCCTCTGCCGCCGTCATCGCGTATGGCGATTGCCGCCACTCATTCTTATTGCCCCCCTGCCGCCGTTAATCGCCGTGGCGTTGCGCCACTCATTCTTATTGCCCCCTGCTTCCGGTAGTGCCCGTAAGAGCGATTTCCACCACTCATTCTTATTGCCCCCTGCTCCGTTAATCTCGCCCGTAACGCGATTGCCGCCACTCATTCTTATCGCCCTGCCGCCGTTAATTGCCCGTAAGCGATTGCCGCCACTCATTATTATCGCCCCCTGCGCCGTTAAAGCCCGTGAGCGATGCCCACTCATTCTTATTGCCCTCTGCCGCCGTTAATTGCCCGGTGAGCGTGCCGCCACTCATTATTATCGCCCCTGCACGCCGTTAAAAAGCCGTAAAGCGTTGCCACCACTCATTCTTATTGCCTCTGCCGCCGTTAATCGTCCGTAAAGCGTTGCCGCCACTCATTCTTATCGCCCTGCGCGGTCGTCGCCCGCAAAGCGTTACCGCCACTCATTCTTATCACCTTCCCTGCCGCCGTTGATCGCCGGTAAGAAGTTGCGGCAACATTCTTATTGCCCCCTGCTCGTTAATCGACGCCTTGGCGATGCCGCCACTCATTCTTATTGCCCCCTGACGCCGTTAATCGCCGCGGGCGTTGCCTGCTTCATTCTTATCGCCCCCTGCCGCCGTTAATTGCCGTAAGGCCAGCCGCCACTCGTTTATCGCCCCCTGCCGCCGTTAATCGCCCGTAAAGGTGCCGCCACTCATTCTTATCGCCCCCCTGCCGCGTTGTTGCCCGGTAAGCCAACCGCCACTCATTCTTATCGCCCCCTGCCGCCGTTAATCGCCCGTAAGCGTTGCCGACTCATTCTTATTGCCCCCTGCCGCCGTTAATTGCAAGTAAGGCGCCCGACTCATTCTTATTGCCCCTCTGCCGCCGTCATCGGCGCGTAAGCGTTGCCGCCACTCATTCTTATTGCCCCCCCCTGCACGGTTAATCGCCGTAAGGCGTTGCCGCCACTCATTCTTATTGCCCCCTGCTTCGGTGGTGCCCGTGGGCGTTTCCACCACTCATTCTTATTGCCCCCTGCCTCCGTTAATCGACCGTAAGGCGATTGCCGCCACTCATTCATATTCTTTACCGCCGTTAGTTGCCCGTAAGGCGATTGCGCCACTCATTCTTATCGCCTTCCTACCGCCGTTAATCGCCGTGGCATTACCGCCACCGTTCTTATTGGCTGTTTGCGTTAATCGACCGTAAAGCGATTGCCGCCAGTCATTCTTATTGCCCCCTGCCGTTAATCGCCCGTAATGCGAATACGTCACTCATATTATCGCCCCCTGCCGCCACTCTTTTTTATCGCCCCCTGCCGCGTTAATCGCCCGTGGGTGATTGTCGCCACTCATTCTTATCGCCTTCCTGCGCGTTAATCGCCCGTGAGGCGTTGCCGCCAATCATTTTATCGCCCCCAGCCGCCGTTAATCGCCGTAAGGCGTTGCGCCACTCATTCTTATTGCCCCCTGCCGCCGTTAATTGCCCGTAAAGCGTTGCCGCCACTCATTCTTATCGCCCCTCTTCGCCGTTATTCGCCGTAAGCGTTACGCGATTCATTCTTTGCCCCCTGCAGCGTTAATCGCCCGTAACGCGATTGCCGCCACTCGTGTTTTGCCCCCTGCGCCGTTAAAGCCGTAAGCGTTGCACCACTCATTCTTATTGCCCCTCTGCCGCCGTTAATCCGTGAAAGTTGCCACCACTCATTCTTATCACCTTCCTGCGCGGTTGTCGCCGTGGCGTTGCGGCCTCGTCTTTGCCCCTGCCCGTTAATGTCGACGTAAGCGTTGCCGCCACTCGTTATTATTTCCTGCTGCCATTAATTGCCCGTAAGGCGGTGCCTTAGCTCATTCTTTTGCCCCCCTACTGCCGTTAATTGCCGTAAGGCGGTTGCCGCCAGTCATTCTTATTGCCCCCTGCGCCGTTAATCGCCCGTAACAGCGGTGCCGCCACTCATTATTATTGGCCCCCTGTCATTATTGCCCCCTGCCGCCGTTAATCGCCCGTAAGACGATTGCCGCCACTCAATATTGCCCCCTGCCACTCTTTGTTGGCCCGTTTGCTGCCGCCGTATTATCGCCGCAGGTGATTTAAGCGTACTCATTCTTGTCGCCTTCGCCTGGTTTATCGTCCGTGAAGGCGTTGCCGCCTCATTTTTATCGCCCCCTTCCGCCGTTAATCGACCGCAGGCGGTTGCCGCCACTCATTCTTATTGCCCCCTGCCGCCGTTAATTGCCCGTAAAGGATTGCCGCCACTCATTCTTATCGCCCTCTTCCGCCGTTAATCGCCGTAAGGGCGTTGCCACCACTCATTCTTTTGCCCCCCTGCCCGTTGTCGCCGTAGCGTTGCCGCCACTTATTATTTCGCCCCCTGCCGCCTTAATTGCCCGTGAGGCGATTGCCACCCTCATTCTTATTGCCCCCTGCCGCCGTTAATTGTCCGTAAGGCGATTGCCACCACTCATTCTTATCGCCTTCCTGCCCGTGGTCGTTAACCCGTAGGCGATTGCGCCGCACTCATTCTTTGCCCCCTGCCGCCGTTAATCGACCGTAAGCGTTGCCGCCACTCATTCTTATTTCCCCTGCGCCGTTAATTGCCCGTAAGTCGATTGCCGGCTCATTCTTATTGCCCCCCTGCCGTTAATTGCCCGTAAGCGATGCCGCCAGTCATTCTTATTGCCCCCTGCGCCGTTAATCGCCTGTAAGGCGTTTTGCGCCACTCATTTTTATCGCCCCCTGCGCCACTCATTATCGCCCCCCTGCCGCCGTTTCGCCCGTAAGCGATTGCCGCCACTCATTCTTATTGCCCCCTGCCGCCGTTAATCGCCGTAGCGCGTTGCCGCCACTCATTATTATCGCCCCCTGCCGCCGTTAAAGCCCTTAAGGCGTTGCCACCACTCATTCTTGTGCCCGTCTGCCTTAGTTAATCGTCCGTAAGCGATAGCCGCCACTCATTCTTCGCCCTCCTGCCGCGGTTAATCGCCCGCAAGGCGATTGCCGCCACTCATTCTTATCGCCTTCCTGCCGCCGTTAATCGCCCGTAGCGATTGCCGCCACTTTCTTATAACCCCAGCCGCCGTTAATCGCCCGTGGCGTTGCCCACCTCTTATTCTTTGCCCTCTGCCTCCGTTATTGACCGTAGGCGTGCCGCCACTCGTTCATGTGCCCCTACCGCCGTTGTGCGCGTAGCATTGCCGCCACTTATTCTTATCCCCTACCGCCGTTAATTGCCCGTGAGACCAGCCGCCACTCATTCTGATCGCCCCATGCCGTTAATCGCCCGTAAGGCGTTGCGCCACTCATTCTTACTGCCCTCTGCGCCGTTAATCGACCGTGGCGATTGCGCCACTCATTCTTATTGCCCCCCTGCCTGTTAATCGCCGTGCTGCGATTGCCACTCATTATTATCGCCCCTGCCGCCGTTAATTGCCCGTAAACGGCCGCCACTCATTCTGATCGCCCCCTGCCGCCGTTAATCACCCGTAAGGCGTTGCCGCCACTCATTTATCGCCCCCTGCGCCGTTAATCGCCCGCCAGGCGTTGCCCACTCATTCTCATTGCCCATCTGCCGCGCCCATAATCGCCCGTAAGCAATTGGCGCCACTCATTCTTATTGCCCCCTGCCGCATTAATTGCCCGTAAGGCGTTGCCCCCACTCATTCTTATCGCCCCTCTGCGCCGTTAATCGCCCGTGGCGTTGCCGCCATTCATTCTTATTGCCCCCCTGCCACGTTAATCGCCCGTGGCGATTGCGCCACTCATTCTTATGCCCCCCTGCGCCGTTAATTGCTTACCATGGCGTTGCGCCAGTCATTCTTATTGCCCCCTGCCGCCGTTATCGCCCGTAACGCGATTGCCGCACTCGTTATTATCGCCCCTGCCGCCACTCATTATTATCGCCTTCCTGCCGCCATTAATCGCCCGAGGCGTTGCCGCCCTCATTTTATCGCCTCCCTGCGCCGTTAATGCGACGTGAGCGATGCCGCCACATTCTTATTGCCCCCTGCCGCCGTTAATTGCCCGTAAGGCGTTGCCGCCACTCGTCTTATCGCCCCCCTGCCGCCGTTAGTGCCCTAAAGCGATTGCCGCCACTCATTATATCGCCCCCTGCCGCCGTTAAAGCCGTAGGCGTTGCCACCACTCATTCTTATTGCCCCTTTGCGCCGTTAATCGTCCGTGGGCGTTGCGCCACTCATTCTTATCGCCCCCTGCCGCCGTTAATGCCTGCAAGGCGTTACGCCACCATTTTATCGCCTCTGCGCCGTTAATCGACGTAAGCGTTGCGCCCACTCATTCTTATGCCCCCTGCGCCGTTAATTGCCCGTAACGCGATTGCCGCCACTCAGTTATTATCGCCCCCTGCCCCGTTAAAGCGCTTAATTGCCACCACTCATTCTTATTGCCCGTCTGCGCCGTTAATCGTCCGTAAGGCGACAGCCGCCACTCATTCTTATCGCCCTCCTGCCGCCGTTAATCGCCCGCAGGCGTTGCGCCATTCTTTATCACCTTCCTGCCGCCGTTAATCGCCCGTAACGCGTTGCCGCCACTCATTCTTATCGCCCCCAGCGTGGTTATCGCCGCGTAAGGCGGTGCCTGCCTCATTCTTTGCCCCCCTGCCTCCGTAAATCGACCGTAAGCGTTGCGCCACTCATTGCCCCCTACCGCCATTAATTGCCCGTAAGGCGATTGCCGCCATATTCTTATCGCCCCCTACGCCGTTAATTGCCGTGAACCGGCGCCACCTCATTCTGATCGCCCCATGCGCCGTTTCGCCGTAAGGCGTTGCACCCTCATTCTTACTGCCCTCTGCCGCCGTTAATCGACCGTAAGCGTTGCGCCACTCATTCTTATTGCCCCCCCTCGCCGTTGTCGCCCGTAACGCGTTGCCGCCCCCATGTTATCGCCCCTGCGCCGTTAATTGCCCGTGGGCAGTACGCCACTCATTCTGATCGCCCCTGCCCCGTTAATCACCCGTAAGGCGTTGCCTCCTCATTTTATCGCCCCCCTGCGCGTTAATCGCCGTAAGGCGTTGCCACCACTCATTCTCATTGCCCATCTCGCCCTTAATCGCCGTAAGGCAATTGACGCCACTCATTCTTATGCCCCCTGCCGCCATTAATTGCCCGTGAGCGTTGCCGCCACTCATTCTTATCGCCCTCTGCCGCCGTTAATCGCCCGTAGGCGTTGCGCCATTCATTCTTATTGCCCCCTGCCACCGTTAATCGCCCGTAAGCGGTGCCACTCATTCTTATTGCCCCCTGCTGCCGTTAGTACCTGCAAGGCGTGCCGCCAGTCATTCTTTGCCCCCCACCGCCGTTAATCGCCCGTACGCGATTGCGCCACTCATATGTCGTCCCCTGCGCCACTCATTATTATCGCCTTCCTGCAGCCGTGTCGCCGAAGCGTGCCTTACTCATTTTTGTCGCCTCCCTGCCGTTAATCGACCGTAAGCGTTGCCGCCACATTCTTATTGCCCCCTGCCGCCGTTAATTGCCCGTAGGCGGTTGCCGCCACTCATCTTATCGCCCCCCTGCCGCCGTTAGTTCCCTAAGGCGATTGCCGCCACTCATTATTATCGCCCCCTGCCGCCGTTAAAAGCCGTAAGGCGTTGCCACCACTCATTCTTATTGCCCTTTGCCGCCGTTAATCGTCCGTGAGCGTTGCGCCATTCATTCTTATCGCCCCCTGCGCCGTTAATTGCCTGCAAGGCGTTGCCGCCACCATTTTTGTCGCCTCCCCTGCGCCGTTAATCGACCGTAGGCGTTTGCCCA
The DNA here is from genome assembly GCF_018991925.1 of Homarus americanus. Taxonomy (NCBI): domain Eukaryota; kingdom Metazoa; phylum Arthropoda; class Malacostraca; order Decapoda; family Nephropidae; genus Homarus; species Homarus americanus. The sequence continues at coordinate 12,617 of NW_024735864.1, forward strand.
CTCATTCTTATTGCCCCCTGCCGCCGTTAATTGCCCGTAAAGGCGTTGCGCCACTCACTTATCGACCCCCTGCCGCCGTTAATTGCCCGTAAGCGTTGGCGCCACTCGTTATTATCGCCCCCTGCCGCCGTTAAAAGCCCGTAAGGCGTTGCCACCACTCATTCTTATTGCCCCTTTGCGCCGTTAATCGTCCGTAAAGCGTTCGCCACTCATTCTTATCGCCCCCTGCGCCGTTAATCGCCTGCAAGGCGTTGCCTCACCATTTTATCACCTTCCTGCCGCCGTTAATCGCGGTAACGTGCGTGACTCATTCTTATTGCCCCCTTCCGTTAATCGCCGTATCGTTGCGCACTCATTCTTATCGCCCGCGCGTTAATCGCCGTAGGCGTTGCCACCACTCATTCTTTTGCCCCCTGCCTCCGTTAATCGACCGTATGGCGTTGCCGCCACTCATTCTTATCGCCCCCTCGCCGTTAATCGCCCGTAAGGCGATGCCGCCACTCATTCTTATTGCCCCCTGCCGTTAATACCGTAAGGCGAAAGCCCGACTCATTCTTATTGCCCCCTTGCCACGTTAATCGCCCGTAAGGCGATGCGCCACTCATTCTTTTTGCCCCCTGCCTCCGTTAATCGACCGTAAGGCGTTGCCGCCACTCATTATTATTTCCCCTGCCGCCCTTAATTGCCCGTGAGCGATGCCGCCATATTCTTATCGCCCCCTACCGCCGTTATTGCCCGTAAGACGAAAGCCGCCACTCATTCTCCTTCGCTCCCTTGCGCGTTAATCGCCCGTAAGGCCAGTGCGCCACTCATTTTATCGCCCCCTCCGCCGTTAATCGCCCGTAAGGCGTTGCCAACTCATTCTTATCGCCCCCTGCTCCGATAATCGCCCGTAAGGCGATTGCCGCCACTCATTCTTATTACCTCCCTGCCGCGTGTCGCACAGCGATTGCCGCACTCATCTTATCGCCCCCTGCGCCGTTAATCGCCTGCAAACGATTGCCGCCACTCATTCTTACTGCCCCCTGCCGCCGTTAATTCGACCGTGGCGTTGCCACCACTCTTATTGCCCCCCTGCGCCGTTAATTGCCGCGTAAGGCGACTGCGCCACTCATTCTTATCGCCCCCTACGCTGTTAATCGCCCGTAAAGGCGATTGCGCCCTTCATTCTTATTGCCCCCTGCGGCCGTTAATCGCCCGTGAACGCGATTGCCGCCACTTTTATTATCGCCCCCTGCCGTTAATTGCCCGCAGAACAGGCCGCCACTCATTCTGATCGCCCCCTGCACGCCGTTAATCACCCGTAAACGTGCCACCACTCATTCTCATTGCCCATCTGCCGCCCTGTCACCCGTAAGGCGGTGCCACCACTCATTATTGCCCCTTGCACGCCGTTATCGCCCGTAAGCGATTCCGCCACTATTCTTATCGCCCCCTGCGCGGTTAATCGCCCGTAAGCGTTGCCGCCTCATTCTTATCGCCCCCTGCCGCCGTTAATCGCCTGTAAGCGTTACCGCCACACCATTCTTATTGCCCCCCTGCGCCGTTTGCCATGCGTGGCGTTGCCACCACTCATTCTTTTTGCCCCCCTGCCTCCGTTAATCGACGTGGGTGATTGCCGCCACTCATTCTTATTGCCCCCTGCCGGCATTAATTGCCCGTAAGGCGTTGCCGCCACTCATTCTTATCGCCCCCTGCTGCCGTTAATCGCCGTGAGCGTTACGCCACTCATTCATATTGCCCCCTGCGCCGTGGTGCCGTGAGCAGTTCGCCACATTCTTATCGCCGCCTGCCACGTTATCGCCCGTAAGCGTTGCGCCCCATTATTATTTCCCCTGCGCCATTTTGCCCGTAAAGCGTGCCCTTCATTCTTATGCCCCCTGCCGTTAATTGCCCGTGAGCGGTGCGCCAGTCATTCTTATTGCCCCCCTGCGCATTATCGCCCGTAACGCGGTGCCGCCACTCATTTATCGCCCCCTGCCGCCGTATCGCCGTAAGCGTTGCGCCACTCATTCTTATTGCCCCCTGCACCGTTATCGCCGTAACGCGTTGCCGCCACTCATTATTATCGCCCCCTGCCGCGTTAAAAGCCGCTTAAGGCGTTGCCACCACTCATTCTTGTTGCCCGTCTGCCGCCGTTAATCGTCCGTAAAGGCGGTGCCGCCACTCATTCTTATCGCCTCCTGCCGCCGTTAATCGCCCGCAAAGCGTTGCCGCCATTCTTATCACCTTCCTGCCGCCGTTAATCGCCCGTAACGCGGTTCGCCACTCATTCTTATCGCCCCAGCCGCCGTTAATCGCCGCGTAAGGCGTTGCCACACTCATTCTTTTGCCCCCTGCCTCCGTAAATCGACCGTAAGGCATTGCGCCACTCATTATTGCCCCGCCGCCGTTACCCGTAACGTTGCGTAACTTATTCTTATCGCCCCCTCCGTTAATTGCGTAGACGCCGCCACTCATTCTATCGCCCCTGCGCGTTAATCGCCCGTGAGCGTGCCTCTCATTCTTACTGCCCCTGCGCGTTAATCGCCGTAGGCGGTGCCGCCATTCTTATTGCCCCCTGCCGCCGTTGTTGCCGTGAGCGTTGCCGCTCATTCTTTCGCCCCCTACCGCGTTAATCGCCGTGGGCGTTGCCGCCACTCATTCTTGTTGCCCCCCTGCCGCCGTTAATCGCCGTAACGCGATTGCCGCCACTCATTATTATCGCCCCCTACCGCCGTTAATTGCCCGTAAGACAGCCGCCACTCATTCTGATCGCTCCCTTGCCGCCGTTAATCGCCGTAAGGCCATTGCCGCCACTCATTTTTATCGCCCCCTGCCGCCGTTATCGCCCGTGAGCGTTGCCACCACTCATTCTTATCGCCCCCTGCTGCCGTAAATCGCCCGTAAGGCGATTGCCGCCACTCATTCTTATTGCCCCCTGCCACGTTATCGCTTGAGGCGATTGCCGCCACTCATTCTTATCGCCCCCTGACGCCGTTAATCGCCTGCAAGGCATTGCATATTCATTCTTACTACCCCCCGTTAATCGACGTGAGCGTTGCCCGCCACTTATTCTTATTGGCCCCTGCCGCCGTTAATTGCCCGCAGGCGATTGCCGCCACTCATTCTTATTGCCCCCCTGCCGCCGTTTCGCCCGTAACGCGTTGCGCCACTCATTATTATCGCCCGCCTGCCGCCGTTAATTGCCCGTAAAACCAACGCCACTCATTCTGGTCGCCCCTGCCGCCGTTAATCACCCGTAAGGCGTTGCCGCCACTCATTTTTATCGCCCCTGCCGCCATTAATTGCCCGTAAGGCGATTGCCGCCACTCATTCTTCTCGCCCCTCTGCCGCCCATGTCGCCCGTAAGGCAATTGCACGCCATTCATTCTTATTGCCCCCTGCCGCCATTAATCGCCGTGGCGATTGCCGCCTCCATTCTTATTGCCCCCTGCTGCCGTTAATTGCCTGTAGGCGATTGCCGCCAGTCATTCTTATTGCCCCCTGCCTGCGTTAATCGCCCGTAACGCAGTGCATACTCATTATTCTCGCCCCCTGCCGCCTCATATTATCGCCTTCCTGCCGCCATTATCGCCCGGCGTGCCGCCACTATTTTTACGCCTCCCTGCGCCGTTAATCGACATGTCGTGCCGCCACATTCTTATTGCCCCCCTGCCGCGTTAATTGCCCGTGAGCGTGCCGCCACTCGCCTTATCGCCCCCTGCCGTGGTACTAAGCGTTACGCCCTCGTATTATCGCCCCCCTGCCGTTAAAAGCCCGTGAGCGGTACCTCACTCATTCTTATTGCCCCTTTGCCGCCGTTATCGTCGTGCAGGCGTTGCCACTCATTCTTATCGCCCCCCTGCCGCCGTTGTCGCCTGCAGGCGTTGCCGCCACCCATTTTATCACCTTCCTGCCGCGTTAATCGCCGGTAGGCGTGCGTAGACTCATTCTTATTGCCCCCCTGCCGTTAATCGCCCGTAATGCGATTGCCGCCACTCATTCTTATCGCCCCCTGCCGCCGTTAATCGCACGTAAGGCGGTGCCTCCACTCATTCTTTTGCCCCCTCCTCCGTTAATCGGCCGTATGGCGTGCCGCCTCATTCTTGCGCCCCTGCCGCCGTTAATCGCCGTAAAGCGTGCCGCCACTATTCTTATTGCCCCCTGCGCCGTTACCGTGAGCAACACTTGTCATTCTTAGCCCCCTCTGCGCCTCATCGCCCGTAAGCGTGCCGCCACTCATTCTTATTTCCCCCCTTGCGCCGTTAATCGCCCGTGAGCGATTGCGCCCATTCTTATTGCCCCCTACCGCCGTTAATTGCCCGTAAGGCGTTGCCGCCACTCATTCATATTGCCCCCTGCGCCGTTAGTGCCCGTAAGCGTTGCCGCCACACGTTCTTATCGCCCCCTGCCGCCGTTAATCGCCCGAGCGTGCCGCCACTCATTCTTATCGCCCCCCTACGCCGTTATCGCCTGTGAGCATTGCCGCCACTCATTCTTGCCTCCTACTGCCGTTAATCGCCCGTAAGCGTTGCACGCCACTCTCTTACTGCCCCCTGCCGCCGTTAATCGACCGTAAGGTGATTGCCTGCTATTCTTGCCCCCTGCCGCCGTTAATCGCCCGAAGACCGGTTCGCCACTCTTACTTATCGCCCCCTGCCGCCGTTAAGCCCCGTGAGCGTTGCCTCCACTCATTCTTATCGCCCCTACGCGTTAATCGCCCGGGCATTCGCCACCATTCTTATTGCCCCCCTGCTGCCGTTAATTGCCCGTGAAGCGTTGCGCCAGTCATTCTTATTGCCCCTGCGCGTTAATCGCCGTAACGCGATTGCCGTCACTCATTATCGCCCCTGCGCCACTCGTATTATCGCCCCCTGCCGCCACTCATTATTATCGCCCCCTGCCGCCGTTAATGCCCGTAAGGCGTTGCGCCACTCATTCTTATTGCCCCCTGCCGTTGTCGCCGTAACGCGATGCCGCCACTCATTATTATCGCCCCCTGCTGCGTTAAAGCCATGGCGTGCCACCACTCATTCTTATTGCCCTCTGCCACCGTTAATCGTCCGTAGGCGTTGCCTCACTCATTCTTATCGCCCCCTCGCCGTTAATCGCCCGCAAGGCGTTGCCGCCACTCATTCTTATCACCTTCCTGTCGCGGTGTCGCCCGTAAAGGCATTGCGGCCACTTTCTTTTGCCCCCTGCCTCCATTAATCGAGCGTAAGAGCGTTGCGCCCACTCGTGTGTGCCCCCTGCCGCCATTAATTGCCCGTGAGGCGATTGCCGCCATATTCTTATCGCCCCTACGCGTTAATTGCCCGTGAACCAGCCGCCACTCATTCTGAACGCTCCCTTGCCGCCGTTAATCGCCCGTAAGGCCATTGCCGCCACTCATTTTTATCGCCCCTGCACCGTTAATCGCCCGTGAGGCGATTGCTACCACTCATTCTTATCGCCCCCTGCCCGTTTCGCCGTGAAGGCGTTGCCGCCACTCATTCTTATTACCCCCTGCCGCCGTTAATCGAGCGGCGTGCCGCCACTCATTCTTATTCGCCCCCTGCCGCCGTTAATTGCCCGTAAAGCGTGCCGAGTCATTCTTATTGCCCCCCTGCCGCCGTTAATCGCCCGTAACGCGTTGCCGCCACTCGTATTATCGCCCCCTGCCGCCACTCTTATTATCGACCCCTGCCGCCGGTAATGCCGTAAGGCGATTGCGCCACTCATGCCCCCTGCCGTTAATCGCCCGTAACGCGATTGCCGCCACTCATTATTATCGCCCCCTGCGCGTTAAAAGCCCGCAAGCGTTGCGCCACTCATTATTATCGACCCTCCGCCGTTAATCGGCCTAAGGTGATTTTCGCCACTCATTCTTATCGCCTTCCTGCGCCGTTAATAGCAGCCGTAAAGGCGTTGCCGCCACTCATTTTTATCGCCTCCCTGCGCGTTAATCGCCTGGGTGATTTTCGCCACTCATTCTTATCGCCTTCTGCCGCCGTTTCGCCCGTAAAACGGTACCGCCACTCATTTTATCGCCTCCCTGCCGCCGTTAATCGGCCGTAAGGCGATGCGCCACTTCATTCTTATTGCCCCCTGCCGCCGTTAATTGCCCGTAGGGCGATACGCCACTCATTCTTACGCCCCCTGCCGCCGTTAGTTCGCCGTAAGGCGTTGCGCCACTCATTATTGTCGCCCCCTGCGCCGTTAAAGCCGTAAGGCGGTGCCACCACTCATTCTTATTGCCTCTGCGCCGGTTAATCGTCCGTGAGCGTTGCGCACTCATTTTATCGCCCCCTGCGCGGTGTCGCCCAAGGCGTTGCGCCACTCATTCTTATCACCTTCCTGCCGCCGTTAATCGCCGGAAAGGCGATGTGGCCGACACATTCTTATGCCCCCCTGCCTCCGTTAATCGACCGTATGGCGATGCCGCCACATTCTTTGCCCCCTCGCCGTTAATCGCCCGTAAGGCGATTCGCCACTCATTCTTATCGCCCCCTGCCGCGTTAATTCGCGTAAGGCAACCGCCACTCATTCTTATCGCCCCCTGCCGCCGTTAATCGCCCGTAAAGCGATTGCCGCCACTCATTCTTATTGCCCCCCTGCGCCGTTAATTGCAAGTAAGGCAGCCGCGACTCATTCTTGTGCCCCTCTGCCGCCGTAGTCGCGCATAGGCGATTGCCGCCACTCATTCTTATTGCCCCCTGCCGCCGTTAATCGCCGTGGGCGATTGCCGCCACTCATTCTTATTGCCCCCTGCTGCCGGTAATTGCCGTAAGGCGATTTCCACCACTCATTCTTATTGCCCCCTGCCTCCGTTAATCGACCTAAAGCGATTGCCGCCACTCATCATATTGCCCCCTGCGCGTTGGTTTGCCCGTAAGCGTTGCGCCACTCATTCTTATCGCCTTCTGCCGTTAATCGCCGTAGGCATTACGCCTGCGTTCTTACCCTGTTGCCGTTAATCGACCGTAAGCGTTGCCGCCAGTCATTCGTTTCCCCTGCCGCCGTTAATCGCCCGTAACAATTGCCGTCACTCAATATTATCGCCCCTGCCGCCTCTTTATTATCGCCCCTGCCGCATTATCGCCCGTGGTGATTGTCGCCACTCATTCTTATCGCCTTCCTGCCGCCATTAATCGCCCGTGGCGTTGCGCAATCATTTTTCGCCCCCAGCCGCCGTTAATCGACCGTGAAGTGGTGCCGCCACTCATTCTTAGCCCCCTGCAGCCGTTAATTGCCGTAAGGCGTTGCGCCACTCATTCTTATCGCCCCTCTTCCGCCGTTATTCGCGTGCGGCGGTTGCCTCACTCATTCTTATTGCCCCTGCTACCGTAATTGCCGTAACGCGATTGCCGCCACTCATTATTGCCCCTGTGCCGCCGTTAAAAAGCCGTAAGGCGATTGCCACCTCATTCTTATTGGCCCTCTGCCTGAGTAATCGTCCGTGAAGCGTTGCCACCACTCATTCTTATCACCTTCCTGCCGCGGTTGTCGCCCGTAAGAGCGATGCGGCCACCTCATTCTTTGCCCCCTGCCACCGTTAATCGACCGTAAGGCGTTGCGCCACTCATTATTATTTCCCCTGCGCCATTAATTGCCCGTAAGGCGATTGCCACAACTCATTCTTTGCCCCCTACTGCCGTTAATTGCCCGTAAGGCGATTGCCGCCAGTCATTCTTATTGCCCCTGCCGCCGTTAATTGCCCGTGCCACGATTGCCGCCCTCATTATTATCGCCCCTGCCGCCACTCATTATTATCGCCCCCTCCCGCCGGTAATCGCCCGTGAGCGTTGCCGCACTCGTCTTATGCCCCCCTGCCACCGTTAATCGCCGTAACGCGATTGCCGCCACTCATATTATCGCCCCCTGCCGCGTTAAAGCCGCCAAGGCGTTTCCCACCCTCATTCTTATTGCCCGTCTGCCGCCGTTAATCGTCCGTAAGGCGTTGCCGCCACTCATTCTTATCGCCCTCCTGCCGCCGTTAATCGCCCCGCAAGGCGATTGCCGCCACTCATTCTTATCACCTTCCTGCCGCCGTTAATCGCCCGTAACGCGATGCCGCCACTCATTCTTATCGCCCCCAGCCGCCGTTAATCGCCGTAAGGCGATGCCACCACTCATTCTTTTGCCCCCCTGCCTCCGTAAATCGACCGTAAGGCGATTGGCGCCACCATTATTATTGCCCCTGCCGCCATTAATTGCCCGTAAGCGATGCGCCACTTATTCTTATCGCCCCCTACCGCCGTTAATGCCCGTAAAGACCAGCCGCCACTCATTCTGTCGCCCCATGCCGCCGTTAATCGCCCGTGGGCGTTGCCCGCCACTCATTCTTACTGCCCCTCTCTGCCGCGTTAATCGACCGTAAGGCGATTGCCGCCACTCATTCTTATTGCCCCCTGCCGCCGTTTCGCCCGTAACGCGATTGCCGCCACTCATATTATCGCCCCCTACCGCCGTTAATTGCCCGTAAGGCGAAAGCCGCCACTCATTCTCAATCGCCCCCTGCCGCCGTTAATCGCCTGTAAGGCGGTGCGCCACTCATTTTATCGCCACCCTGCTGCGTTAATCGCCCGTAAGGCGATTGCCAACTCATTCTTTTGCCCCCCTGCCTCCGTTAATCGACAGTAAGGCGATTGCCGCCATTCATTATTATTGCCCCTTGCCGCCATTAATTGCCCGTAAGGCGATTGCCGCCATATTCTCCCCCTACGCCGTTAATTGCCCGTGAACAGCCGCCACTCATTCTGATCGCTCCTTGCGCGTTAATCGCCCGTAAGGCCCATTGCCGCCACTCATTTTATCCCCCTGCCGCCGTTAATCGCCCGTAAGGCGATTGCCACCACTCATTCTTATCGCCCTCTGCCGCCGTTAATCGCCTTCAGGCGTTGCCGCCATCATTCTTACTACCCCTGCGCCGTTAATCGACCGTAAGGCGATGCCACCACTTATTCTTGGCCCCTGCCGCGTTAATTGCCCGCAAGGCGATTGCCGCCACTCATTCTTATTGCCCCCCTGCCGCCATTAATCGCCGTAACGCGATTGCCGCCACTCATTATTATCGCCCCCTGCCGCCGTTAATTGCCCGTAAGCAAGCCGCACTCATTCTGATCGCCCCCTGCTGCCGTTAATCACGTAAGGCGATTGCCGCCACTCATTTTATCGCCCCCTGCGCCGTTAATCACCCGTAAGGCGATTGCCACCACTCATTCTCATTGCCCATCTGCCGCCCTTCGCCGCAAACGGTACGCCGCCACTCATTCTTTGCCCCTTTCCGCCATTAATTGCCCGTGGCGTTGCCGCCATTCATTCTTATTGCCCCCTGCCGTTAATCGCCCGTAAAGCGATTGCCGCCACTCATTCTTATTGCCCCCCCTGCCGTGGTGCACTATAAGGCGATTGCCAGTCATTCTTATTGCCCCCCGCCGTTAATCGCCCGTAACGCGATTGCCGCCACTCATTATTATCGCCCCCTGCCGCCACTCATTATTGTCCCCCTGCGCTGTTAATCGCCGTAAGGTGATTTTCCACTCATTCTTATCGCCTTCCTGCGCCCGTATCGCCATTGGCGTTGCGCCTCTTTTATCGCCTCCCTGCCCCGTTAATCGACCGTGAGCGATTGCCGCCACTCATTCTTATTGCCCCCCTGCCGTTAATTGCCCGTAAGGCGATTGCCGCCACTCATTCTTATTGCCTTTGCGCCGTTAATCGTCCGTGGGCGATTGCCGCCACTCATTCTTATCGCCCCCTGCCGCGTTAATCGCCTGAAATTGCGCCACTCATTCTTATTGCCCTTTGCCGCCGTTAATCGTCCGTAAGGCGATTGCCGCCACTATTCTTATCCCCCTGCCGCCGTTAATTGCCCGTAAGGCGATTGCCGCCATTCATCTTATCGCCCCCTGCCGCCGTTAATTGCCCGTAAGCGATTGCCGCCACTCATTATTATCGCCCCCTGCCGCCGCTAAAGCCCGTATAGGCGATTGCCACCACTCATTCTTATTGCCCTTTGCCGCCGTTAATCGTAAGCAGCGTGCCGCCACTCATTCTTATCGCCCCCTGCGTTAATCGCCTGCAATGTGATTGCCGCCACCCTTTTTATCACCTTCCTGCCGCCGTTAATCGCCGGTAAGGCATTGCGTAGACTCATTCTTATTGCCCCCTGCCGCCATTTCGCCCGTATGCGTTGCCGCCACTCTTCTTATCGCCCCCTGCGCCGTTAATCCGCGTAAGGCGTTGCCACCACTCATTCTTTTGCCCCCTGCCTCCGTTAATCGACCGTAGGCGTTGCCGCCATTCTTATCGCCCCCTGCCGCAATCGCCCGTAAGGCGTTGCCGCCACTCATTCTTATTGCCCCCTGCCGCCGTTAATTGCAAGTAAAGGCGGCCCGACTCATTCTTATTGCCCCTCTGCCGCCGCCGTCGCCGTAGGCGTTGCCGCCACTCATTCTTTGCCCCCCTGCCGCCTTAATCGCCCGTAAGGCGTTGCCGCCACTCATTCTTATTGCCCCTACCGCCGTTAATTGCCGTAAGGCGATTGCCGCCACTCATTCATATTGCCCCCCTGCGCGTTGGTTGCCCGTAAGGCGATTGCCGCCACATTCTTATCGCCCCCTGCCCGTTAATCGCCCGTGGCGTTGCGCCCACTTCATTTTATCGCCCCTGCCGCCGTTAATCGCCCGTAAGCGATTTTCGCCACTCATTCTTAACGCCTTCCTGCCGCCGTTAATCGCCCGTATGGCGATGCCGCCACTCATTTTATCGCCCCCTACCCGTTAATCGACCGTGAGCGATTGCCGCCACTCATTCTTATTGCCCCCCCGCCGTTAATCGCCGTAACACCATTGCCGTCACTCAATATTATCGCCCCTCGCCACTCTTTATTATCGCCCCCTGCCGCCACTCTTTATTATCGCCCCCTGCCGCCGTTAATCGCCCGTAGGTGATTGTCGCCACTCATTCTTATCGCCTTCCTGCGCCGTTAATGGCCCGCCAGGCGATTGCATGTCATTTTTATCGCCGCGCCGTTAATCGACGGCATTGCCGCCACTCATTCTTATTGCCCCCTGCCGCCGTTAATTGCCCGTAAGGCATTGCGCCCACTCATATCCCCCTCTTCCGCCGTTAATCGCCCGTGGCGATTGCCGCCACTCATTCTTATTGCCCCCTGCACCGTTAATCGCCCGTAACGCGATTGCCGCCACTCATTATTATCGCCCCCTGCCGCCGTTAAAGCCCGTAAGGCGATTGCCACCATCATTCTTATTGCCCCTCTGCCGCCGTTAATCGTCCGTAAGCGTTGCCGCCCTCATTCTTATCACCTTCCGCCGCGTTTAATCGCCCGTAAAGGCATTGCGGCCACTATTCTTTGCCCCCTGCCACCGTTAATCGCGTGGCGTTGCCGCCACTCATTATTATTCCCCCCGCGCCATTAATTGCCCGTAAGCGATACTAACTCATTCTTATTGCCCCCTGCTGCGTTAATTGCCCGTAAGGCGATTGCCGCCAGTCATTCTTATGCCCCCTACCGCCGTTAATCGCCCGTAACGCGATGCCGCCACTCATTTATCGCCCCCTGCCGCCACTTATTATTATCGCCCCCTGCCGCCGGTAATCGCCCGTAAGGCGATGCCGCCACTCGTTTATTGCCCCCTGCCACCGTTAATCGCCCGTAACGCGATTGCCGCCACTCATTATTATCGCCCCCTGCCGCCGTTAAAGCCAGCCCAGGCGTTGCCCACTCATTCTTATTGCCGTCTGCGCGAATTATCGTCCGGCGGTGCCGCCACTACTTATCACCTTCCTGCCGCCGTTAATCGCCGTAACGCGATTGCCGCCACTCATTCTTATCGCCCCTGCGCCGTTAATCGCGTAAGCGGCACCACTCATTCTATTTGCCCCCTGCCTCCGTAAATCGACCGTAAGCGTGCCGCCACTCATTATTGTGCCCCCTGCGCCATTATGCCCGTAAGGCGATTGCACTATTCTTATCGCCCCCTACCGCCGTTAATTGCCCGTAAGACCAAAGCCGCCACTCATTCTGATCGCCCCCATGCGTTAATCGCCAGTAAGCGATTGCCGCCACTCATTCTTACTGCTGCCGCCGTTAATCGACCGTAAGGCGATTGCCACCACCTACTTATTGCCCCCTGCCGCCGTTAATTGCCCGTAAGGCGATTGCCGCCACTCATTATCGCCCTACCGCTGTTAATCGCCCGTAAGGCGATTGCCGCCACTCATTCTTATTGCCCCCCTGCGCCGTTAATCATCGTAACGATTGCCGCCACTCATTATTATCGCCCCCTACCGCCGTTAATTGCCCGCAAGACGAAAGCCGCCACTCATTCTGATCGCCCCTGCCGCCGTTAATCGCCTGTAAAGGCGTTGCCGCATTTTTATCGCACCCTGCTGCCGTTAATCACCCGTGGCGATTGCCACCACTCATTCTCATTGCCCATCTGCCGCCGCTAATCGCCCGTAAGGCGATTGCGCCCACTCATTCTTATCGCCCCTGCCTCCGTTAATCGCCCGTGCGATGGCCGCCACTCATTCTATCGCCCCCCTGCACCGTTAATCGCCCGTAGGTGATTGCCGCCACTCATTCTTATCGCCCCTGCCGTCGTTAATCACCCGTAAGGCGATTGCCGCCACTCATTCTTACCCCCCTGCCGCCGTTATCGACAGTAAGCGATGCCGCCACTCATTCTTATTGCCCCCCTGCCGCTGTTAATTGCGGGTAGCGATTGCCGCCACTCATTCTTATCGCCCCTGCCGCCGTTAATCGCCTGTAAGGCGATGCCGCCATTCTTATTGCCCCTGCCCCCGTTAATCGGCCGTAACGCGATTGCCGCCACTCATTATTATCGCCCCCTGCCGCCATTAATTGCCCGTAGGCGTTGCCGCCACTTATTCTTATCGCCCCCTACCGCCGTTAATTGCCGTAAGACCAAAGCCGCCACCATTCTGATCGCCCCATGCCGCCGTTAATCGCCCGTAAGGCCATTGCCGCCACTCATTCTATTGCCCCCTGCCGCCGTTAATCGCCCGAAAGGGATTGCCGCCACTCATTCTTATCGCCCCCTGCCGCCGTTAATCGCCTGTAATGCGATTGCCGCCACCATTCATATCGCCCCCGCCGCCGTTAATCGCCCGTAAGGCGATTGCCGCCACCATTCTTATCGCCCCTGCCGCCACTCATTATCGCCCCCTGCCGCCGTTAATCGCCCGTAAGGCGATTGCCGCCACTCATTTTATCGCCCCCTGCTGCCGTCATTGCCCGTAAGGCGATTGCCGCCACTCATTCTTATTGCCCCCTGCCACCGTTAATCGCCCGTAACGCGATTGCCGCCACCATTATCGCCCCTGCTGCCGTTAAAAGCCCGTATAGGATTGCCACCACCATTTATTGCCCTCTTGCCGCCATTAATCGTCCGTAAGGCGATTGCCTCCACTATTCTTATCGCCCCTGCCGCCGTTAATTCCCGTAAGGCGATTGCGCCACTCATTTTTTTGCCCCCTGCCTCCGTTAATCGACCGTAAGGCGATTGCCGCCACTCATTATTATTGCCCCTGCCGCCATTAATTGCCCGTGGGCGATTGCCGCCACTTATTCTTATCGCCCCTACCGCCAATAGCACTGTTCATAAGACGAAAGCCGCCACTATTCTGATCGCTCCTTGCCGCCGTTAATCGCCCGAAAGGCCATTGCCGCCACTCATTTTATCGCCCCTGCCGCCGGGAAAGTAGATTATCGATTTTTCGGAATAGATTTTGAATTTTGGGGAATACACTAATTTTGCGAAGTAGATTATCATAGAAAACGGGAAATTTGTATCACAAAAATGGGAAATATCTACTTTCCGGAAAATTATTAGATAACCAAATTTTCCGAAAATAGATTATCATAGAAAACGGGAAATTTGTATCATAAAAATGGGAAATATCTACTTCCAGGAAAGTTGGTTAGATAACCAAATTTGCCGAAAATAGATTATCATAGAAAACGAAATTTTATCATAAAAAATGGAAATATCTACTTTCCGCGAAAGTTGGTTAGATAAACAACTTTCCCGGAAAATAGATTATCATAGAAAACGGGAAATTTGTATCATAAAATGGGAAATATCTACTTTCCGGAAGTTATAGATAACCAAATTTGCCGAAAATAGATTATCATAGAAAACGGAAATTTGTATCATAAAAATGGGAAATATCTACTTCCGCGAAAGTTGTTAGATAAACAAGTTCCGAAAATAGATTATCATAGAAAACGGAAATTTGTATCATAAAATGGGAAATATCTACTTTTCGGGAAAGTAGATAGATTTTCACTTTTCGGGAAAGTAGATTATCGATTTTTCGGAATAGATTTCGAATTTTGGGGAAATATTACCTAATTTTATGAAGTAGATTATCATAGAAAACGGGAAATTTGTATCACAAAAATGGGAAATATCTACTTTCCGGGAAAGTTGGTTAGATAAACAACTTCCGAAAATAGATTATCATAAAACGGGAATTTGTATCATAAAATGTATCTACTTTCCGGGAAAGTTGGTTAGATAACCAAATTTGCCGAAAATAGAGATTATCATAGAAAACGGAAATTTGTATCATAAAAATGGGAAATATCTACTTCCGCGAAGTTGGTTAGATAAACAACTTTCCCGAAAATAGATTATCATAGAAAACGGGAAATTTGTATCATAAAAATGGGAAATATCTACTTTCCGGGAAAGTTGGTTAGATAACCAAATTTGCCGAAAATAGATTATCATAGAAAACGGAAATTTGTATCATAAAAATGGGAAATATCTACTTTCCGCGAAAGTTGGTTAGATAAACAACTTTTCCGAAATAGATTATCATAGAAACAGGAAATTTGTATCATAAAAATGGGAAATATCTACTTTCCGGGAAAGTTGGTTATCTACTTTTCCGAAAAGTAGATAGATTTCTACTTTTCGGGAAAGTAGATTATCGATTTTTTCGGGAATAGATTCATTTTGGGAAATATTACCTAATTTTGCGAAGTAGATTATCATAGAAAAAGGAAATTTGTCACAAAATGGGAAATATCTACTTTCCGGGAAAGTTGGTTAGATAACCAAATTTTCCGAAAATAGATTATCATAGAAAACGGGAAATTTGTATCATAAAAATGGGAAATATCTCTTTCCGGGAAAGTTGGTTAGATAACCAAATTTGCCGATAATAGATTATCATAGAAAACGGGAAATTTGTATCATAAAAATGGGAAATATCTACTTTCGCGAAAGTTGGTTAGATAAACAACTTTCCCGAAAATAGATTATCATAGAAAACTGGAAATTTGTATCATAAAAATGGTAAATATCTACTTTCCGGGAAAGTTGGTTAGATAACCAAATTTGCCGAAAATAGATTATCATAAACAGGAAATTTGTATCATAAAAATGGGAAATATCTACTTTCCGCGAAAGTTGGTTAGATAAACAACTTTCCCGAAATAGATTATCATAGAAACAGGAAATTTGTATCATAAAAACTGGGAAATATCTACTTTCCGGGAAAGTTGGTTAGATAACCAAATTTGCCGAAAATGATTATCATAGAAAACAGGAAATTTGTATCATAAAAATGGGAAATATCTACTTTCCGCGAAAGTTGGTTAGATAAACAACTTTCCCGAAAATAGATTATCATAGAAAACGGAATTTGTATCATAAAATGGGAAATATCTACTTTCCGGGAAAGTTGGTTATCTACTTTCCCGAAGTAGATAGATTTTCTACTTTTCGGAAAAGTAGATTATCGATTTTTCGGGGAATAGATTTTCGAATTTTTTGGGGAAATATTTCTAATTTTTTGCAGTAGATTATCATAGAAAACGGAAATTTGTATCACAAAAATGGGAAATATCTACTTTCCGGGAAAGTTGGTTAGATAACCAAATTTTCCGAAAATAGATATCGAAAACGAAATTTGTATCATAAAAAATGAAATATCTACTTTCCGAAAGTTGGTTAGATAAACAGCTTTCCCGAAAATAGATTATCATAGAAAAATTTGTATCATAAAAATGGGAAATATCTACTTTCCGGGAAAGTTGGTTAGATAACCAAATTTGCCGAAAATAGATTATCATAGAAACAGGAAATTTGAATCATAAAAATGGGAAATATCTACTTTCCGCGAAAGTTGGTTTGATAAACAACTTTCGAAAATAGATTATCATAGAAAACAGAAATTTGTATCATAAAAATGGAAATATCTACTTTCCGGGAAAGTTGGTTGAAAAAGTAGAGTTTTCTACTTTCAGGAAAGTAGATTATCGATTTTTGGAATAGATTTTTCGAATTTTGAAATATTACCTAATTTTGCGAAGTAGATTATCATAGAAAACGGAAATTTGTATCACAAAAATGGAAATATCTACTTTCCGGGAAAGTTGATTAGATAACCAAATTTTCCGAAAATAGATTATCATAGAAAACAGGAAATTGTATCATAAAAAATGGAAATATCTACTTTCCGGGAAAGTTGGTTAGATAACCAAATTTGCCGAAAATAAATTATCATAGAAAACGGGAAATTTGTATCATAAAAAATGGAAATATCTACTTTCGCGAAAGTTGGTTAGATAAACAACCGAAAATGGATTATCATAGAAACGGAAATTTGTATAAAAATGAAATTTCTACTTTCCGGAAAAGTTGGTTAGATAACCAAATTTGCCGAAAATAGATATCATAGAAAACGGGAAATTTGTATCATAAAAAATGGGAAATATCTACTTTCCGCGAAAGTTGGTTAGATAAACAACTTTCCCGAAAATAGATTATCATAGAAAACGGGAAATTTGTATCATAAAAATGGGAAATATCTACTTTCCGGAAAGTTGGTTATCTACTTTCGAAAAGTAGATAGATTTTTTACTTTCGGGAAAGTAGATTATCGATTTTGGAATAGATTTTCAATTTTGGAAATATTACCTAATTTTGCGAAGTAGATTATCATAGAAACGGGAAATTTGTATCACAAAAATGAAATACTTTCCGGAAAGTTGGTTGAAAACCAAATTTCAGTAATAGATTATCATAAAAACGGGAAATTTGTATCATAAAAATGGGAAATATCTACTTTCCGGAAAGTTGGTTAGTTAACCAAATTTGCCGAAAATAGATTATCATGAAAACAATTTGTATCATAAAAATGGGAAATATCTACTTTCCGCGAATTGGTTAGATAAACAACTTTCAATAGATTATCATAGAAAACAGGAAGTAATCATAAAAATGGGAAATATCTACTTTCCGGAAAGTTGGTTAGATAACCAAATTTGCCGAAATAGATTATCATAGAAAAGCGGAAATTTGTATCATAAAAATGGGAAATATCTACTTTCCGCGAAAGTTGGTTAGATAATAACTTTCCCGAAATAGATTATCATAGAAAACAGGAAATTTGTATCATAAAAAATGGGAAATATCTACTTTCCGGGAAAGTTGGTTATCTACTTTCCCAAAAATGAGATGAATTTTACTTTTTCAGGAAAGTAGATTATCGATTTTCGGGGGAATAGATTTTTCGAATTTTGGGGAAATATTACTAATTTTGCGAAGTAGATTATCATAGAAAACAGGAAATTTGTATCACAAAAATGGAAATATCTACTTTCCGGAAAGTTAGTTAGATCTAAATTTTCGAAAATAGTTATCATAAAACAGGAAATTTGTATCATAAAAATGGGAAATATCTACTTTCCGAGAAGTTGGTTGAATAAACAAATTTCCGTAGATTATCATAAACGGAAATTTGTATCATAAATGGGGAAATATCTACTTTCAGGAAAGTTTAGATAACCAAATTTGCAAAAATAGATTATCATAAACGGAAATTTGTATCATAAAAATGGGAAATATCTACTTTCACGAAAGTTGGTTAGATAAACAACTTTCCCGAAGATTATCATAGAAAACGGGAAATTGTATCATAAAAAATGAAATATCTACTTTCCGGGAAAGTTGGTTAGATAACCAAATTTGCCGAAAATAGATTATCATAGAAAACGGGAAATTTGTATCATAAAAATGGGAAATATCTACTTTCCGCGAAAGTTGGTTAGATAAAACAACTTTCCTGCAAATAGATTATCATAGAAACAGAAATTTGTATCATAAAAATGGGAAATATCTACTTTCGGGAAAGTTGGTTGAATAATAAAATTTTGAAAATGAATTATCATAGAAACGGGGAATTTGTTATCACAAATGGGAAATATCTACTTTCCGGGAAAGTTGGTTAGATAACCAAATTTGCCGAAAATAGATATCATAAAACAGAAATTTGTATCATAAAAATGGGAAATATCTACTTTCCGCGAAAGTTGGTTAGATAAACAACTTTCCAATAGATTATCATAGAAAAGGAAATTTGTATCATAAAAATGGAAATATCTACTTTCCGGGAAGTTGGTTATCTACTTTCCCGAAAAGTAGATGAATTTTCTACTTTTCAAATGAATTATCGATTTAAGAATAGATTTTCGAATTTTGGGAAATATTACCTAATTTGCGAAGTAGATTATCATAGAAAACGGGAAATTTGTATCACAAAATGGGGAAATATCTACTCAGGAAAGGTTGGTTAGATAACAAATTTTCCGAAAATGAATATCATAGAAATCAGGAAATTTGTATCATAAAAATGAAATATCTACTTTCCGGGAAGTTGGTTGAATAACAAATTTGCCGAAAAATTATCATAGAAAACAGGAAATTTGTATCATAAAATGGGAAATATCTACTTTCCGCGAAGTTGGTTAGATAAACAACTTTCCGAAAATGGATTATCATATGAGGAAATTGTATCATAAAAATGAAATATCTACTTTCCGGGAAAGTTGGTTAGATAACCAAATTTGCCGAAAATAGATTATCATGAAAAACAGAAATTTGTATCATAAAAAATGGAAATATCTACTTGAAAGTTGGTTAGATAAATAACTTTCCGAAAAGATTATCATAGAAAAGAAATTTGTATCATAAAAAGGGAGAATATCTACTTTCCGGGAAAGTTGGTTAGATAACCAAAATTTGCCAAAATAGATTATCATAGAAAACAGGAAATTTGTATCATAAAAATGGGAAATATCTACTTTCCGCGAAAGTTGGTTAGATAAACAACTTTCGAAAATAGATTATCATGAAAACGGAAATTTGTATCATAAAAATGGAATATCTACCTTCCGGGAAAGTTGGTTAGATAACCAAATTTGCCGAAAATAGATTTCAAGCAGACTTTGTATCATAAAAATGGAAATATCTACTTTCCGCGAAAGTTGGTTGGATAAACAACTTTCGAAAATAGATTATCGTAAAACGGGAAATTTGTATCATAAAAATGAAATATCTACTTTCCGCGAAAGTTGGTTATACGAAAGTGAATAATCTACTTTCGAAAGTGAATTATCATTTTTGGAATAGATTTTCATTTTTGGGTAAAACCTAATTTGCAGAAGTAGATTATCGAAAAGAAATTTGTATCACAAAAATGGTAAATATCTACTTGGGAAAGTTGGTTAGAATAATAAATTTGCCGAAATAGATTATCATAGAAAACGAAATTTGTATCATAAAAATGAAATATCTACTTTCAGGAAAGTTGGTTAGATAACAACTTTCCGAAAATGAATTATCATAAAACAGGAAATTTGTATCATAAAAACGGGAAATATCCGCCGGAAAGTTGGTTAGATAACAAATTGCCGAAATGATTATCATAGAAAACGGAAATTTGTATCATAAAAATGGAATATCTACTTTCCGCGAAAGTTGGTTAGATAAACAACTCCCGAAAATAGATTATCATAGAAACGGAAATTTGTATCATAAAAATGGGAAATATCTACTAGGAAAGTTGGTTAAATAAAAATTTGACAAAATAGATAATCATAAAACAAATTTGTATCATAAAAATGGAATATATACTTTCCGCGAAAGTTGGTTAGATAAACAACTTTCGAAAATAGATTATCATAGAAAACGGGAAATTTGTATCATAAAAATGGGAAATATCTACTTTCCGGAAAGTTGGTTGAATATACAATTGCCGAAATAGATTATCTCATAAGCGGAAATTGTCATAAAATGGAAATATCTACTTTCCGCGAAAGTTGGTTAAGATAAACAACTTTCCTGCAAATAGATTATCATAAAACAGAAATTTATCATAAAAATGGGAAATATCTACTTTCCGGAAAGTTGGTTAGATAATCAAATTTGCCGAAAATAGATATCATAAACAGGAAATTTGTATCATAAAAAATGGGAATATCTATTTTCCGCGAAAGTTATTAGATAAACAACTTTCGAAAATAGATTATCATAGAAAACAGGAAATTTGTATCATAAAAATGGGAAATATCTACTTTCCGGGAAAGTTGGTTATCTACTTTCGAAAGTAGATAGATTCTACTTTTCGGGAAAGTAGATTATCGATTTTCGAGGAATAGATTTTCGAATTTTTGGGTAAAATATTACTTATTTTGCAGTAGATTATCATAGAAAACGGGAAATTTGTATCACAAAAATGAAATATCTACTTTCGGGAAAGTTGGTTAGATAACCAAATTTGCCGAAAATAGATTATCATAAACAGGAAATTGTATCATAAAAATGGGAAATATCTACTTTCCACGAAAGTTGGTTAGATAAACACTTTCGAAAATGGAATTATCATAGAAAACAGGAAATTTGTATCATAAAAACGGAAATATCTACTTTCCGGGAAAGTTGGTTGAAATAACATTTGCCGAAAATAGATTATCATAAAACGAAATTTGTATCATAAAAATGGAATCTCACTTCGAAAGTTGGTTAGATAAAACTTTCCGAAATAGATTATCATAGAAAACAGGAAATTTGTATCATAAAAATGAAATATCTACTTTCGGAAAGTTGGTTATCTACTTTCGTAGATGAATTTTCTGACTAAAGGAAAGTAGATTATCGATTTCAGAGATAGATTTTCGAATTTTGGGAAATATTACCTAATTTTGCAGTAGATTTATCATAAAACAGAAATTTGTATCACAAAATGGGAAATATCTACTTTCGGAAAGTTGGTTAGATCATAGATTTCAAAATGAATATCATAAAACGAAATTTGTATAAAAAATGGAATATCTACTTTCGCGAAGTTGGTTAGATAAATAACTTTCTCGAAATAGATTATCATAGAAAACGAAATTTGTATCATAAAATGGGAAATATCTACTTTCGGAAGTTGGTTAGATAACCAAATTTGCGAAAATAGATTATCATAAAAACAAGGAAATTTGTATCATAAAAATGGGAAATATCTACTTTCCGCGAAAGTTGGTTAGATAAATAACTTTCGAAAATAGATTATCATAGAAAACAGGAAATTTGTATCATAAAAATGGGAAATATCTACTTTCCGGGAAGTTGGTTAGATAATCAAATTTGCCAAAATAGTTATCATAGAAAGCAGGAAATTTATCATAAAAAATGGGAAATATCTACTTTCCGCGAAGTTAGTTAGATAAACACTTTCGAAAATAAATTATCATAGAAACAATTTGTATCATAAAAATGAAATATCTACTTCGGGAAAGTTGGTTAGATAACCAAATTTGCCGAAAATGATTTACTTAGAAAACGAACTTTGTATCATAAAAATGGAAATATCTACTTTCTGCGAAAGTTGGTTAGATAAAAACTTTCCCGAAATAGATTATCATAGAAAACGGAAATTTGTATCATAAAATGGGGAAATATCTACTTTCAGGAAAGTTGGTTATCTACTTTCCGGAAGAGATGATTTTTCAATTAGAAATAGATTATCGATTTTCAGAATAGATTTTTTGAATTTGGGAAATATTACCTAATTTTGCGAAGTAGATTATCGAAAACAGGAAATTTGTATCACAAAAATGGGAAATATCTACTGGGAAAGTTTGGTTAGATAAACAACTTTCCGAAAATGAGATATCATAGAAACTGGGAAAATTGTATCATAAAAATGGGAAATATCTACTTTCCGGGAAAGTTGGTTGGATAACCAAATTTGCCGAAAATAGTTATCATAGAAAACAGGAAATTTGTCATCATAAAAATGGGAATATCTATACTTTCCGCGAAAGTTTAATTGATAAACAACTTTCGAAAATATCTAGAAACGGAAATTTGTATCATAAAAATGGGAAATATCTACTTTCCGGAAGTTGGTTAGATAACAAATTTGCAAAATAGGTTTATCATGAAAACAGAAATTTGTATCATAAAAATGGGAAATATATACTTTCCGCGAAAGTTGTTTAATAAACAACTTTCCCGAAAATGATTATCATAGAAACGGAAATTTGTATCATAAAAATGGAAATATATCTACTTTCGGGAAAGTTGGTTTAGATAACCAAATTTGCCGAAAATAGATTATCATAGAAAAAGGAAATTTGTATCATAAAAAATGGAAATATCTACTTTCCGCGAAAGTTGGTTAGATAAACAACTTTCCTGCAAATAGTTATCATAGAAACAGGTATCATAAAAATGGGAAATCTACTTTGGAGAAAGTTGGTTGAGATAACCAAATTTGCCGAAATAGATTATCATAAAACAAATTTGTATACAAAATGGGAAATATCTACTTTCGGGAAGTTGGTTAGATAACCAAATTTGCCGAAATGAATATCTGAAAGCAAATTTGTATCATAAAAAATGGGAAATATCTGCTTTCCGCGGTTGGTTAGATAAACAACTTTCCGAAAATAGATTATCATAAAACAGGAAATTTGTATCATAAAAATGAAATATCTACTCTGAGGAAAGTTGGTTATCTACTTTCCCGAAAAGTAGATAGATTTCTTTTTCGGAAAGTAGATTATCGATTTTCGGGAATAGATTTTCGAATTTTGAAATATTACTAATTTGCGAGTAGATTATCATAGAAACAATTGTATCACAAAAATGAAATATCTACTTTCCGGGAAAGTTGGTTAGATAACCAAATTTGCGAAAATAGATATCATAGAAACGAAATTTGTATCATAAAATGAAATATCTACTTTCCGCGAAAGTTGGGTAGATAAACAACTCCGAAATAGATTATCGAAAGCAGAAATTTGTATCATAAAAATGAAATATCTTTTCGCGAAAGTTGGTTAGATAAACAACTTTCGAAAATAGATTATCATAGAAACAGGAAATGTATCATAAAAATGGGAAATATCTGCTTTGGAAAGTTGGTTATCTACCGAAAAGTGAATAGATTTTCTACTTTTCGGGAAGTAGATTATCGATTTTTCGGGGAATAGATTTTTCCGAATTTTGGAAATATTACCTAATTTTGATGATTATCATAGAAAACGAAATTTGTGTCTAAAAATGGGAAATATCTACTTTCCGGGAAGTTGGTTTAGATAACCAAATACCGAAATAGATTATCATAGAAATGAAATTTGTATCATAAAAATGGGAAATATCTACTTTCGGAAAGTTGGTTAGATAACCAATTTGCCGAAATTAATTATCATGAAAACAGGAAATTTGTCATAAAAATGAAATATCTACTTTCGGGAAGTTGGTTAGACAAATTTGCCAAATAGTTATCATAGAAACGAAATTTGTATCATAAAAAATGGAATATATACTTTCCGCAGTTGGGATAAACAACTTTCGAAAATGAATTATCATAAAACAGGAAATTTATCATAAAAATAGAAACATCTACTTTCCGGGAAAGTTGGT
This sequence comes from Homarus americanus, assembly GCF_018991925.1. NCBI lineage: Eukaryota > Metazoa > Arthropoda > Malacostraca > Decapoda > Nephropidae > Homarus > Homarus americanus. Next base: position 36,340 of record NW_024735864.1, read on the forward strand.
TAGATAACAAATTTTCGAAAATAGATATCATAGAAAACAGGAAATTTGTATCATAAAAAATGAAATATCTACTTTCCGGGAAAGTTGGTTGAATAGCAAATTGCGAAAAAAGATATCATAGAAAACGAAATTTGTATCATAAAAATGAAATATCACTTTCCGCGAAAGTTGGTTAGATAAACAACTTTCCTGCAAATGAATTATAAACGGAAATTTGTATCATAAAAATGAGAAATTCTACACCGGGAAGTTGGTTAGATAACCAAATTTGCCGAAAATAGATTATCATAAAAACAGAAATTTATTATCATAAAAATGGGAAATATCTACTTTCCGAAAGTTGGTTAGATAAACATCTTTCCCGAAAATAGATTATCGTAAAGCAGAAATTTGTATCATAAACAATGGGAATATCTACTTTCGGGAAAGTTGGTTTAGATAACAAATTTGCCGAAGATTGAATATCATAAAGGAAATTTATCATAAAATGATATCTACTTTCGCGAAGTTGGTTAGATAAACAACTTTCGAAATAGATTATCATAAACAAATTTGTATCATAAAAATGAAATATCTACTTTCCGGGAAAGTTGGTTAGATAACCAAATTTGCCGAAAATGAAGTATCATAAACAGAAATTTGTATCATAAAAATGGGAAATATCTACTTTCACGAAGTTGGTTAGATAAACAACTTTCCGAAAATAGATTATCATAAAGAGGAAATTTGTATCATAAAAAATGGGAAATATCTACTTTCCGGGAAGTTGGTTATCTACTTTCGAAAAGTGGATGAATTTCTACTTTTCGGGAAAAGTAGATTATCGATTTTTCGGGGAATAGATTTTCGAATTTTGGAAATATTACCTAATTTTGCGAAGTAGATTATCATAGAAACGGAAATTTGTATCACAAAAATAGGAAATATCTACTTTCCGGGAAAGTTGGTTAGATAAACAACTTTCGAAATAGATTTATCATAGAAACAGAAATTTGTATCATAAAAATAGAAACATCTACTTTCCGGAAGTTGGTTAGATAACAATTTTCCGAAAATAGATTATCATAAGCAAATTGTATCATAAAAATGGAAATATCTACTTTCCGGGAAGTTGGTTGAATAATAAATTTTCCGAAATAGATTATCATAGAAAACAGGAAATTTGTATAAAATGGGAAATATCTACTTTCCGGGAGTTGGTTGAATAGCAAATTTGCCGAAAATAGAATATCATAAGCAGGAAATTTGTATCATAAAATATGAAATATCTACTTTCCGAAGTTGGTTGAATATAACTTTCCGAAATAGTATCATGAAAACAGGAAAATTGTATCGTAAAAAGGGGAAATATCTACTTTCGGGAAAGTTGGTTAGATAACCAAATTGCCGAAAATGAATATCATAGAAAACAGGAAATTTGTATCATAAAAATGGGAATATCTACTTTCCGCGAGGTAAGTTGAGATAAACATCACCGAAAATAGAATATCATAGAAACAGGAAATTTGTATCATAAAAATGGGAAATATCTACTTTCAGGAGAAGTTGGTTAGATAACAAATTTGCCAAAAATAGGTTTATCATAGAAACAGGGAAATTTGTATCATAAAAATGGAAATATATACTTTCCGCGAAAGTTGGTTAGATAAACAACTTTCCGAAAATAGATTATCAGAAAACGGGAAATTTGTATCATAAAAATGGGAAATATCTACTTTCAGGGGAAAGTTAGTTAGATAACCAAATTTGCCGAAAATTAGATATCATAGAAAACAGAAATTTGTATCATAAAAATGGAAATATCTACCTTCGGGAAAGTTGGTTGATAACCAAATTTGCCGAAAATAATTCTTCATAAGCAGAACTTTGTATCATAAAAAATGGGAAATATCTACTTTCCGCGAAAGTTGGTTAGATAAACAACTTTCCGAAAATAGATTATCATAGAAAACAGAAATTTGTATCATAAAAATGGGAAATATACTTTTATGAAATTTGGTTATCTATAAAAGTGAAATAGATTTTCTGCTTTTCGTGAGAAAGTAGATTATCGATTTAGAATAGATTTTCGAATTTGGTAAATAATACCTAATTTTGCGGTAAATTATCATAGAAAACGGAAATTTGTATCACAAAAATAGAAATATCTACTTTCCGGGAAAGTTGGTTGAATAACCAAATTTGCCGAAAATAATTATCATAAAACAAAATTTGTATCATAAAATGGGAAATATCTACTTTCCGCGAAAGTTGGTTAGATAAATAACTTTCCGAAAATAGATTATCATAAAACAGGAAATTTGTATCATAAAAGCAGGAAATATCTACTTTCAGGAAAGTTGGTTGAATAACCAAATTTGCCGAAAATAGATTATCATAAAACAGGAAATTTGTATCATAAAAATGGGAAATATCTACTTTCCGCGAAAGTTGGTTAGATAAACAACTCCGAAAATAGATTATCATAGAAAACAGGGAAATTGCTCATAAAATGGGAAATATCTACTTTCCGGGAAAGTTGGTTAGATAACCAAATTGCCAAAAATAGATAATCACAAAACTGGAAATTTATCATAAAAAATGGAATATATACTTTCGCGAAAGTTGGTTAGATAAACAACTTTCCGAAAATGAATTATCATAGAAAACAGGTTATATCATCAAAAAATGAAATATCTACTTTCCGGAAAGTTGGTTAAGATAACCAAATTTTGAAAATAGATATCATAGAAAACATTTGTATCATAAAAAATGGAAATATCTACTTTAGGATAATTAGAATAACCAATTTGCCGAAAATAAATATCATAAGCAGAAATTTGTATCATAAAAAATGAAATATCTACTCTCCATGAAGGTTGGTTAGATAAACAACTTTCCTGCAAATAGATTATCATAGAAAACAGGAAATTTGTATCGTAAAAATGGGAAATATCTACTTTTCCGGGAAAGTTGGTTAGATAATCAAATTTGCCGAAAATAGATTATCATAAAAGGAAATTTGTATCATAAAAATGGGAAATATCTACTCGCGAAAGTTGGTTAGATAAACAACTTTCCGAAAATAGATTATCATGAAAACGAAATTTGTATCATAAAAATGGAAATATCTACTTTCCGGGAAGTTGGTTTATACTTTCCGAAAAGTAGATGAATTCTCTACTTTCGGAAGTAGATTATCGATTTTCGGGGAATAGATTTTCAGATTTTTGGTAAATATTACTAATTTTGCGAAAGTAGATTATCATAGAAAACGAAATTTGTATAAAAATGGGAAATATCTACTTTCCGGGAGAAGTTGGTTAGATAACCAAATTTGCCGAAAATAGATATCATAGAAAACAGGAAATTTGTATCATAAAATGGGAAATATCTACTTTCGCGGTTGGTTAGATAAACAACTTTCCCGAAAATATAGTTATCATGAAAGCAAATTTGTATCATAAAACAGAAATATCTACTTTCCGGAAAGTTGGTTAGATAACAAATTTGAAAATGAATTATCATAAAAGCAAATTTGTCATAAAATGGGAAATATCTACTTTCCACGAAAGTTGGTTAGATAAACAACTTTCGAAAATAGATTATCATAGAAACAGGAAATTTGTATCATAAAAATGGGAAATATCTACTTTCCGGAAGTTGGTTATCTACTTTCCGAAAAGTAGATAGATTTTCTACTTTTCGGGAAAGTGAATTATCGATTTTTCGGGGAATAGATTTTTTCGAATTTTGGGGAAATATTACCTAATTGCGAAATAGATTATCATAAAAGAATTTGTATCACAAAATTGAAATATCTACTTTCCGGGAAAGTTGGTTTAATAACAAATTTTTCGTAGATATCATGAAAACGGAAATTTGTATATAAAAATGGAAATATCTACTTTCCGCGAAAGTTGGTTAGATAAATAACTTTCTCGAAAATAGATGTTTATTTCTCTAGAGCCCCCATTCTGATTATCCTAGAAACTAAATTTTCTATGATAATCTACTACTTAAGTAGGTATGCTTCCCCAAAATTGAGAAATCTATTCCCCGAAAATCGATAATCTACTTTCTAAAAGTAGAAAATCTATCTACTTTTCGGGAAGTGAATCGCTCCTTTCGGAAAGTAGATGTTTCCCATTTTTGTGATACAATTTCCGTTTTCTGTGATGAAAATCTAGCCTAAGGAAGTTGTTTATCTAACCAACTTTCAAATTTCCCATTTCAACAAATTGGTTATCAACCAACTTTCCGGAAGTAGATGCAATTTTTTCAGGAAAGTTGTTTATCTATCCAACTTCATGAGCTATGATAAATTCGTTATCTAACTTTCGGAAATAGATATTTATTTTTCTACTAAAATGAGTAATATTGCCAAAATTCAATCTATTCCCCGAAAAATCGGTAATCTGCGCAAAAGTAGAAAATCTATCTGCTTTTCGGGAAGTAGATAGCCAACTTTCGGAAGTATACACATGATGCAAATTTCCGTTTTTCTGATAATCTTTTCAGGAAAGTTGCCTCAACCAACTTTCGCGGAAAATATTCCAGCCTATGATACCATTAATTTTATTTTCAGCAAAATTGATTATCTAACCCAGCACAAGGTAGATGTTTTATTTTTTATGATACAAAATTTTATTGCAGAAGTTGTTTATCTAGCGCTTTCATGAGTAGATGTTTCCTTTTTGTAATTGGTACTACTATGATAATCTATTTTCGGCAAGGTAGTTATCTAACCAACTTTCGAAATATCTTCGCTATGAAATTTGTTGGGAAATTGTTTATCTAACTTTCATGATAATTTGGATACAAATTTCCGTTTTCATAAAATGGGTAATATTTGCAAAAATTCAGAAATCTCCCCGAAAATCGATGATCTACTTTCAAAGTGAAAATCTATCTACTTTCAAGGAAGTGAATAACCAAATTTGTAGTGGTATTTCCCATTTTTGTGATGCAAATTTCCCGTTTTCTCAGAGAGATTGTTTATCTAACAAAGATTCCCATTTTCTATTTTCAAAATTGGTTATCTAGCTTAACTTCCGGGAGGTGGAGTGTTTTTACATTTTACCCTAAAACAAGCGGTTATCTAACCAACTTTCCGATAAGAGTATTTCCATTTTTGTTCAGGAAAGTTGTTTATCAACCAGCTTCGCGGAAACATATATTCCATTTTCTGATACAAATTCCATTTTCGACAAATATACAGCAAAATTTGGTTATCCTAACCAACTTTCCGGAAGTAGATGTTCCATTTTTTGCTTGATGCAAATTTCCATTTTCGGGAGAGGTGTTTATCTAACCAGCTTCGCGGAAAGTAGATATTTTCCCATTTTATTCATTCCGTTTTCTTCAAATTCGGTTATCAACAACTTTGAAATAGGCTATTCCATTTTATAATACAATTACCAATTTCTATGATAATCTTGAAGTGAATATTTCCCATTTTTTATGATACAAATTTCCGTTTTTCGTGTTCTATTTTCAGCAAATTGGTTATCTAACCAACTTTCGGAAAGTAGATATTTTCCCATTTTTCTCTAGAAATTTTTCAGAAGCCAAAGGAAATTGTTTCTGAAATTCAATCTATTTCCCCGAAAAATCGATAATCTACTTGAAAGTAGAAAATATACTTTTCAGGAAGTAGATATAACTTTCCGGTAGATGTTTTCCCAATACAGTGCAAATTTTACTATGATAATCTATTTTCGGGAAAGTGTTATCAACAACTAAAATAGATATTCAGCAAATTTAGTTATCTGTAGCTTTCCGGAAGTAGATGTTTATTTTTTGTGATGCCATTCCGTTCAAGGGAAAGTTGTTTATCAACTTTCATGAAGTAGATATTTCCCTATGATAAATTTCCGGTGATTATCTAACCAACTTTCTAGGAAGTAGATGTTTATTGTTTATGATGCAAATTTAAATTTTCTATGATAATCTATTTTCCGGGAAAGATCTAACCAACTTTCGAAATATTTTGGTTATCTAACCCAGCACCGGAAGTAGATGTTTCCGTTTGAGAGAAGTTGTTTATCTAAGCAGCTTTCGCGGGAAGTGAATATTTATTTTTGAAATTCCGTTTTTCTGATGTCTTTCGGCAGAGTTGAACCTCAACTGAAATATTTTATGATATATTCCGTTTTGGATTTATCTAATAACTTTCACGGAAGTAGATATTTGTTTTTTATGATACAAATTTTATTTTATATTTCTGACAAATTTGGTTTATCTAGCCAACTGGAAGTAGATGTTTATTTTTCGGAAAATTATCTTTCAATGATAAATTTCAAGATTTTCTACTCATAAAACAGGTAATATTTCCCCCAAAAGATTCGAAAATCTATTCCCCGAAAATCGATAATCTACTTTCGAAAAGTAGAAAATCTATACTTGCTGGAAGTGAATAACCAACTTTCCGAGCCAGATGTTTTATTTTATGATGCAAATTTTACGTTTTCATGATAATCTATTTCAGGAAGTTGTTTATCTAACCAACTGCTTGGAAGTGAATATTCCATTTTTATGATCTCAAATTTCCGTTTTCTATGATAATCTATTTTCGGGGGTTGTTTATCTACCCAACACCATGGTAGATATTTCCCATTTTTGCCAGTACCATTTAGAATTTTCAGGCTATTCCCATTTTTCCGTTTACTTCATAAAATTGGGTAATGTTCTTTTTAAAGATTCGAAATTATTTCCCCGAAAATCGATAATCTAACAAAAGTGAAAATCTATCTACTTTTCGGAAGTGAATAACCAACTTCCGGAAAGTAGATATTTCCCTATTTTTTTGTGATACAGATTTCGTTTTCTATATAATCAATCTATTTTCAGGAAAGTTGTTTATCTAACCAACTTTCGCGGAAAGTGAATATTTCCCATTTTTATGATACAAATTTCCTGCACTTCAATAATCTATTTTCAGCAAATTTGGATTTATCTAACCCAGCACCGGTAGATATTTCATTTTGTGATACCAAATTTCCCGTTTTCTGTAGTAATCTATTTCGGCAAATTTGGTTATCTGCTAACTTTCACGGAAATATTCCATTTTTTGCAATAAAACCCCGTTATAATATTGCCCAGGAAAGAGTTAATTTATCAGCAACTTTCGCGGAAGTAGATATTTCCTTTTTTTATGATACAAATTCCATTTTCTGTGATAATCTTTCGTAGGTGGTTTATCTGGCAACAGAAGGAAAGTTGTTATCTAACCAACTTTCATGAAAATATGTTTCTTTTTTTTGATACAAATTCCCGTTTTCTATAAATCTATTTTTGGCAAATTTTGTTATCTAACGTTTCGGGAAGTAGATATTTCCCGGCGCATGATGCAAATTCCGTTTTCTCAATAAATTGTTTATCTAACCAACTTCATGAAAGTAAGATGTTCCCCAGCCCTATGATACAAATTTCCTGATAATCTATTACAAAGCAAATTTGGTTATCTAACCAACTTTCCGAGTAGATATTTCCATTTTTATGATACTAATTCCGTTTTCTATATTAATCTATTTTCGGAAAATTATTTATCGCTCTTTGGAGAGTAGATATTTCCCATTTTTCAATGATCTAAATTCCATTCTATCTCTTCTAAAGAGTAGGTAATATTTTAATTCAATCTATTCCCCGAAAATCGATAATCTGCTTTTGAAAGTGAAAATCTATCTTCTATTATAAAGTAGATAACCAACTTTCGGAAGTAGATATTCCATTTTATGATACAAATTTCCCGTTTCTGCCCAGTAATCTATTCCGGAAGGTGTTATCTATGCCAACTTTCATAATAGATATTTCCGGCACTATGATCTAAAGTTCCCCGTTCTATAATCTATTCGGCAAGTGGTTATCTAACCAACTTTCCCGGAAGTAGATATTTCCCATTTTTTATGATGCAAATTTCCCGTTTTTCTGCCCAGTAATCTATTTTTCCGGAAGGGTTGTTTATCTAACTTTCATGGAAGTAGATATTCCCCATTTTATATACAAATTTCCGTTTTTCTATGATAATCTGTACCGTAGATTTGATTTATCCTTAACTTTCCGGAAGTAGATATTTCCCCATTTTTTATGATGCAAATTTCCCGTTTCCTATGATAATCTATTTTCGGGAAAGTTGTTTATCCTAACTCCAACTTTCGCGGAAAGTAGATGTTCCCATTTTATGATGGAATTTAGAATTTTCTATGATAATCTGTTTTTCGCTTAAATTTGGTTTATCTAATAACTTTCGAAGTAGATATTTCCATTTTGCATTTCAAATTTCCGTTTTCTGTGATAATCTATTTTCGAGAAAGTTATTTATCTAACCAACTTTCGCGGAAAGTAGATATTCAATTTTTATACAAATTTCGTTTTCTTGATGATATTGCTGGAAAATTTGGTTATCTAATAACTTTTTCGGAAAGTAGTGTTTCCCACATTTGTGATACAAATTTCCCGCGTTTCTATGATGTCTAACTTCATGAGTGAGGTATCTTTCACAGAATTAAATCTATTCCCCGAAAATCAGTAATCTATAAAAGTGAAAATATCTACTTTTCAAGAGTGAATCTTCTTTCGGAAAGTAGAATCTTTTATTTTGTGATACAAATTCCGTTTCCTTGATAATCTATTTTCGGAAGTTGTTTGTCTAACTCAACTTTCGTGGAGAAGTAGATATTTCCCATTTTATGATGCAAATTTCGTTTCTATGATAATCTATTTTCGGCAAATTTGGTTATCTAACTAACTTTCGAGTAGATATTTTCCCACGTTTTATGGTACAAATTTCCGTTTTCTGCAGTAATCTATTTTCCGGGAAAGTTGTTTATCTAATAACTTTCGCGGAAAGTAGATATTTCCATTTTGTGATACATAAATTTCCGTTTTCTGTAATATTAATCTATTTTTTCAGCAAATTTGTAGTTTATCTAATAACTTTCGGAAAGTAGATGTTTTGTTTTTGTGATACAAATTTTCCCGTTTTCTACTTGATAATCTACTTCATAGAATTGGGTAATATTTTAAAATTCAAAAATCTATTCCCCGAAAATCGATAATCTACTTTCCGAAAAGTAGAAAATCTATCTACTTTTCGGAAGTAGACTCAACTCAACTTTCCCGGAAAGTAGATATTTCCCATTTTTTTATGATACAAATTTCGTTTTCTGTGATATTTATTTCCGGGAAGTTGTTTATCTAACCTTTCATGGAAAATAGATGTTTCCCATTTTTTATGATACAAATTTCCCGTTTTCTATGATAATCTATTTTCATGGGAGTTATCTATCTAACTTTCGGAAAGTAGATGTTCCCATTTTTATAATTACCAAATTTCCCGTTTTCTGTGATAATCTATTTGCGGAAGTTGTTTATCTAACCAACTTTGCTTGGAAGTAGATGTTCCATTTTTTATGTTCAATTCCGTTTTTCTATGATAATCTATTTTCGTAAATTTGGTTTATCTATTTCTTTCGGAGAGTAGATGTTTCCATTTTTATGATACAAAATTTCCGTTTTCTTGATAATCTATTTTTGGAAGAAGTTGTTTATCAATAACTTTCGCGGAAAGGTATATATTTCCCAGTACACCTGATACAAATTTCCAGTTTTCTATGATTATCTATTTTGTCAAAATTTGGTTTATCTAACCAACTTTCCGGAAAGTAGATCTTCCATTTTTATGATGCAAAATTTCCCGTTTTCTATGATAATCTATTTCGGGGTTGTTTATCTAACCAACTTTCCTTGGAAATGAATATTCCCATTTTTTGTGATCTAAATTTGATTTTTCTATGATAATCTATTTTCCGGCAGATTTGGTTTATCAACATAACTTTCGAAGTAGATATTTCCCGTTTTTATGATACAAATTTCCGTTTTCCTGATAATCTATTTTCGGAAGTTGTTTATCTATGCTTTCAACTTTCGCGGAAAGTAGATATTTCCCGGTACATAGTCACAAATTCGTTTTATGATAATCGCAGCCAAATTGGTTATCTAATAACTTTCCGGAAAGTAGATATTTTACCATTTTTGTTGATGCAAATTTCCGTTTTCTATGATATCCGCCCCATAAAATTGGGTAATATTTAAAAATTCGAAAATCTATTCCCCAGAAAATCAAATAATCTGCTTTTTCCCGAAAGTGAAATCTCTACTTTCGGAAAGTGAATAACAACTTTCATGAAAAGAGTAGATGTTTACATTTTTTATGATACAAATTTCGTTTTCTATGATAATCTATTTTCAGAAGGTTGACATCTAACAACTTCTTGAGTAGATATTCCCATTTTTATGTTTAAAGTTCGTTTTCTATGAAACTATTTTCCGGCAAAATTTGGTATCTAACCAACTTTCCGGAGGTAGATATTCCATTTTTATGATACAAATTTCCGTTTTCTGTATTAATATTTTCAGGAAGTTGGCTATCTATCAACTTTCATGAAGTAAGAATATTTCCATTTTATAATCTAATTTCCGTTTTCTATGATAATCTATTTTCAGCAAATTTGGTTATGCTCTTTCCCGGAAGAGTAGTCTTCCCAGCTTTTGTATTCTGTTCCGTTTTCTATGATAATCTGTTTTTCGGGAAAGTTGTTTTATCTATCTTCATGGAAATGGATATTTCATTTTTTGATACGTTCAGTTTTTCTTGATAATCTATTTTCATATGATTTGGTTATCTTATATTTCGGAAGTGTGTTTCATTTTTATGATGCAAATTTGCGTTTTATGATAATCTATTTTTGGAAGTTGTTTATCTATCAACTTTATGGAAGTAGATGTTTATTTTATGATACAAATTTCCGTTTTCTATGATAATCTTTTTTCGGTTTGGTTATCTATTTCGGGTGTAGTGTTTCCTTGATACAATTTTCGTTTTCTGTGATAATCTATTTTGGAAGAATTTGGTTTATCTAATAACTTTCGGTGAGTGTTTTACATTTTTTGTGATAAATTTCCGTTTTCTGTGATAATCTATTGCAAAATTAGGTGTGTTCTGAAATTAGTTGTTCTGAAATCGATAATCTACTTTGTGAAATCTTCTACTTTTCAGGAATGTGTCAACTTTGGTAGATGTTTATTTTTATGATACCAAATTTCCCGTTTTCTGATGATGATCTATTTTTCGGGAGTTGTTTATCTATCAACTTTCATGGTAGTATTTCCATTTTTATGATGCAAATTTCCCGTTTTCTGTGATAATCTATTTTCGTAGGTTTGATTTATCTAATAACTTTCGGAAAGTAGATATTTCCCATTTTTTGTGATACAAATTTCCGTTTTCTATGATAATCTATTTTGGTAAATTTGGTTATCTATTCAACTTTCCCGGAAAGTAAGTGTTTTATTTTTTGATTACAAATTTCCGTTTCTGTGATAATCTATTTGCAGGAAAGTTGTTTATCTAGCAACTTTCTCGGAAAGTGATACTTCCATTTATGATAACTATTTCCTTTTCTGTGGTAATAATACAAATTGGAATTTGTTTATCTGTAACTTTCCCGGAAAGTAGATATTTCCCATTTTTGATGCTTTCCGTTTTCTGATGATAATCTATTTTCGGGAAAGTTGTTTATCTCCAACTTTCGATTGAAGTATATATTTCCATTTTATGATACAATTTCGCGTTTTCTATGATAAACCCTATTTTGTAGAATTTGGTTATCTATTCAACTTTCCCGGAAGTAGATATTTCCATTTTTATGATTCATTCCGTTTTCTATGATAATCTATTTTCAGGAAGTTGTTTATCTAATAACTTTATTAATGGAATGTTCCCATTTTATGATCTAAATTTGATTTTCTGTGATAATCTATTTTCGTGAAATTTGTTTATCTATTAACTTTCCCGGAAGTAGATGTTCCCATTTTATAGATACAAATTTCCGTTTTCTGTGATAATCTATTTTCGGAAGTTGTTTATCTAACTCAACTTTCATGATAGATGTTTCTTTTTATGATACAAATTTCCCGTTTTCTGTGATAATCTATTTTCCTTAAATTTGGTTTATCCTTAACTTTCGGAAGAGTGGTCTTTCCTTTTTATACAAATTTGTTTTCTATGATAATCATTTTGGGAAAGTTGTTTTATCTAACCAACTTTCGGAAGATGTTCCGATTTTTTTATGATACAAATTTCCATTTTCTATGATAATCTATTTTCGTGAAGAATTTGGTTTATCTAATAACTTTCCCGGAAAGTAGATGTTTATTTTATGATACAAATTTCGTTTTCTGTGATAATCTATTTTCGGGAAAGTTGTTTTATCTGCTCTTTCATGAAAGTATATGTTTCCATTTTATGATACAAATTTCCCGTTTTCTATGATGATCTATTTTGGCAAATTTGGTTTATCTATTAGCTTTCCCGAAGTAGATATTCCATTTTATATTCAAATTTACGTTTCTTGATGATATTTTCGGCAGAATTTGGTTATCTAATAACTTTCGATAGATGTTTTATTTTATGATGCAAATTTAGTTTTCTATGATAATCTATTTTCGGAAGATTTGGTTATCTAACTCTTTCGGAAAGTAGATATTCCATTTTGTGATACAAATTTCCCGTTTTCTATGATAATCTGCTTCTTAGAATTAGGTAATATTTCCCCAAAATTGGAAATCTATTCCCCGAAAATCGGTAATCTACTTTCCCGAAAAGTAGAAATCTATCTACTTTTCGGGAAGTAGATTTCAACTTTCCCGGAAAGTAGATATTTCCCATTTTATGTTCAAATTTCCGTTTTCTATGATAATCTATTTTCGGAAGAGTTGTTTTATCTAACCAACTTTCATGAGTAGATGTTCCCATTTTTTATGATACAAATTTCCGTTTTCTATGATAATCTATTTTCCGGCAAATTTGGTTATCTAACAACTTTCGGAAGTAGATATTTCCATTTTTATGATACAAATTTCCCGTTTTCTATGATAATCTTTTTGGAAGATTTGGTTATCTAATAACTTTCGGAAAGTAGATATTTCCCATTTTTTGTGATACAAATTTCCCGTTTTCTATGATAATCTACTTCATAAGATTGGGTAATATTTCCCCAAATTCGAAGCTACAGAAAATCGATTACTTTTGAAAGTAGAAAATCTATCTACTTTTCGGGAAGTGGAACTTAACTTTCCGGAAGTAGATGTTCCCATTTTATGATACAAATTTCCCGTTTTCTGTGATAATCTATTTTCGGGGAGAGTTGTTTATCCTTTAACTTTCGTGGAAAGTAGATATTTCCCATTTTTATGATGCAAATTTCCGTTTTCTATGATAATCTATATAGAATTTGGTTTATCTATCAACTTTCCCGAAGTAGATGTTCCCATTTATGATACAAATTTCGTTTTCTATGATAATCTATTTTCGGAAAGTTGTTTATCTAACCAACTTTCTTGGAAATGAATATTTCCCATTTTTATGATGCAAATTTCCGTTTTCTGTGATAATCTATCTTTGCAAATTTGGTTTATCTACTTCAACTTTCGGAGTAGATATTTCCCATTGTTTGTGATACAAATTTCCGTTTTCCGCGAGTAATCTATTTTCGGGAAGATGTTTATCTTCCAACTTTCGGGGAAAGTAGATATTTCCCATTTTATGATACAAATTCCCGTTTTCTGCGATAATCTATTTTCGGCAAATTTGGTTTATCAACAACTTTCCCGGTAGATATTCCATTTTTATGATACAAATTTCCCGTTTTCTATGATAATCTATTTGCGGAAAGTAGATATTTCCATTTTTTATGATGCAAATTTCGGTTTTCTGATAATCTATTTTCGGCAAATTTGGTTATCATAACTTTCGGAAAGTAAGATATTTCCATCTTTTATGATTCGATTTGATTTCTAGTAATCTATTTTCGGAAAGTTTGTTTATCTAACCAACTTTCGGGGAAATGGTATTTTATGATACAAATTTCCCGTTTCTATGATAATCTATTTTCGGAAATTTGGTTTATCTATTAACTTTTCCCGGAAAGTAGATATTTCCCATTTTTGTGATATAAATTTCGTTTTCTATGATAATCTATTTTCGGCAAATTTGGTTATCTAACCAACTTTCTCGAAAAGTAATATTCCCCATTTTTATGATTTAAATTTCCGTTTTTCTGTGATAATCTATTTTCGTGAAAGTTGTTTATCTAATAGCTTTCGTGATAGATATTTCCATTTTATATTTAAATTCCATTTCTGTGATGATCTGTTTCGGAAATTTGGTTATCTAACCAACTTTCCCGGAAAGTAGATATTTCCCATTTTATGATACAAATTTCCCGTTTCTATGATAATCTATTTTCGGGAAAGTTGTTTATCTAACTCAACTTTCGTGGAAAGTAGATATTTCCCGATTTTTATGATACAAATTTCCGTTTTCTATGATAATCTATTTTCGGCAATTTGGATTTATCTAACAACTTTCCCGGAAAGCTAGATATTTCCCATTTTTTATGATGATTTCCGTTTTCTATGATAATCTATTTTCGGGAAGTTGTTTATCTAACCAACTTTCCCGGAAAGTAGATATTTCCCATTTTTATGATACAAATTTCCCGTTTTCTATGATAATCTATTTTCGGGAAAGTTGGTTTATCTATTTCAACTTTCTTGGAAAGTAGATATTTCCCAATTTTTTTATGATACAAATTTCCCGTTTTCTGTGATAATCTATTTTTGGGCAAATTTGTTTATCTAATAACTAACTTTCGCGGAGAAAGTAGATATTTCCCATTTTTTATGATACAAATTTCCCGTTTTCTATGATAATCTATTTTCGGAAAATTTTGGTTATCTAACAACTTTCCCGGAAAGTAGATATTTCCCATTTTTGTGATACAAAATTTCCGTTTTCTATGATAATCTACTTCGCAAATAATTGGGTAATATTTCCCCCAAAAATTCAATCTATTCCCCGAAAAATCGATAATCTACTTTCCGAAAAGTAGAAAATCTATCTACTTTTCGGGAAAGTAAATAACCAACTTTCCCGGAAAGTAGATATTTCCCATTTTTTGTGATACAAATTTCCGTTTTCTATGATAATCTATTTTCCGGGAAGTTGTTTATCTAACTCAACTTTCGCGGAAAGTAGATATTTCCCATTTTTTTGATACAAATTTCCCGTTTTCTATGATAATCTATTTCGGCAAATTTGGTTTATCTAACTTCAACTTTTGGAAAGTAGATATTTCCCATTTTTATGATACAAATTTCGCTTTCTATGATAATCTATTTTCGGGAAGAGTTGTTTATCTAACTCCAACTTTCGCGGAAAGTAGATATTTCCATTTTTTGTTATTTCATTTCCGTTTTCTATGATAATCTATTTTCGGCAAATTTGGTTATCCTTCAACTTTCGGAAAGTAGATATTTTCCATTTTTATGATACAAAATTTCCCGTTTTCTATGATAATCTGTTTTCAGTTTTTTATCTAACCGACTTTCTTGGAAAGTAGTGAATGTTTCCATTTTATGATAAAAATTTCGTTTTTCTATGGTAATCTATTTTCGGAAATTTGGTTATCTAACCAGCTTTCCCGGAAAGTAGATATTTTCCCATTTTATGATACAAATTTCCCGGTTTTCTATGATAATCTATTTTCGGAAGTTGTTTATCTAACCAACTTTCACTTGAAAGTAGATATTTCCCATTTTTATGATACAAATTTCCCGTTTTCTATGATAATCTATTTTCGTCAAATTTGGTTATCTATCAACTTTCCGGGAAGATAGATATTTCCCCATTTTTATGATACAAATTTCCCGTTTTATGATAATCTATTTTCGGAAAATTGGTTATCTAACTCAACTTTCCCGGAAAGTAGATATTTCCCATTTTTTGTGATACTAAATTTCCGTTTTTCTATGATAATCTACTTCGTAAAATTTGGTAATATTTCCCCAAATTCATCTATTCCCCCGAAAAAATCGATAATCTGCTTTCCGAAAGTAGAAAATCTATCTACTTTCGGGAAAGTGAACTCTTTCAACTTTCGGAAAGTAGATGTTTCCCCTTTTTTATGATACAAATTTCCGTTTTCTGCGGTAATCTATTTTCGGGAGAAGTTGTTTATCTAACCAACTTTCGCGGAAGTAGATATTTCCCCATTTTTTTATGATACAAATTTCCGTTTTCTATGATAATCTCTATTTTCGGCAAATTTGGTTATCTAACTCAACTTTCGGAAAGTAGATATTTCCCATTTTTATGATACAAATTTCCGTTTCTATGATAATCTATTTTCGGGGAGGATTGTTTATCTAACTCAACTTTTCTTGGAAGTAGATATTTCCCATTTTTTTGATACAAATTTCCGGTTTTCTATGATAATCTATTTTCATGTTTGGTTTATCTAACCAACTTTTCGGAAAGTAGATATTTCCCAATTTTTTATGATACAAATTTCCCGTTTCTATGATAATCTATTTTCGGAAAATTTGGTTTATCTATTTAACTTTCCCGGAAAGTAGATATTTCCCATTTTTGTGATACAAATTTCCCGTTTTCTGTGATAATCTACTTCATAAAGATTTGGTAATATTTCCACAATTCGAAATCTATTCCCCGAAAATCGATAATCTGCTCGAAAAGTAGAAATTATCTACTTTTAGGGAAGTTGAATCTTAACTTTCCGGAAATGTAATATTTCTATTTTTATGTTACAAATTTCCGTTTTCTATGATAATCTGTTTTCGGCAAATTTGGTTTATCTAGCTAACTTTCAGGAAATTAATATTTCCCATTTTTGTGATACAAATTTCCGTTTTATGATAATCTATTTTTCGGCAAATTTGGTTATCTAACCAACTTTCCCGGAAGTGGGTTTCCATTTTTATGATACAAATTTCCGTTTTCTATGATAATCTATTTTTGGGAAAGTTGTTTATCTAACTAACTTTCGTGGAAGATTAATATTTCATTTTTATGATACAAATTTCCGTTTTCTATGATAATCTATTTTCGGCAGATTTGGTTTATCTGACTCAACTTTCCCGGAAAGTAGATATTTCCCATTTTTTATGATGCAAATTTCCGTTTTCTGATGTTAATCTGTTTTCGGGAAGTTGTTTATCTATTTCTAACTTTCGCGGAAAGTAGATGTTTCCCATTTTTTTATGATACAAATTCCCGTTTCTATGATAATCTATTTTCGGCAAATTTGGTTATCTAATAACTTTCGGAAAGTAGATATTTCCATTTTATGATACAAATTTCCGTTTTCTATGATAATCTATTTTCGGAAAATTTGGTTTATCTAACCAACTTTCGGTAGATATTTCCATTTTTGTGATACAAATTTTCCGTTTTCTATTGATATTCTACTTCGCAAAGGTTAGGTTATGTTTCCCCAAATTGGAAAATCTATTCTGAAAAATCGATAATCTACTTTTCGAAAAGTAGAAAATGTATCTACTTTTCGGGAAAGTAGACAACCAACTTTCATGGAAGTGAAATTTCCATTTTTGTGATACAAATTTTCGTTTTTCTGCGATAATCTGTTTCGGCAAATTTGGTTATCTAACCAACTTTCGGGAAAGTAGATATTTCCCATTTTTATGATACAGATTTCCGTTTTCTGTATTAATGTATTTTCGGGAGGTTGTTTATCTAGTTTCAACCTTCGCGGAAAGTAGGTATTTCCCATTTTTTATGATACAAATTTCCGTTTTCTATGATAATCTATTTTCGGCAAATTTGGTTATCTAACAAACTTTCCGGAAAGTAGATATTTCCATATTTTATGATACAAATTTCTGTTTTCTATGATAATCTATTTTCGGCAAATTTGGTTATCTAGCTCAACTTTCGGAAAGTAGATATTTCCATTTTGTGATACAAATTTCCGTTTTCTATGATAATCTATTTTCGGAAATTTGGTTATCTACTTTAACTTTCCCGGAAAGTAGATATTTCCCATTTTTTTGTGATACAAATTTCGTTTTCTGATAATCTACTTCGTAAAATTGGTAATATTTCCCCAAAATTGGAAATCTATTCACGAAAAATCGATAATCTCTTTCTGAAAGTGAAAATCTATCTGCTTTTCGGAAGTAGATAACTCAACTTTCCCGGAAAGTAGGGAAGCAATGCATGGCCCC
>NW_024735865.1:0-10076 GCF_018991925.1 Homarus americanus
AAAGGCCCCTGATCAAGGCCCCTGATCAAGTATAACAAAGACCCCTAATCGAGTATAACAAATTCCCCTGATCGAGTATAACAAAGTTCCCTGGTCGAGTATAACATAGCCCCTGATCGAGCATAACAAACCCCCTCATCGAGTATAGCATAGCCCCCTGATCGAGTATAAGAAAGTTCCCTGATCGAGTATAACATATCCACTGATCGAGCATAACAAAGCCCCCTCATCGAGTATAGCAAAGCACCCTGATCGAGTATAACAAAGGCCCCTGATCGAGTATAACAAAGGACCCTGATGGAGTATAACAAAGGCCCCTGATCGAGTATAACAAAGGCCCCTAATCGAGTACAACAAAGGCCCCTAATCGAGTATAACTAAGTCTCCTGATCGAGTATAAGAAAGATCCCAAATCGAGTATAACAAAGTCCACTAATCGAGTATAACAAATTCCCCTGATCGAGTATAACAAAGCCCCGGGATCGAGTATAACAAAGCCCCCTGATCAGTATTTCCAAGGCCTCTGATCCAAGTATAACCAGGGCCCTAATCAGGTACCTTAAGGCCCCTGATCAGGGAGTGCAACAAAGGCCCTGCTCGAGAGTACAACAAAGAGGCCCGTCATCGAGTACAACAAAGGCCCTGATCGAGGTATAACAAAAGCAATAATCGAGTATTTCAAGGCCTCTGATCAAATTATAAACAAAGGCCCCTAATCGAGTACAACAAAGGCCCCTGATCGAGTGCAACAAAGGCCCCTGCTCGAGTACAACAAAGGCCCGTCATCGAGTACAACAAAGGCCCCTGATCGAGTATAACAAAGCCCAATAATCGAGTATAAAAAAGCCCACTCATTGAGTTTAACAAAGGCCCCTCATCGAGTATAACAAACGCCCCTAATCGAGTAAAACATATTTCCATGATCGAGTATAACAAAGGCCCCTTATCGAGTATTACAAAGGCCCCTGATCGAGTATTACAAAGGCCCCTAATCGAGTACAACAAAGGCCCCTGATCGAGTAAACAAAGTCTCCTGATCGAGTATAACAAAGTCCTTAACAGAGTATAAAAGGATTCCCTGATCGAGTATAACAAATATAACAAGGACCCTGATCGAGTATAACAAAGGCCCCTGATCAGGTTTAACAAGGCCCTAATCGAGTATAACAAAGGCCTCTGATCAAGTATAACACAGGCCCCTAATCGAGTATAACAAAGGCCCCTTATCGAGTATTACAAAGGCCCCATAACAAAGGCCCCTGGTCGAGTATAACAAAGCCCCCTCATCGAGTATATCAAAGTCCCCTGATCGAGTAAAACAAAGTAACCTGGTCGAGTATAACAAAGTCCCTTGATCGAGTATAACAAAGCGCCCTGATCGAGTAAAACAAATTCCCCCGATCGAGTATAACAAATTCCCCTGATCGAGTATAAAAAAGCCCCCTCATCGAATACAACAAAGTCCACTGGTCGAACATAACAAATCACCCTCGTCGAGTATAAAAGAGCCCCCTCATCGAGTATAAGAAAGTCCCCTCATCAAGTATATCAAACCCCCCCTGGTCGAGTATAATAATGGCCCTGATCGAGTATAACAAAGTCCCCTTATCGAGTTTAACAAATTCCCCTAGTTCGAGTATAACAAAAGCCTCTGATATTGTATAACAAAGGCCCCTGATCGAGTATAACAAAGTACCCTGATTGAGCATAACAAAGGCCCCTGGTCGAGTATAACAAAGCCCCCTGATCGAGTATATCAAAGTCCCCTGATCGAGTATAACAAAGGCCCCTAATCGAGTATAGTAATGTCCCCTGATCGAGTATAAAAAAGTCCCCTGATCGAGTATAACAAAGTCCCCTGGTCGAGTATAACAAAGTCCCCTAATCGAGTATAACAAAGTCCTTCTTATCGAGTATAACAAAGTCCCCTGATCGAGTATAACAAAGGCCCTTGATCGAGTATAATAAAGGCCCCTGATCGAGTATAACAAAAACCCTAATCGAGTATAACAAAGTCCTTCTTATCAAGTATAATAAAGTCCCCTGATGGAGTATAACAAAGTCCTCTTCATCGAGTATAATAAAGGCCCCTGGTCGAGTATAACAAAAACCCTTATCGAATATAAAAAAGTCCCCTGATTGAGTTAAACAAAGTCCCCTGGTCGAGTATAACAAAGTCCCCTCGTCGAGTATAACAAAGGCCCCTGATCGAGAATAACAAAGTCCCCTTATCGGGCATAACAAAGGCCCCTGGTCGAGTATAACAAAGCCCCCCTGATCGAATATTACAAAGTCCTCTGATCAAGTATAAAAAAGTCCCCTGATCGAGTATAACAAAGTCCCCTGGTCGAGTATAACAAAGGCCCCAGATGGAGTATAACAAAGACCCTCATGGAGTATAAGAAAGTCCCTTGATCGAGGAAAACAAAGCCCCCTCAACGAGTTTAACAAAGTCCCCTGATCGAGTATAACAAAGTCCCTTGATCGAGTATAACAAAGGACCCGTATCGAATATAACAAAGGCCTTCGGTTGAGTATAACAAAGCATCGTGATCGAGTATAACAAAGTCCCCTGATCGAGTATAACACATCCCCCTGATGGAGTATAACATATCCCCTTATCGTGTATAACAAAGTTCCCTGGTCGTGTATAACAAAGTCCCCTGATCGAATGTAACAAAGTCCTCAGATCGAGTATAACAAAGTCCCCTGGTCGAGTATAACAAAGTCCTCAGATCGAGTATAACAAAGTCCCCTGGACGAGTATAACAAAATTCCCCTGATCGAGTATAACAAAGTCCTCAGATCGTGTATAACATAGTCCCCTGGGAGAGTATAACAAAGTCCCCTGATCGAGTATAACAAAGGACCTTGATTGAGTATAATAAAGGCCCCTGATCGAGTATAACAAAGGCCCCTGGTCGAGTATAACAAAGTCCCCAGATCGAGTATAACAAAGGCCCTTAATTGAGTATAATAAAGGCCCCTCATTGAGTATAACAAAGTCCCCTGATCGAGTATAACGAAGTCTCATGGTCGATTATATCAAAGTCACCTGATCAAGTATAACAAAGGCCCATGATCAAGTATTACAAACGCTCCCGGTTGAGTATAACACATACCCTGATCGAGTATAACATATCCCCTGATCGAGTATAACAAAGGCCACTCATACGAGTATAACAAAGTCCCTTATCGAGCATAACAAAGGCCCCTGGTCAAGTATAACAAAGCCCGCCGATCGAATATTACAAAGGCCACTGGTCAAGTATAACAAAGCCCGCCGATCGAATATTACAAAGTCCCCTGATCAAGTATAACAAAGTCCCTGACCGAGTATAACAAAGTCCCCTGGTCGAGGAAAACAAAGCCCCCTAATCGAGTATAACAAAGTCCCCTCATCGAGTATAACAAAGTCCCATGGTTGACAATAACAAAATCCCCTGGTCGAATATATGAAAGTCCCCTAATCGAATATAACAATGCCCCCTGATCGAGTATAACAAAGGCCACTGGTCGAACATAACAAATCACCCTGGTCGAGTATAAAAGAGCCCCCTCATCGAGTATAAGAAAGTCCCCTGATCAGGTATATGAAATCCCCCTGGTCGAGTATAATAATGGCCCTGATCGAGTATAACAAAGTTCCAGTGTCGAGTATAGTAATGTCCCCTAATCGAGTATAACATAGGCCCATCATCGACTATAACAAAGTCCCATTAGCGAGTATAACAAATTCCCCTGGTTCGAGTATAACAAAACCCTCCTATATAGCATAACAAAGGCCCCTGATCGAGTATAACAAAGGCCCCTGATCAAGTATAACATAGTCCCCTGATCGAGTATAACAAAAGCCTCTCATCGTGTATTACAAAGGCCCCTGATCGAGTATAACAAAGGCCCCTGATCGAGGCCCCTGATCGAGGCCCCTGATCAAGTATAACAATGTCCCCTGGTCGAGTATAACAACGTCCCCTGGTCGAGTCTAACAAATTCCCCTGATCGAGTATAACAAAGTCCACTGATCAAGTATAACAAAGTCCCCTGGTCGAGTATAACAAAGTCCCCTGGTCGAGTATAACAAAGCCCCCTCATCGAGTATAACAAAGCCCCCTGATCGAGTATTTCAAAGGCCCCTGATCGAGTATAACAAAGGACCTTGATCGAGTATAACAAAGGCCCCTGATCGAGTATAACATATTCCCCTGATAGAGAATAACAAAAGCCCCTGATCGAGTATTACAAAGTTCCCTGATCGAGTATAACAAAGGGCCCTGATCGAGGCCCCTGATCTAGTATAACAAAGTCCCCTGGTCGAGTATAACAAAGTCCCCTGGTCGAGCATAACAAAGGTCCCTGGTCGAGTATAACAAAGTCCCCTGGTCGAGTATAACAAAGTCACCTGATCGAGCATATCAAAGGCCCCTGATCGAGCATAACAAAGGCCCCTGGTCGAGTATAACAAAGTCCCCTGGTCGAGTATAACAAAGTCACCTGATAGAGTATAAACAAAGGCCCCTGATCGAGTATAACAAAAAGCCCCTCATCGAGTACTACAAAGGTCCCTGATCGAGTAAAAAAAAGGGCCCTCATGAGGCCCCGAATCAAGTATAACAAAGTCCCTGGTCGAGTATAACAAAGTCATAACAAAGGCCCCTGATCGAGTATAACAAAGTCCCCTGGTCGAGTATAACAAAGTCAACCTGATCGGCATAACAAAGGCCCCTGATCGAGCATAACAAAGGCCCTGGTCGAGTATAACAAAGTCCCCTGGTCGAGTATAACAAAGTCACCTGATAGAGTATAACAAAGGCCCCTGATCAAGTATAGGAAAGGACCCTGATCGAGTATAACAAAGGCCCCTGATCGAGTATAACCTAGTTCCCTAATCGAGTATAACAAAAGCCCCTCATCGAGCACTACAAATGCCCCTGATCGAGAATAACAAAGGCCCCTGATCGAGGCCCCTGATGAAGTATAACAAAGTCCCCTGGTCGAGTATAACAAAATCCCCTAATCGAGTATAAAAAAGCCCCTAGATCGAGTATAACAAAGTCTCCTGATCGAGTAAAACAAAGGCCCCTGATCGAGTATAACAAAATCCCCTGATCGAGTATAATAAAGTCCCCTGAACGAGTATAACAAAGTCCCCTGATCGAGTATAAAAAAGTCCCTAGATCGAGTATAACAAAGTCTCCTGATCGAGTAAAACAAAGGCCCCTGATCGAGTATAACAAATTCCCTGATCGAGTATGACAAAGTACACTTATCGAGTATATCAAAGTCCCCTGATCGAGTATAACAGAGCCCCCTGATCGAGTATAATAAAGCCCCCAGATTGAGTATTTCCAAGCCCCCTGATCGAGTATAACTAAGCCCTCTGATCGAGTATAGCAAAGCCCCCTCATCGAGTATAACAAAGGCCCCTAATCGAGTATAACAAACGCCTCTCATCGTGTATAACAAAGGCCCCTGATCGAATATAACAAAGGACCCTGATCCAGTATAACATTGTCCCCTGATCGAGTACAACAAAAGCCCTCATCGAGTATTACAAGTCCCTGGTCGAGTAACAAAGTCCCCTGGTCGATTATAAATATCCTCATCGAAAGGTATAACAAAGGCCCCTGATCGAGGCCCTGATCAACTATAACAAAGCCCCTCATCGAGTATAACAAGTTCCCTGATCGAGTATAAGATATCCCTCATCGAGCATAACAAAGGCCCCTGATCGAGAGCATAACAAGGCCCTGGTCGAGGTATAACAAAGTCCCCTGGTCGAGAATAACAAAGCCCCCTCATCGAGTATAACATATCCCCTCATCGAGCATAACAAAGGCCCCTGGTCGAGCATAACAAAAGCCCCTGGTCGAGTATAACAAAGTCCCTTGATCGAGTATAACAAAGTCCCCTGATCGAGTTTAACAAAGTCCACTAATCGAGTGTAAC
This sequence comes from Homarus americanus, assembly GCF_018991925.1. NCBI lineage: Eukaryota > Metazoa > Arthropoda > Malacostraca > Decapoda > Nephropidae > Homarus > Homarus americanus. The sequence continues at coordinate 5,950 of NW_024735865.1, forward strand.
AAATTCCCCTGATCGAGTATAACAAAGCACCATGATCGAGTATAACAAAGTCCCCGGATCGAGCATAAAAAAGACCTCTTATCGAGTATATCAAAGACCCCTGATTGAGTACAACAAAGGCCCCAGAACGAGTACAACAAAGGCCCCTCATCGAGTATTACAAAGGCCCCTCATCGAGTATAACAAAGGCCCCTAATCGAGGCCCCTGATCAAGTATAACAAAAACCCCGAATCGACTATAGCAAATTCCCATGATCGAGTATAACAAAGTTCCCTGATTGAATATAACAAAGGCCCCTGATCAAGTATAACAAAGACCTCTGATCGAGTATAACGAATTCCTATAATTGAATATAACAAAGGCCCCTGCTCGAGTACAACAAAGCCCCCTGATCGAATATAACAAAGGCTCCTAATCGAGTTTAACAAAGGCCCCTAATCGAGTATAACAAAGGCCTCTGCTCAAGTATAACAAAGGCCCCTAATCGAGTATAACAAAGGCCCCTTAACGAGTATTACAAAGGCCCCTAATCGAGTATAACAAAGGCCCCTGATCGAGTACAACAAAGGCCCCTGATCGAGTACAACAAAGGCCCCTGATCGAGTACAACAAAGTCCCCTGATCGAGTATAACAAAGCCCCCTGATAGAGTATAACAAAGTCCCCTGATCGAGTACAACAAAGCCCCCTCATCGAGTTTAACTAAGCCCCCTGATCGAGTATAGCAAAGCCCCCTCATCGAGTATAACAAAAGCCCCTAATCGAGTATAACAAACGCCCCTCATCGTGTATAACAAAGGCCCCTGATCGAATATAACAAAGGACCCTGATCCAGTATAACATAGTCCCCCGATCGAGTACAACAAAAGCCCCTCATCGAGTATTACAAAGTCCCCTGGTCGAGTATAACAAAGTCCCCTGGTCGATTATAACATATCCCCTCATCGAGTATAACAAAGGCCCCTGATCGAGGCCCCTGATCAACTATAACAAAGCCCCCTCATCGAGTATAACAAAGTTCCCTGATCGAGAATAACATATCCCCTCATCGAGCATAACAAAGGCCCCTCATCGAGCATAACAAAGGCCCCTGGTCGAGTATAACAAAGTCCCCGGATCGAGCATAAAAAAGACCTCTTATCGAGTATATCAAAGACCCCTGATTGAGTACAACAAAGGCCCCTCAACGAGTACAACAAAGGCCCCTCATCGAGTATTACAAAGGCCCCTCATCGAGTATAACAAAGGCCCCTGATCGAGGCCCCTGATCAGGTATAACAAAAACCCCGAATCGACTATAGCAAATTCCCATGATCGAGTATAACAAAGTTCCCTGATCGAATATAACAAAGGCCCCTGATCAAGTATAAGAAAGACCTCTGATCGAGTATAACAAATTCCCCTAATTGAATATAACAAAGGCCCCTAATCGAGTATAACTAACGCCCCTCATCGTGTATAACAAAGGCCCCTGATCGAATATAACAAAGGACCCTGATCCAGTATAACATAGTCCCCTGATCGAGTACAACAAAAGCCCCTCATCGAGTATTACAAAGTCCCCTGGTCGAGTATAACAAAGTCCACTGGTCGATTATAACATATCCCCTCATCGAGTATAACAAAGGCCCCTGATCGAGGCCCCTGATCAACTATAACAAAGCCCCCTCATCGAATATAACAAAGTTCCCTGATCGAGTATAACATATCCCCTCATCGAGCATAACAAAGGCCCCTGATCGAGCATAACAAAGGCCCCTGGTCGAGTATAACAAAGTCCCCTGGTCGAGAATAACAAAGCCCCCTCATCGAGTATAACATATCCCCTCATCGAGTATAACAAAGGCCCCTGATCGAGGCCCCTGATCAACTATAACAAAGCCCCCTTATCGAGTATAACAAAGTTCCCTGATCGAGTATAACATATCCCCTCATCGAGCATAACAAAGGCCCCTGGTCGAGCATAACAAAAGCCCCTGGTCGAGTATAACAAAGTCCCCTGATCAAAGGTTTAAAAAGTCCACAAATCGAGTGTAACAAATTCCCTGTTCAGTATATAAAGCCCTTGATCGAGTATAACAAAAGTGCGGATCCGAGCATAAGACCTCTTATCAGGTATATCAAAGACCCTGAGTTACTTAGGTACAACAAAAAGGCCCCTCAACAGGTACAACAAGAGCCCTCATGAGTATTACAAATGCCCCTCGCCGAGGTATAACAAAGGCTCCTGATCAGGTTTTAACAAAAGGCTAATCAGGTATAACCAAGGCCTCTGCTCCAGAAGTATAAACAAAGACCCTAATCGAGTATAACCAAAGGCCCTTAACAGGTATTACGAAAAAGCCCCTGATCGAGTATAACAAAGGCCCTTATGGAGAATTACAAAGGCCCGATCGAGTGATACAAAGGCTAATCAGGTACAGCAAAGGAAGCCTGATCGAAAATTAAAACAAATTCCCCCTGATCGAGTATAACAAAGTCCCCTGATCGTGTATAACAAAGTCCCCTGATCGATTATAACAAATTACCCGGATCGAGTATAACAAAGTCCCTTCATCAAATATAACAAAGTCCCCTGATCGAGTATAACAATGTCCCATGATCGAGTATAACAAAGGCCCCTGATCGAGTACAACAAAGGCCCCTGGTCGAGTACAACAAAGTCCCCTCATCGAGTATTACAAAGTCCCATGATCGAGTATAACAAATTCTACGGATCGAGTACAACAAAGTCATCTGATCGAGTATAACAAAGTCCACTAATTGAGTATAACAAATTCCCCTGATCGAGTATAACAAAGCCCCGTGATCGAGTATAACATATTCCCCTGATCGAGTATAACAAAGACCTCTTATCGAGTATAACAAAGGCCCCTGATCGAATGCAACAAAGGCCCCTGAACGAGTACAACAAAGGCCTCTGATCGAGTATAACGAAGCCCCCTGATCGAGTACAGCAAAGCACCCTGATCGAGTATAACAAAGGCCCCTGATCGAGGCCCCTGATCAAGTATAACAAAGACCCCTAATCGAGTATAACAAATTCCCCTGATCGAGTATAACAAAGTTCCCTGATCGAGTATAACATATCCACTGATCGAGCATAACAAAGCCCCCTCATCGAGTATAGCAAAGCACCCTGATCGAGTATAACAAAGGCCCCTGATCGAGTATAACAAAGGACCCTGATGGAGTATAACAAAGGCCCCTGATCGAGTATAACAAAGGCCCCTAATCGAGTACAACAAAGGCCCCTAATCGAGTATAACTAAGTCTCCTGATCGAGTATAAGAAAGATCCCAAATCGAGTATAACAAAGTCCACTAATCGAGTATAACAAATTCCCCTGATCGAGTATAACAAAGCCCCGGGATCGAGTATAACAAAGGCCATTATCGAGTATAACAAAGGCCATTATCGAGTATAACAAAGGCCCCTGGTCGAGTATAACAAAGGCCCCTGATCGAGTATAACAAAGACCTCTGATCGAGTATAACAAAATCCCCTAATCTAATATAACAAAGGCCGCTGATCGAGGCCCCTGATCAAGTATAACAAAGTCCCCTGGTCGAGTATAACAAAGTCCCCTGGTCGAGTATAACAAAGCCCCTTCATCGAGTATAACAAAGTCCCCTGATCGAGTATAACAAATTCCCCTGATCGAGTATAACAAAGTCCCCTGATCGAGTATAACAAAGTCCCTAGATCAAGTATAACAAAGTCTCCTGATCGAGTAAAACAAAGGCCCCTGATCGAGTATAACAAAGTCCCCTAATCGAGTATGACTAAGTCCACTGATCGAGTATATCAAAGTCCCCTGATCGAGTATAACAAAGCCCCCTCATCGAGTATAACAAAGCCCCCTCATCGAGTATTTCAAAGCCCCCTTATCGAGTATTTCAAAGCCCCCTCTTCGAATATTTCTAAGCCCCCTAATCGAATATAATAAAGTCCCCTGATCGAGTAGTAACAAGGTCCTCTGATCGAGTATAACAAATTCCCCTGATCGAGTATAACAAAGCCCCGTGATCGAGTATAACAAAGTCCCCTTATCGAGTATAACAAAGACCTGTTATCAAGTATAACAAAGGCCCCTGATCGAGGCCCCTCATCAAGTATAACAAAGA
>NW_024735866.1:0-15232 GCF_018991925.1 Homarus americanus
TGTTTTATATTTTCAAAATGCTGCTCTTGAAGACCATTTAGAGTCTGCTCAGAAAATTCACGCAGGATTGATGAGTCCAATCTATAAGATGTACTTTCATTTATTAAGGTATATCCTACCTTTTGTTACTAAAATGAACAACGAATTCCAAAGTGAAGGTGTTCAAATACAACATGCATGCGAAAAAAAATGTGCTTTATTCAGAACAGTTCTTTCAAATTACTTGAAGAGAGATGTGCTTAACAACCAAGACTTATTTTCAATGAACGCCCATGATCCCCAAACCTTTGGTTCTAAAGTTCAGCGAATGATTCAGGGGGGAGGGTCAAATATTGAGCCCTCTCATGTTTGGAGTAGAGAGCTGGGAGTAGAGTGTTAGGAGTAGAGTGCTGGGAGTAGAGTGTAAGGAGTAGAGAGCTGGGAGTAGAGTGTTAGGAGTAGAGTGCTGGGAGTAGTGTTAGGAGTAGAGTGCTGGAAGTAGAGTGTTGGAGGTAGAGTGTTAGGAGTAGAGAGCTGGGAGTAGAGTGTTAGGAGTAGAGAGCTGGGAGTAGAGTGTTAGGGAGTAGAGAGCTGGAAGTAGAGGTGCTAGGGAGTAGAGTGCTGGAAGTGAGAGTGTTGGAGGTAGAGTAAGAAGTAGAGTGCTGGGAGCAGGAGGTTAGGAGTAGAGAGTTGGGAGTAGGTGTAAGGAGTAGAGAGCTGGAATAGAGTGTTAGGAGTAGAGTGCTGGGAGTAGAGGCTAGGAGAGAGTGCTGGGAGTAGAGTGTGTAAGGAGTAGAGTGCTGGGAGTAGAGGGCAGGAGTAGAGTTGGGAGTAGAGGGCAGGGAGTAGAGGCTGAAGCAGAGTGTTGGAGGTAGAGTGTTAGGAGGAGAGAGCTGGGAGTAGAGTGTTAGGGAGTAGAGAGCGGCTGGGAGTAGAGGTTAGGAGAGAGTGCTGGGGGAGTAGAGGCAGAGTAGAGTGCTGGGGAGTAGAGTGTAAGGAGTAGAGTGCTGGGAGTAGAGTGTTAGGGAGTAGAGTGCTGGAAGTAGGGGTGTTGGGAGGAGGTTAGGAGTAGAGAGCTGGGAGTAGAGTGTTAGGAGTAGAGTGTTAGGAGTAGAGTGCTGGAAGTAGAGTGTTGGGAGTAGAGTGTTAGGAGTAGAGAGCTGGGAGTAGAGAGTTAGGAGTAGAGTGCTGGGAGTAGAGTGTAAGGAGTAGAGAGCTGGGAGTAGAGTGTTAGGAGTAGAGAGCTGGGAGTAGAGTGTTAGGAGTAGAGTGCTGGGAGTAGAGTGTTAGGAGTAGAGTGCTGGGGAGAGTGCTGGGAGTAGAGTGCTGGGAGTAGAGTGTTAGGGAGTAGAGGTTGGAAGTAGGAGGTTAGGAGTAGAGTGCTGGGTGTAGAGTGTAAGGGGAGTAGAGAGCTGGGAGAGGTTAGGAGTAGAGAGCTGGGAGAGAGTGTTAGGAGTAGGAGTGCTGGGAGGAGCAGGAAGAGGGAGTAGAGTGTTAGAGAGAGGGCTGAAGTAGAGGTTAGAGAGAGGCTGGGAGTAGAGGTTAGGGAGAGTGCTGGGAGTAGAGTGTAAGGAGTAGAGAGTTGGGAGTAGAGTGTTAGAGTAGAGAGCGGGGAGTAGAGTGTTAGGGAAGTAGAGTGCTGGGAGTAGAGTGTTAGGGAGTAGAGGTTGGGAGTAGAGTGTTAGGGAGAGAGTGCTGAAGTAGAGTGTTAGGGAGAGAGTGCTGGGAGTAGAGGTTAGGGAGTAGAGTGCTGGGAGTAGAGTGTAAGGAGTAGAGAGCTGGGAGGGAGTGTTAGGAGAGAGCTGGAGTAGAGGTGTTAGGAGTAGAGTGCTGGGAGAGAGGTTAGGAGTAGAGAGCTGGGAGTAGAGTGTTAGGAGTAGAGTGCTGGGAGTAGAGTGTTAGGAGTAGAGTGCTGGGAGTAGAGTGTTAGGAGTAGAGAGCTGGGAGTAGAGTGTTAGGAGTAGAGAGCTGGGAGTAGAGTGTAAGGAGTAGAGTGCTGGGAGTAGAGTGTAAGGAGTAGAGAGCTGGGAGTAGAGTGTAAGGAGTAGAGAGCTGGGAGTAGAGTGTTAGGAGTAGAGTGCTGGGAGTAGAGTGCACCGAGTCAGATGTATATGATTAATAATATCAGTGGTGGCAAATGTTAGTAAACTTATAGAAAATGATGTAGCTAATGACTTATTCTTTTTGTACAAATATTATAACCAAACCTAATATTATTATAACTGGGACCAATACTATATAAACCTAAACTAACACAACATAACGTGTAGCTACCGTATATAACAAAATATTAAACACACGACTTTAAATTTTGAATTAATATTTACATAACCATTAAAAAAAACTGACCTGTTCCTAGTCTTGTGTTTACTCTGTGAGCGACTCTGCCTCCCTTAAGAGGTGATACAGTACCGCTCACAAGGTCTTATATGAGTCCCCGAGTGTAGCAGTGGCCTAGACGACTGCCTACGTCACACACACGTCATATCAGTAGGGTGAGGTGACTGGGCCAGGGTGAGAAGACATGAGGACCATGATTGACGGTCCAGACCAGTGAGTCATAAGCCGGACAACAGCGGGACATAACCGTGCAGAGTAGACAGCACAACATCCAAGCGTCTGTCGTACTACACACGTAAGTATATATACACCCATACAACACATGAAACGTACATACACGTGCACAAAACACACACACACACACACACACACACACACACACACACACACTAATCTATGTAGTGTCTTGATTTACCAAAGGAACACAAGGGCCAAAAATATTACAAACAAGAAACCAAACAAGAGGAAGAAAACAACAGACAAAAATAACTACAATAACCAACATCATCAACAACAAAAATAAAAAATATTATCCTAACCTAACCAAATTAAAATAATACCTTCTCGTCGACGAATCAAATCCTTCTAAATTACCCCATAAAAAAACTCTCTCATTGGCTCCCCCTCTGGACCAATCAGGTTTGTGTGTCTGGCAGCGAGATTAAGATGCCAACTATCTGCATTATATGTGTCTCTGGCGTTTAATTCTGATCACATTATATCACTACGTCTATAATTGGCTTCTTGGCACCTCCTTCCTCATGCCCAGTGGGTAATATACCTCATGCCCAGCACAACACAGGTAATGATAATAATATGAACGCTTACCTTTGTTAACTTCCTTAATTGATTTCGTGTAACTCTTTTAAGCTTGATTATTACTGCTTATTACGCACACACACACACACACACACACACACACACACACAGTAAGGATGAGTGTTTAGTAATATTTGCAGATTCTAGATTAGTCGTAGAAGTAGTAGTAGTAGTAGTAGTAGTAGCAGTAGCGGCCATTCACGCCATGAGATTGATATTTGAGCAGCGTGATTGTGAGGCCGTTCTCCTGGTGGATGCTTCAAACGCATTCAACATACTTAACCGCAAGGCTGCACTGCACAACATCAAGATCAAGTGTCCTAGCTTTGCGATGTATGTTGAAAATTCGTATAGGAATCCTTCAGACCTCTACATAGTAAACAACAAGGCTCTACGAGGTGATACCATCCTACAGTCGACCGAGGGAACAACACAGGGGGACCCCGTTGCAATGGCAATGTATGCAATTGGCCTATCAGTGCTCCAACAAGAAATAAAATTTGAAACAACCGGGGTCAAACAAGTGGCATATGCTGATGACCTTACAGGAGCAGGAAAAGTGGAGTGCATCAAAAAGTGGTGGGACTTGGTAACATCGCGAGGTCCACAAATAGGGTACCACCCAAACGCCAGCAAGTTCTTCCTCATCGTGAAGCCAGAACATTATGAACGGGCATTGGAGGTTTTTGGCGGAAGTGAGGTCAAAATAACTAAGGACGGCCAAAGACATCTAGGCGCAGTAATTGGCACTACGGACTTCAAGACCGAGTACGTGGCGGGAAAGGTGAATGAGTGGGTTAGTGAAATCCAAGCTCTGTCTGAGATTGCTAACACAGAGCCACATGCGGCCTTTGCAGCATTCACTCATGGAGTCAAGCATCGCTGGAACTACCTGATGCGTACCATCCCTGAGATCGGACCCCTCCTCCACCCTCTGGAAGAAGCTATCAGTGTCAAGTTCATTCCCAAACTAGTGAAATACCCTGACTTAACCCCAGCAGAAAGAGCACTTCTTGCACTTCCACCAAGACTGGGAGGGATGGGACTAACTAATCCAGAGGAGATTGCTGCCACTGAACATCAAAATTCACTTAAGCTCACGGCAGCCCTCACGGACCACATAATAGCCCAGAATGCAACAGGGGAAGTGGATACCAGCGAAGTAAATAAGATTCGTAGGTCCATTACGACAGATCGACAGCACTGCCAAAATGAAAAGTTGCAGCAACGATTGCTGCAGGTTCCAGAAAATTTGAAAAAAAAAAGTAGCTATAGCGCAGGAGGTGGGCGCCTCGAACTGGTTAACTACGTTACCGATAAGGGCAAATGGTTTCAGTCTTAATAAACAAGAATTTACAGATGCCATTGCTCTAAAGTACGGTTGGCTAGTAGAAGGTTTGCCCTCCCAATGCGTGTGTGGCTCTTCCTATGATGGCGATCACGCCATGGTCTGCAAGAAGGGGGGCTTCATATGCATGAGGCATGACGAGGTAAGGGATCTCAGAGCAAATATGTTGAAGGAAATCTGCCGGGACGTCATGGTAGAACCGACCCTCCTTCCATTGGATGGCGAGATCTTCCAACACAGGACTTCAAACACATCTAACGAAGCCCGCGTGGACGTCAGTGCTCGAGGATTCTGGACGCGGGGACAGCAAGCTTTTTTCGACATCAGGATTTTTGATCCCATGGCCGCATGTCACCGTAACCTAGCTCTAGATGCTGCACACAGGAGGGACGAGAACGACAAGAGAAGGGCATATGGGGAGAGAATTCAAAACGTTGATCAAGGCAGCTTCACTCCTCTAGTGTTCACAACCTCTGGTGGGATGGGCCCAAGTGCGAGATGTTTCTACGCCAGACTCGCGGAGTTGATCTCCGAACAGAAGCAGCAGCCCAGGAGTTATGTTACAGCCTGGATGAGATGTCGACTGTCTTTCTCTCTCCTTCGGTCGGCTTTGCTTTGCCTCAGGGGAACGAGAGCTTCTGCCCCTACTCCGACAACTGCTGCAGATATTGACTATGAGTCTACAGTCACTGAATGTCGCATAGATCTGCGGCTCAACTAATTTAACACAGATAGGATAGCTTCTTATGTATTAGGATATTTAATATTAAGGTAAATAAATGGTGGCGAAGGTGTGGCTATTGGGGGAGGCTGGAGGCCACGTTTAAAAAAAAAAATAGTAGTAGTAGTAGTAATAAACTGACATATCTATTCTTAACTGTTCTTACTGTTCTATAACTATTGCCGTCAACAGTATTATTACCTTCATTGCTATTACCTTTACTTGACCATTACTTTGTTTCTTCTGGCAGCTTCCACTACACTGTAACGGAGAACAAATAGAAAATATGTTCTCACCACTGTAATAATCTGTCACACCCTCTATGACCACTGTATCCTGTACTACTGTTCTCACCACTGTCATAATCTTTCACACACTTTTCCCCTGTAACAAGATGCATCCGTTTTCTTAACCTTCTCAACACTGATTTGTAACCAGGTGAGAAAGTTGGGTCGCCTTACCCTCTGACCTGACCACCAACCGTTGTGTGCTATTTAAAGATTAGTAGGGTCATTACCTAATACCTGACCATTGTGGACCTGGTCTCACCCTCCTCTGTATATATACACCTTGGTTTGTATTTCTCTTTAGTCTGTACTCCCCTGAAGATGTGAATTACACGAAAGCGCTTGGGAACTTCGTGTTTTCTTCTTTCCTTGTGGTTATCAGCATATATATATATATATATATATATATATATATATATATATATATATATATATATATATATATATATATATATATATATATATATATATATATCATGTAGATCCAATGGAAATTTGTTTTTATTCAAGACATCTTCAGAGGTTATGTTTCCCTTTTCCTGTGTGATTTTATCAATATATATATATATATATATATATATATATATATATATATATATATATATATATATATATATATATATATATATATATATATATATATATATATATATATATCTATATATATATATATATCTATATATATATCTATATATATATATATATATATATATATATATATATATATATATATATATATATATATATATATATATATATATAATTTTTTTTTTTTTGTGAAGTGAGGAGGAGTGGCAATTCCTGAATCCTTTTTTTAATATTCTGCTGCAGGTTCGGGAATTAGAGCTACTTTTTACAACATTTTATACGTTCAATATTCTTACATTAACGGGTAGGGAGGCAGAGTGAGAGCAGGGTAGCCCATTCACCACCACTACAAGTTAAAGTTGTTATGCAAAGGGAGTTTTCAGACCGCCGCCACCACCACTCACACCTCGCCTCACTCCCTCGGTTCTCCAAACTTCTCAAGTCATTTTTTTTCCTCGTGGTGGTTATGAAAACGGATCTCGGTTGCTCACTTACATTTCATCCCCAAAATGATGTTCAAAATGGCATAGAAACAGGTGTGGAAACTTCACTATACCCAGAAGCGTCTCGGTGGTGTGAAGGTCGGTGGTCAATATGGCGCTGAAATGTACACAGAGACTCTATCGCTACTACTGTATTATCGGGTTAGTGTGAAAGCCGGCGAAGAAGGATTCAGAACTTGAATCTGGGGAGAGTAAGTGGCTGGCTAATTCCCTGAAAGATACCGCCTCCCAACCAGTCAGCCACCCACCCACCCAGCCACTCAATCCTTCAGCCACCCAGTCAGTCACCCACCCACCCAGTCAGTCACCCAGCCACCCAGTCAGTCACCCAGCCACCCACCCACCCAGCCACTCAATCCTCCAGCCAACCGGTCAGTCACCCAACCACCGAGCCAACTGTTCCCTGGTTAGTACCTGAAGGTGTACTGGAGAAGGAACCTACAAGGCTGATCTGAGTCTAGAAGGTAAAGATGAAAGTCTTATAAGGCTGATTAGGCGACATAAATAAGAGGCTAAGGAGACTTTAAAACGCTGACCGCATTCTTAAAAGCTAAAGGGGAGGAATTTGCGTCGCGTCTTGGTATTAGAACTGTCGTAGGTAGGTAATGCCCGGCAGCGTTGTTGGGATACCACCGCTGCCCCTCAAAACCTCCAGTAGATTACAACGGAGATTCACCCCTGCTCACACTGTAGACCCGAATGCCCTGACCAGATTTCGCAATGGCCACGCTAGACTGACACATGACCACCTGATGACCCAAGAGCCCCAGTCAGTGTGTGATGACTGCCTGGTCCCCTTGACACTTAAACACTTGATATTGGAGTGTCCTAGTCTGAGGGCACCGTAGGAGGCAGCATCTCTCCTCCAGGACGCGGGGAGGGGAGGGTTACTACCGCCTGTCCTTAGTTCTTGGGGCAGGTGTCTCATTCCCAGAGGATGGCTGCCCCCTCTCCCTGCTAAAGAAGATATAAGATAGCCTTATAATATTTCAAGTATAGTTTGGAATAATATAAGTGTGTGTTTTGTCTATAATATTACGTTAAATTATTTCTAAAAAGCTTAAATGGAGGAAGTCAAAAAAGCTTAAATAGAGGGAGCAAAAAAAGCTTGAATAGAGGGAGTAAAAAAGGCTTAAATGAAAGGCGCCGGGGTGAGGTGGAGGGTCTAGGAAGAGTCCAATTAGCTATGTATGTATGGCCAACAGGTTAAAGAACGCCCAAAAGACCAAATAGGACGCGCACACACACACACACACACACACACAAACCCATGTACCACACACGTTTATATCCACAGAGACACAATATATATTTATAAACATATTTGCACGAGTAATTCTATTTACGTGTTTATAAATAAATAATTGTATTACTAGTAATTGCAACAGGTTAACTCTGTTGACTCCATACATTTTGTGACGAACAGTGAACCCCAGAACAGTATTACTACACCATCACAACGCAGCTAAATCAGGAACTTTTTTTTTTAGTTTCCTCTGTTGTGATTCTGACTGACTGACTGGCTGTGACTAACTGTTATCTGATTGACTGACTGACTATTTAATGGATTGACTGACTGGATGACTGTGTTTGATTGATTTAATTATCTAACTGATTATGACTGATTGTGAATGTCTTAATGATCAACTGACTGTGACTGCCTTAATGATCAACTGACTGTGACTGCCTAACTGACTGACTGTGACTGATTGCCTAACTGATATATATATATATATATATATATATATATATATATATATATATATATATATATATATATATATATATATATATATATATATATATAAACTGTGTGTGTATTTAATATTAAGAATGAGAATATACTTAGATAAGACTTATGCTTCATTAATTTAATATTTAATTTAGGAATATCAAGGGAAACGAATTACACCGTGGGATTATTATTTATTTAATATTTTGTGATGAAATTCTAATGTCCGATGATAGTGAGGCGCCTTACACACACACACACACACACACACACACACACACACACACACACACACACACACACACACACACACATACACACACACACACGCACACACATACACACACACACACACAGAGTCGCCAAAACCTCTCGAAATATCTTAAGGTAAATATATAAAGTAAAAAAAATAAGAGACCATCTGACTTACGATTTTTGTTTATCGTCTTAGATGTTAAAGTTTCGTCTTAAGAGCACAGTAGAGTAGAGTAGAGTAGAGTAGAATGAAATAGACTGAACTAGAGTAGAGTAGAGTAGAGTAGAGTAGAATGATGTAGACTGAACTAGAGTAGAGTAGAGTAGAGTAGAGTAGAGTAGAGTAGAATGATGTAGACTGAACTAGAGTAGAGTAGAGTAGAGTAGAGTAGAGTAGAATGAAATAGACTGAACTAGAGTAGAGTAGAGTAGAGTAGAGTAGAGTAGAATGAAATAGACTGAACTAGAGTAGAGTAGAGTAGAGTAGAGTAGAATGAAGTAGACTGAACTAGAGTAGAGTAGAGTAGAGTAGAGTAGAATGAAATAGACTGAACTAGAGTAGAGTAGAGTAGAGTAGAGTAGAGTAGAGTAGAATGAAGTAGACTGAACTAGAGTAGAGTAGAGTAGAATGAAGTAGACTGAACTAGAGTAGAGTAGAGTAGAGTAGAGTAGAGTAGAATGAAATAGACTGAACTAGAGTAGAGTAGAGTAGAGTAGAGTAGAATGAAGTAGACTGAACTAGAGTAGAGTAGAATGAAGTAGACTGAACTAGAGTAGAGTAGAGTAGAGTAGAGTAGAATGAAATAGACTGAACTAGAGTAGAGTAGAGTAGAGTAGAGTAGAATGAAGTAGACTGAACTAGAGTAGAGTAGAGTAGAGTAGAGTAGAATGAAGTAGACTGAACTAGAGTAGAGTAGAGTAGAATGAAGTAGACTGAACTAGAGTAGAGTAGTTCATGGAGAAGACAATTCACCTCAACACACAACAAACATCTCATCTACTCTGCTACATTTAATACAACATAAAACCCCGATATATAACTAATCGTGACGTCACAGCTCTTAACCCGTAGCTAGTGGTGACGTCACAGCTCTTAACCCGCGGCAGGCTGCTCTGGTAACGATAAACAATAATGCATCAGTGTTAGTAGTGATTACATTAACAGGTAACCCATCATTTTGATTATCTTAATTAGCATTGTGTTTCATCATCACCTGAGCTGGAAAATGTTGCCAGCCATTTAGCATCTGTTTAGGGGCCATTGATTCAGGTGGCCGTGTGGGTATTCTGGTGGCCGTGTGGGTATTCTGATGGCCATGTAGGTATTTTGGTTGTCGTGTATGTATTCTGGTTGTCGTGTATGTATTCAGGTGACCGTGTAGGTAGTCAGGTTGTCGTGTATGTATTCAGGTGACCGTGTAGGTAGTCAGGTTGTCGTGTATGTATTCAGGTGACCGTGTAGGTAGTCAGGTTGTCGTGTATGTATTCAGGTGACCGTGTAGGTATTCTGGTGGCCGTGTAGGTATTCAGGTGGCAGTGTAGGTAGTAAGGTAGCCTGAGAGTTTATGTATTGTGTGGTAATCGTGTTTCTGTAGTCATTATTGTATACGTTGAAATACAATGTAAACAATATAGTGATCATTATATGCATAGCAGACCTATAATCACTATCATCATCATCATCATCATCACTACAAATATAATAACACATCTCAGTAGCGGACTAAATGGTGCACAAGATGACGGTAATGGTAGGGAAAAAGGGGGAAGTGGGGTAGAATAGGTAAATAAAAACCTCTACAATTATCGTAATGGTCACAAGAAAATGCCATCCATAGCCGTGAGCTTTATAAAAAAACCCGCAGTATAAAAGGTATAATTGGTGTTATTGATATTTTAAAAGAGTCCACAATTAATGTATCATACCTTAGTGGCTAGGTGGGGTGAGCAGGAGGGGTGAGCAAATGAAGTGGTCAGGTAGAGTGAACAGGTGGGGTGAGGTGAGCAGGTGGTGTGAGGAGGAGGGATGAGAAGGTGGGGTGAGCAGGAGGGGTGAGCAAATGAGGTGGTCAGGTAGAGTGAACAGGTGGGGTGAGGTGAGCAGGTGGTGTGAGGAGGAGGGATGAGAAGGTGGGGTGAGCAGGAGGGGTGAGCAAATGAGGTGGTCAGGTAGGGTGAACATGTGGGGTGAGGTGAGGTGAGCAGGTGGTGTGAGGAGGAGGGATGAGAAGGTGGGGTGAGCAGGAGGGGTGAGCAGATGAGGTGGTCAGGTAGAGTGAACAGGTGGGGTGAGGTGGGAGGTGAGCAGGTGGTGAGAGGAGAGGGATGAGAAGGTGGGGTGAGCAGAAGGGGTGGAGCAGATGAGGTGGTCAAGTAGAGTGAACAGGTGGGGTGGGATGAGGTGAGCAGGTGGTGTGAGGAGGAGGGATGAGAAGGTGGGGTGAGCAGGAGGGGTGAGCAGATGAGGTGGTCAGATAGAGTGAACAGGTGGGGTGGGATGAGGTGAGCAGGTGGTGTGAGGAGGAGGGATGAGAAGGTGGGGTGAGCAGGAGGGGTGAGCAGATGAGGTGGTCAGGTAGAGTGAACAGGTGGGGTGAGGGTGAGCAGGTGGTGTGAGGAGGAGGGATGAGAGGTGGGGTGAGCAGAGAGGGGGTGAGCAGATGGGGTGGTCAAGTAGAGTGAACAGGTGGGTGGGATAAAATTGAGCAGGTGGTGTGGGGAGGAGGGATGAAAGAAGGAAAGGTGGGAATTGAGCGGGAGGGTGAGCAGATGGGGTGGTCAGATGGAGTGAACAGGTGGGGGTGGGATGAGGTGAGCAGGTGGTGTGAGGAGGAGGGATGAGAAGGTGGGGTGAGCAGGAGGGGTGAGCAGATGAGGTGGTCAGGTAGAGTGAACAGGTGGGGTGAGGTGAGCAGGTATGGTGAGCAGATGAGGTGGTCAGGTAGGGTGAGCAGGCAGGTGGGGAGGGAGGGGGTAGGCAGGTTATCAGTGTTAACTCGGATCTGTGTTCTAGCTCTTGTAAAAATTTCTCATCTGATCCTTTCCTCTTGGGACGTTATTTTGGATTTATTTTTGGGCAGTACCACAACACACCACAACACTCTATAACACACCACAACACCCTACAACACATCACAACACCGTTCAACACCCTGCAACACCCTACAACACCCTACAACACACCACAACACCCTGCAACACAAAACAACACTCTACAACACACTATAACACCATGCAACACACCACAACACCCTAGAACACACCACAACACCCTACAACACCCAACAACACCCTACAACACACCACAACACCCTGCAACACAAAACAACACTCCTACAACACACTATAACACACCACAACACCACAACACCCTACAACACACCACAACACCGTTCAACACACCACAACACCCTGCAACACACCCACAACACACACAACACAAAACAACACCCTACAACACACCTAACTTACCCTGCAACACACCACAACACCCTACAACACACCATAACACCGTTCAACACACCACAACACCCTACAACACACCACAACACCCTACAACACGCCACAACACCCTGCAACACCCTACAACACACTACAACACCCTATAACATACCACAACACCCTGCAACACCCTACAACACACTACAACACCCTGCAACACCCTGCAACACAAAACAACACCCTACAACACACCACAACACCCTGCAACACACAACACCTTGCAACACAAAACAACACTCTACAACACACTATAACACCCTGCAGCACACCACAACACCCTACAACACACCACAACACCCTACAACACACCACAACACCCTGCAACACACCACAACACCCTGCAACACAAAACAACACTCTACAACACACTATAACACCCTGCAACACACCACAACACCCTACAACACACTACAACACCGTTCAACACACCACAACACCCTACAACACACCACAACACCCTGCAATACCCTGCAACACACTACAACACCCTGCAACACACTATACTGTATTATTTATGTGCCTGTCGTAGTGTATTTACCTCTTTGAAAATAGTTTAATGTCGTTTAAGTCTTTATTTCACACACACAAAAAAAATCTTTATTCACAAGGCCGCTTAGGGTATGTAATGGAAGGGAAGCCAATTACAACGCCTCCCTCCCACACGAGCCAATAAGCGCGAGGGTTGCATAAAACTCAGTTGAATAGCATACATCGCTCACCCTGTAGCTCAGATGGTATTGGACGAGTGGAACTGAAAATTGGGGGTGAGGGACTCTTACCCCCCTCCCCCTCAAACACACACACACACAGAAGACTCCCCCCACCCCTCCCGCCCCCCTCATGACACTCCAGTAGTCGCCAACAATAGCGGATTGACTTCTTGGGAAATTAGATAAGGGAAAAAAGACCCTCTCACTAGCTGATTTTATTCGTGGTGGCACGTCACCATTAACCTACGAGTCAACATTAACCAACATGTCACCATTAACCAACGCGTCACCAAACACAGCAATAGGTGTGTGTCGTCCGCTGTACCATTATTTAAAGATTAATTTTGTTTTGTAATGAGGAACAAATATAACACAGACTTATCAGCTTCCTAATGGGACGACATAAAGGTGGTCAGGTATACTTCAGCCGGAGACAAATATGAGCTTAGGTTAGGTTAGGTTAGGTTGAATTATTTCATGATAGTTTTGTTGGGTCGATTTCTTAGGTTATGTTGGGGTGGCATAAGTAGTTTAGGTTATATTAGGTTAGGTTAAATAACTCATTGATAATTAGGTTAGGTTGAAAATACATACTGATAGTTAGCGAAACAAAATTATTGTGTGTACGTGTATGAAACTCAAGGCTCCTGACAGGACAGTGTGTGCAAACCACAGCTTAATGTACAATACTACAGAGAACTCTTGACAGTTCGCATCTGAACTGCAGCCTTACTTACTGAAGCTGTTTCAGAGAGTAGTGAGGGAGGCGCCTTACTCTAGGTTCTTGAGATAACTTGATATACACGGTTCAGTAATCAATAGGCTATTGAAAATCAGTTATTTTAAATTATTGTATCTTATGTCAAATTATTGTCAGTGAAACAGTAGGCTATCGTTGCTCATAACTTATGAGCAACGATATGTTATGAGTCATAACATAACGCGTTTAAATATTCCATTGATATATACAATCGTACCAAAGGAGAGGAAAATATTTTATTTTTTACTTGTACCTAGTCTAAGGAATCTCATTGTTTATATTACAAAAACTGAAAGATGAGAATTTGTTCATTAGTTCATATAATACAAGTTCCAAATTTTATCCATATACGTTGAGAAATATCCCATGTACTAATAAAACAAGTCATGATGCTATACACTGTAGAGCCGGGCATATTTATGACCCCTACAGGTAATTCATCATATCAGACTGCTGTACTATTAAGTGTCAGGTGCCATTAACAACTAAGAGTGACAACAGACAATAAAAGGTGGCTTATTATTATAATACAAAGTAGTTATTTTTATGTGTCTTAATGCAACGTCATCCTTAAGGGAAGTGAATCCTGAAGCGTAGCAGTAGTTAATTTTCTTTCAATTATGAAATTATGATCAATCTGTAAGTGGTATAGATGGTAACAAGTGATCGTGGGCCCGGCTGCTGGCACGAGGAACAACATTGATGGCCATTAAAAATTTAGATTGTTTACGTCGAAATACTTTTACTTACGAAACACTGCTAGCATGTATTGGCAAGGGCAGCCCGGAACCGTCAGGAACTCCGCCGATTGGATCCCATAGGCCACCCTTCTTCGCCAATCTCCTTAGGTGCTGAAGCAACTGAGGGTCTTCAGGACTCCGCCGAGAGGGCCAGAACAGCCGTCCTCACACCCCCAACGAGTGATGCTAGCGAAGGTCCCGCTGGACCCCCGAATAAGGTTGAAACTTTTCCTCTATTTCTCTTTAAGACAGAGAGGCAACACTGTCTAGTGACGCTAAGAGTATTTACTGTCATATCTTGATATATTATTACTTATTTTATAGTGGCGTCCACAACACACCGAGACTTTGGTGTTTGTTTCTGTGAGTTAAGGAGATACAGTGAGTCAACCTGAGACGTTAGTCAGCTGGTGCACAAGTTTTGAATTACGATCACAAGTACTCATATTTCATTATTTCTATTATCCTCGCTGGGTGGGAGATATAAACTAATGTTATAGTTATATAGTCCTAAGTAACTTATATAAAGTATATAGGCATATAGTCCCCAGTAATTCATGTAATGTTATAAGGCTTGTAGTCCCTAGTAACTTATTGCCGGATGCTTCACATTATGGTATAAGTAATATTAACATTAATTACCACTGGTTAGAGGTGTGGTGTAGATGTTTCATAGTTTAATATTTATAAACAGGCAGCTAATGAGGTGATAATCTTCACGGCCAGGAGGAGTGGTACTGACAGCCCGACGGTGTGTTCAGTGTATCAGAGGACTGTATCTGTTAACATATAGCATGAGACTTGGCCTGCTGCTGTACTGTGGCCCTGACAAGATCATGTAGTGCGGGACATCACCAGATACTCCTGTGTTGGCCTCAGACATATTCCCAAATTGATGCTGTGTCCTTTTACTGGTGGGTAGTGGACATGTTACTGTACTGTGGCTGGT
>NW_024735867.1:0-17680 GCF_018991925.1 Homarus americanus
TACTGGGAGTGTCTGAGCTTTACCTGGGAGTGTCTGAGGTGTACCTGGTAGTGTCTGAGGTGCACCTGGCAGTGTCAGCGACGTACCTGGGAGTGTCAGCGGTGTACCTGGGAGTATCATTGGTGTACCTGGAAGTGTCAGGGGTGTACCTGGCAGTGTCAGCGGTGTACCTGGGAGTGTCCGCCGTGTACCTTCGAGTGTCAGAGGTGTACCTTGGAGTGTCAGAGGTGTGCCTGGGAGTGTCAGAGGTGCACTTGGGAGTGTCACAGGTGCACTTGGGAGTGTCTGAGGTGTACCTGGGAGTGTCTGAGCTGTACCTGGGAGTGTCTGAGGTGCACCTGGCAGCGTCAAAGGAGTACCTGGGAGTGTCACGGGTGTACCTGGGAATGTCAGAGGTGTATGTGGAAGTTGGGGTTACCCCTAATCATCAGGTGAAATAAGGTGATTGAGGGGGTTACTAATCATCAGGTGAAATAAGGTGATTGAGGGGGTTACATAAATATGGTGATTGAGGGGTTACTAATCATCAGGTGAAATAAGGTG
This sequence comes from Homarus americanus, assembly GCF_018991925.1. Taxonomy (NCBI): domain Eukaryota; kingdom Metazoa; phylum Arthropoda; class Malacostraca; order Decapoda; family Nephropidae; genus Homarus; species Homarus americanus. The sequence continues at coordinate 544 of NW_024735867.1, forward strand.
GTTGAGGGGTTACTAATCATCAGGTGATTGAGGGGTTACTAATCATCAGGTGAAATAAGGTGGTTGAGGGGGTTACTAATCATCAGGTGAAATAAGGTGGTTGAGGGGGTTACTAATCATCAGGTGAAATAAGGTGATTGAGGGGGTTACTAATCATCAGGTGAAATAAGGTGGTTGAGGGGGTTACTAATCATCAGGTGAAATAAGGTGATTGAGGGGGTTATTAATCATCAGGTGTTGCCCCAGATTCACCTGAGCCGTGTCCAGCACCAGGTGAGACTGTGTACATAGTTTCATTAATACTAAAAGGTTTCGTTATCACAACAATCAGCTTTTGTTATCTTAGAATGTCAGCAACATTTACTTATAAAGATGGTTCCGTTATCATAAAGTAACAGATTGTCTTACTTAAGGCTTACTTATCAACACAAAGGGCTGGTGAGAGGTGAGGGGGAGAGTGAGAGGGATGGTGAGAGGTGAAGGAGGGAGTGAGATTGAGGGATGGAGAGAGTGAGAGGTGAAGGAGGGAGTGAGAGTGAGGGATGGAGAGAGTGAGAGGTGAAGGAGGGAGTGAGAGGGAGGGATGGAGAGAGTGAGAGGTGAAGGAGGGAGTGAGAGGGAGGAAACACCTACCTATTAATAACTAACAGGTGATAACAGAGGCGCCGGGTTGTCTAGTGGTGGTTCTCTATCTCCCTCAGGCCCTTCCTCACCTCTCACTCTCTGTCCCTCACCTCTCTCTCCCTACCTTCCTCACCTCTCACTTCCTACCTTCATCACCCCCTACTCTCTCTTCCTCACCTCTCTCTACCTACCTTCCTCACCTCTCTCTACCTACCTTCCTCACCTCTCACTTCCTACCTTCATCACCCCTCTCTCTCTTCCTCCACCTCTTTCTCCTCCCTCTCCCTCCACCTCTCTCCCTCCTCTCTCTCTACCTTCTCACCTCTCACTTCCCTACCTTCACTCACCCCCTACTCTCTCTTCCTGCACCTCTCCCTACCTCCCTCACCTCTCTCCCTACCTTCCTCACCTCTCTCTCCCTACCTTCCTCACCTCTCACTTCCCTACCTTCATCACCCCTACTCTCTCTTCCCTCCACTCTCTCCCTACCTTCCTCACCTCTCTCCCTACCTTCCTCACCTCTCTCTCCCTACCTTCCTCACCTCTCACTTCCTACCTTCATCACCCCCTACTCTCTCTTCCTCACCTCTCTCTACCTACCTTCCTCACTTCTCACTCTTTCCCTCCCTCACCCAATCTAACCTAACCTAACTATCACACACATCAAACTTATTTTTCTTCTTCAGTGGAACTCGTCTCCCCTCCCTCAGTATAAAACAAGTGAACATCAACGTTATATAAATTCAATGGAACCCGGTCACTAAAATACAACAGAATATCACTTTGGGAACATTTCAGTGGTACCCGGCTCCTTAATACCACTTAAAAGATTATTTCAGTGATACTCGGCGCCATTCGATCACCAGTGTAATTAACGAAGTGTTGTTAGGATTATTATTCCAGTGGTTCCCGATACCCCCCCCTACCCCCCCCGCCGTCACCAATAAGTAAAGAAAAAAAAAGAACATCGCGTTAGTATAAATTCAGTGGTACCCGTCACCAACATAAACAATAAGAAACTACGCATCAAATGTTATAATTTTCAGTACCAGACGTGACCCCCACAGCTAAAAACCCTGCCAGTGATGTACATGTACTTTAATGTGCACACAGCGTAGGTACACACACACACACACACACACACTTATACATAAACACACACATACACATACACACAAACATACTCACACGTACACACATACATACACGGGCCAAAATTACGCTCAATAAATACTATTTGACACAACCGTAGTCAAGTCGAGCCCTCTGTTACCCCCTCCCCCCCCCTCCATGTGCTATTTATCCCCCCTCCCCCCCCTCCATGTGCTATTAACTCCTATTACTAACTTCCATTACTCATAACTGCCTGCCAATTATTGTGATTTAGGATTTTGTGACAATGGTGACCAGTTGTGTGGGGTAGAGAGGTGGGGAGGGGGAGTGGGGGAAGTGGTAATGGGGGAGTGGGAGAGAGTCAGGGTGAGGACAAGAGAGGGAGGGGAGAGAGAGGGGTGTGTGAGTGGGAAAGGAGGGGGGAGAGAGGGGAGGTGAGGTGTGATATCGTTGCAGGTCCACACGAGAATGGGATGAGATAAGAGAGAGAGAGAGAGAGAGAGAGAGATAAGGAAGGGGGATAGAGATAAGATAACAAGATAAGATAGTGAAGTAGAGGGTGAGTGAGGCGACCACAAGATAACGTGTTATCCTGCCTGGGTGAGTCATGATAACAGCTGCTGTTTGTTGCGTTGGTGAGATGAACCAAGTGAGGTTAGGTGGGGAGGAGTGAGGTGAGGCGGTGAGGTGGTGGGGTGGGGTTAGGTGGGGTAGGGTGGGTTGGAGTTGAGCTGGGGTGGGGTTGAGTTAGGTTAGGTTAGGTTATCGTCTAACACTACACCTGATCTACCTGTGTCTTCAACAGCTTAATGAACACTCGTCTCTTACCTGTTAATTACTAGTCCAGGTGAGGCGGACACAGGTGAGTTTCCTTCACTCTACACAGTTCCGTCGTGCACTCTAGGTAAACTTATTTCACTCTACCTGTACCTGTTGTTGTTGTTGCTGTTAATACGTCAACTCTAGACCAGCTTGAGGTCAGTATTGGGTCAGCTGTGTTTTGTAGGAGACGTAAACTGGAGAACTAATCTTCAGGTGAACCACACAGTCTTCACTACAACCACCACAACTACCACCATCCCAGCGCTAGAACTGAACACCCTTCCTTAACACAACCTCACCACACCACAACCATAAGAACATAAGAAACATAAGAAAATAAGGAGTCTGCAATAGGCCGGTTGGCCTGTTCATGGCAGCTCCTGTCGAGAGTTACTACCACTCTCTATCAACCATGAATCTATCCAGCCTCCTTTTAAAACTCTCCAGAGTTCCAGCACTTACTACAAAGTTGCTAAGCTTGTTCCACTCGTCCACCACCCTATTTGTGAACCAGTTCCTTCTTATCTCCCTCCTAAACCTAAACTTATCCAACTTAAATCCGTTGCTACGAGTCCTATCCTGCTCGGATATTATAAGAACTTTATCTATATCCCCTTTATTGATTCCTTTCACCCACTTAAATACTTCTATCATATCTCCCCGCACTCTTCGTCTTTCTAGGGAATACAAGTTTAGTCTCTTCAACCTATCCTGATATGGAAGGTTTCTAAGTCCCCGAATCATTTTCGTCATTCTTCGCTGCACCGACTCCAGTGAATTGATGATATCCATTCCATAATAAGGGCACCAGAACTGAACCGCATAATAGAGGTGCGGCCTGACTAGCACAAGATATAGTTGCAATAAGACCTCTGCACTCTTGTTACTTACACTTCTAGATATAAAACCCAATACTCTGTTTGCCTTATTTCGAACATTAACGCACTGTTTTCTAGGCCGTAGGTCCGGGCTTACAAGTACCCCTAGGTCTCTTTCACAAGTCGACTTCTCTAGGTTGATGTTGTTAAGGCTGTATACATTGACAGTATTTGTTCTACCAATATTAAGTACGCTGCACTTGCTGGTGTTGGATTTCATTTGCCATTTTTCTGACCATTCCTGCACCCTCCCAGCGCTAGAACTGAACACCCTTCCTTAACACAACCTCGCCAATACCCTCGACAATAAATTTCCCCAACAAATAAATGAATAAATTTTAACTAAGGCCGAGCGTCTCAATGGAGGTGTAAGGCAATCATTCCGCCAGGTATATCTGACTCACCTGTAGTAGTCACGGGAGCATTGTACCTGACTCACCTGTAGTAATCATGGGAGTATTGTACCTGACTCACCTGTAGTAATCACGGGAGTATTGTACCTGACTCACCTGTAGTGGTCACGGGAGTATTGTACCTGACTCACCTGTAGTAATCACGGGAGTATTGTATCTGACTCACCTGTAGTAATCACGGGAGTATTGTACCTGACTCACCTGTAGTAATCACGGGAGTATTGTACCTGACTCACCTGTAGTAGTCACGGGAGTATTGTACCTGACTCACCTGTAGTAATCATGGGAGTTGTACCCGTCTCACCTGTAGTAGTCACGGTAGTATTGTACCTGACTCACCTGTAGTAATCACGGAGTATTGTACCTGTCCACCTGTAGTAATCACGGAGTATTGTTCCGACCTCACCTGTAGTGGTAACGGGAGTATTGTACCTGACTCATCTGTAGTAGTCACGGGAGCATTGTACCTGACTCACCTGTAGTAGTCACGGGAGTATGTACCTGACTCACCTGTAGTAATCACGGGAGTAGTGTACCTGACCTCACCTGGTAGTAGTCACGGGAGCATTGTACCTGACTCACCTGTGTAGTAATCACGGGAGTATTGTACCTGACCTCACCTGTAGTAATCATGGGAGTATTGTACCTGACCTCACCTGTAGTAATCACGGAGTATTGTAATGACCTCACCTGTAGTAGTCACGGGAGCATTGTACCCGGACTCACCTGTAGTAATCACGGGAGTATTGTACCTGTCTCACCTGTAGTAATCACGGGAATATTGTACCTGACCTCACCAGAATGGAGTATTGTACCTGACTACCTGTAGTAAAGTCACGGGAGTACTGTACCTGACTCACCTGTAGTAATCACGGAATATTGTACCTGACTCACCTGTAGTAATCACGTATATTGTACCTGACCTCACCTGTAGTAATCACGGGAATATGTTGTACCTGACTCACCTGTAGTAATCACGGGAGTATTGTACCTGACTCACCTGTAGTAGTCACGGGAGTATTGTACCTGACTCACCTGTAGTAATCATGGGAGTATTGTACCTGTCTCACCTGTAGTAGTCACGGGAGTATTGTACCTGACTCACCTGTAGTAATCACGGGAGTATTGTACCTGACTCACCTGTAGTAGTCACGGGAGTATTGTACCTGACTCACCTGTAGTAATCACGGGAGTATTGTACCTGTCTCACCTGTAGTAATCACGGGAGTATTGTACCTGACTCACCTGTAGTGGTAACGGGAGTATTGTACCTGACTCATCTGTAGTAGTCACGGGAGTATTGTACCTGACTCACCTGTAGTAGTCACGGGAGTATTGTACCTGTCTCACCTGTAGTACCCGGTATTGTACTGACTCTACCTAGTAGCTGTCATGGGAGCATTGTACCCGACTCACCCAGTAATCACGGGAGTATTGTACCTGTCTCACCTGTAGTAATCACGGGAATATTGTACCTGACTCACCTGTAGTGGTAACGGGAGTATTGTACCCGGACCTGTAGTAGTCACGGGGAGTACTGTACCTGACCTCACCTGTAGCAATCACGGGAATATTGTACCTGACTCCTCACCTGTAGTAGTCACGGGAGTATTGTACCTGACTCACCTGTAGTAATCACGGGAGCATTGCACTGATCACCTGTGGTAATCACGGGAATATACCTGACTCACCTGTAGTGGTAATCGGAGTATTGTACCTGACTCACCTGTAGTGGTAACGGGAGTATTGTACCTGACTCACCTGTAGTAGTCACGGGAGTACTGTACCTGACTCACCTGTAGTAATCACGGGAGTATTGTACCTGACTCACCTGTAGTAATCACGGGAGTATAGTACCTGACTCACCTGTAGTAATCATGGGAGTATTGTACCTGTCTCACCTGTAGTAATCACGGGAGTATAGTACCTGACTCACCTGTAGTAATCACGGGAGTATTGTACCTGTCTCAATGTTCCGTCTACTAGTCTTTAACGTGTACCTAAAATTCCTCGTAAATTATAGTAAAAATTATTATCTCCCCAACGAGGTTAACTTCCTCTAAATCAGTCAAATAAGTTATGGTTCAATAATGGCGGAGGTATTGATCTGTGACTCGACCTTAATCACATGCCTTCACTTAATGTTCACATGATTAATGTTTCTCGTAACTAAGTGAAAAAATGTATCTTAGATTTTTTTGAGTTGCTGTAAAAAAAAAAACATAAATAATGAATCTAATATGGCGTCCGTATTAACCCGTGACTCTACCTTAACTAGAGACGTTCATTTAACACCTGAGTTAGGAGACAAAATGATCGATGCTAGTTATGTCTGGTGTTAAGTGAAGGATTCTATAGTTAAGGTCCTCACAGGTTTATATCGGAATATTAAACAAACCTAACACAAACTTAACCTAAACCTAACACAAACCTAACCTAACCTGTCCTACCTAACCTAACGCTCACCTACGCTAAACCTACCCTACCTAACCTAACGCTCACCTACGCTAAACCTACCACCCAACACAACACAAACCTAACCTACCCACCAACACAACACAACCCATAACCCCACCCACAACCCTAACCACCCTAACCTACCCTACCTAACACAGCCTAACCAAACCTAACTAACCTAACCTAACACTGCCCTAACCTAACAACTCACCTACCTAAACCTGCCCCACCTAACCTAACACAAACACCTACACCTACCCTAACCTAACTAACCTACCCAACCCTCAACACAGCCCCAACACCACCTACCTAACCTGACCTAACCTGCCTAACCTAACCTAACCTGCCCTACCTAACCTAACGCTCACTACCTAAACACCACACCTAACCTAACACAAACCTAACCTACCTACCTAACCTAACCTACCTACCACTAACCTACCCTACCTAACCTACCCTACTAACCTAACTACCTACCCTACCCTAACCTACCCTAACCTACCTACTAACCTAACCTACCTACCTAACCTAACCTAACCAACCCTACCCTACCCTACCTAACCTAACTAACCCCTAACCTACCCCTACCTAACTGCCTAACCTAACACACCACCTAACCTACCTAACCCTACCTAACCTACCTACCCCTAAGCCCCAGCAACCTAACATTTAAATGGTTTTGTGATGGTGAAACCATATTTTGTTTGGTCCCTCAATATGTGATAAATAATTCAGAAGTCAATTAGCACTCGTTGTAGTAAAGCAAGGAACAATTTGCTGTTATTTGGGGAAGAAGAACATGGGTTGTTTATATTGCCCAGGTGAATGTGTGTGTTTTATATTGTTGTTGTTGTTGCCCAGGTGGTGTGTGTGTTTACCTGTTGTTGTTGTTGTCCGTTGGTGTGTGTGTTTGTTTACCTGTTGTTGTTGTTGTTTGCTTGGGTGGTGTGTGTGTTTACCTGTTGTTGTTGTTGTTGTTGTCCAGGTGGTGTGTGTTTACCTGTTGTTGTTGTTGTTGTCCAGGGGTGAGTGTGTGTTTACCTGTTGTTGTTGTTGTTGTTGTTGTCCAGGTGAGTGTGTGTTTACCTGTTGTTGTTGTTGTTGTTGTCAGGTGAGTGTGTGTGTTTACCTGTTGTTGTTGTTGTTGCTTGGTGGTGTGTGTGTGTTTACCTGTTGTTGTTGTTGTTGTCCAGGTGAGTGTGTGTGTTTACCTGTTGTTGTTGTTGTTTGTTGTCAGGTAAGGTGTGTGTGTTTACCTGTTGTTGTTGTTGTTGTGGGTAGTGTATTGTGTTTACCTGTTGTTGTTTGTTTGTTGTTGTCCAGGTAGTGTGTGTGTTTACCTGTTGTTGTTGTTATTTGTTGCTTGGTGAGTGTGTGTGTTTACCTGTTGTTGTTGTTGTTGTTGTCCAGGTGAGTGTGTGTGTTTACCTGTTGTTGTTGTTGTTGTCAGGTGAGTGTGTGTGTTTACCTGTTGTTGTTGTTGTTGTTGTTGTTGTTATATATTGCCCAGGTGGAGTGTGTGTGTGTGTGTGTTTCGCTGTTGTTGTTGTCAGGTGAGTGTGTGTGTTTTACCTGTTGTTGTTGTTGTTAATGTGTTGTCATGTAGGTGTTGGCATGTTGATAAGATGTTTATATTTGTGCCAGGATGTTGTTATAATAATAATAATAATAATAACAATAATAATAATAATAATAATAATAATAATAATAATTAACGGTTTATTAGAAGAGCTTGTGACAGAGGCTGAAAATATACAGTTACATATTTGGGGAATGGGTTACGAATTACAAATAATATACAAGTAACATAAGTGACACAAATAAGATATATAATAACTAGATGGGGAAAAAAGCTCAAACTACAGTTCATTTCAACATAGTGACAGTGTAAGGAGTAGTGTTTACTGGGAGTGAATACTGGTTTATTACAAGATTATTGATAATTTTTGCATGGGAGGAATACACTGGTTTATTACAAGTTATTGATAATTTTTACAATGGTTGGGACTGGGCTGTTCTTATAGCGATCAGTTCGTGCACGTATGGGCTGGATGCGGTTGTGGTGTCAGGATGTTTTCAGGTTATTGATGTGATGTTGGCAGGCTATTGATGTGATGTTGGCAAGCTATTGATGTGATGTTGTCAGGCTATTGATGTGATGTTGGCAAGCTATTGATGTGATGTTGGCAAGCTATTGATGTGATGTTGTCAGGCTATTGATGTGATGTTGGCAAGCTATTGATGTGATGTTGTCAGGCTATTGATGTGATGTTGTCAGGCTATTGATTGATGTTGTCAGGCTATTGATGATGTTGTCAGGCTATTGATGTGATGTTGGCAAGCTATTGATGTGATGTTGTCAGGCTATTGATGTGATGTTGGCAAGCTATTGATGTGATGTTGGCAAGCTGTTGATGTGATGTTGTCAGGTTATTGATGTGATGTTGTCAGGCTATTGATGTGATGTTGTCAGGCTATTGATGTGATGTTGTCAGGCTATTGATGTGATGTTGGCAAGCTGTTGATGTGATGTTGTCAGGTTATTGATGTGATGTTGTCAGGCTATTGATGTGATGTTGTCAGGCTATTGATGTGATGTTGTCAGGCTATTGATGTGATGTTGGCAAGCTATTGATGTGATGTTGTCAGGCTATTGATGTGATGTTGGCAAGCTGTTGATGTGGATGTTGTCAGGTTATTGATGTGATGTTGTCAGGCTATTGATGTGATGTTGTCAGGCTATTGATGTGATGTTGTCAGGCTATTGATGTGATGTTGGCAAGCTATTGATGTGATGTTGTCAGGCTATTGATGTGATGTTGTCAGGCTATTGATGTGATGTTGTCAGGCTATTGATGTGATGTTGGCAAGCTATTGATGTGATGTTGTCAGGCTATTGATGTGATGTTGGCAAGCTGTTGATGTGATGTTGTCAGGTTATTGATGATGTTGTCAGGCTATTGATGATGTTGTCAGGCTATTGATGTGATGTTGTCAGGCTATTGATGATGTTGGCAAGCTATTGATGTCCAATAATATTTGAGAAGTCACATTAAACCCCTCACCCCTATATAGGTACAGACAGACAGACAGGCGGACAGACAGGCGGACAGACACACAGACAGACAGACAGGCGGACAGACACACAGACAGACAGACAGGCGGACAGACACACAGACAGAGACAGACAGGCGACAGACACACAGACAGAGACAGACAGACAAGGACAGACAGGCGACAGCAGACAGACACACAGACAGACAGACAGGCGGACAGACACACAGACAGCAACACACAGACAGCAGACAGCACAGACAGGAGCAGACACACAGACAGACAGACAGAAAGGGACAGACACACAGACAGAGACAGACAGGCGGACAGACACACAGACAAGAGACAGACAGGCGGACAGACACACAGACAGAGACAGACAGGCGGACAGACACACAGACAGAGACAGACAGGCGGACAGACAACACAGACAGAGACAGACAGGCGGACAGACACACAGACAGAGACAGACAGGCGGACAGACAAGACAGAGACAGACAGGCGGACAGACACACAGACACAGAGACAGACACACGCGAGCAGAGACAGACAGACACACAGACAGAGCACAGACAGACACACAGACAGAGACAGACAGGCGGACAGACACAGTGATACCAGCAATGCATGTCTTAGGAGGCTGTGACAACAATGGTGTCACATGACGCAACAAGTGGTGATGACAACAGTGGTGATGACAACAGTGGTGGTGACAACAGTGGTGATGACAACAGTGGTGATGACAAACAGTGGTGGTGACGACAGTAGTGATGACAACAGTGGTGGTGACAACAGTGGTGGTAGTGGTGGTGACAAATAGTGAGGTAGTAGTGGTGACAACAGGTGGTGACAGTGGTGGTAGTGGTGGTGACAACAGTGGTGGTGGTGGTGACACAGTGGTGGTCCCCACACAGTAGAGTTAGGGGACAATCCCTGATGTAAGAGGACCCTCCAACAGGCGTCGTGGAGGGAGGGGAGGGGTAAGGGGAGGAGACTCACCCTATTGTTATGGGCAAATAAGGGTGATTTTGGCGAACCAGAAGGGAAGAGGAGGGGAGGGTGGGAGGATGGACTACTTTTGACAGATTTGACCCCCTCCCCCTCCCGATAATCCCGACCTACTGATCATCCGAAAATAATAAGAAATAATGTAATAATAACAATGATAATAATAATAATAATGATAAAAAATAATAATAATAATAATAATAATAATAATAATAATGATAATACACACACACACACACACACAATAAAATAATAATGATAAGAAATATCTCGGGGCCAGAAGTGTGTGTGTGTGTGTGTGTGTGTGATTGAGGTGACAAGTCAAACGTACATATAGACATACATACACACAGACAGACGTAACAAGAGTAAAAGCTATATATGACACTAGGGAGAGAGGAGGAGGAGGAGGAAGAGAGGAAAAAGACAATAATGATGAAGAGGAGGAAGAAATGAGGGAGAAGAAGAAGAAGAGGAAGAAGATCAAGGAGCAAGAGGCAGAACAAAAGGAGGAGGCGGAGGAGGAAGAGGACTAAGGACGAGGATTAAGAAGAGAGGAAGAGGAAGAATTAAGAAGACAAAAAAAAAAAAAAAAAAAAGAGAGAGAGAGAGAGAGAGAGAGAGAGAGAGAGAAAAAAAAAAAAGAGAGAGAGAGAGAGAAGAGAGACAGACACAACACACTAAGAACTGTCAATCATGGCATCACACAGTGCCATGTGTGTGTGGGGGGTGCAGGGGGGGGAGGAGGGGTGCAGGTGGGGGAGGAGGTGCTGGTAGGGGAAGGGGTGCAGGTGGGGGAGGGGGCAGGTGGGGGGAGGGGGTGCAGGTGGGGGGGGAGGGGGTGCAGGTGGGGAGGGACAGAGCTTTCCCTTCACCCCTCACTCTCTACATCTGGCTTGCACGAATAGAGAGAGAGAGAGAGAGAGAGAGAGAGAGAGAGAGAGAGAGTAAAAAAATAAAGACAGAAATTGAAGGAAAAAGGAAAGATGGAGAGGATTAAATAGACAGAGACAGAGAGACAGAGAGACAGAGAGACAGAGAGACAGATATAAACCAAACAAAAACCACGACACAAACCTGCCTGACAAAACCCCACTGACACAAACCCGTACTCGACAAAAACCATACCCTATAATCCGTGACAAACAAATCCAATTATATACACTTCGTCCCAAGCCCTAAGGGGGGATTAAAACCCACATGGGTATAATCGGTCGAATTATACCAACCCACATGGGTATAATCGGTCGAATTATACCAACCCACATGGGTATAATCGGTCGATTATACCAACCCACATGGGTATAATCGGTCGAATTATACCAACCCACATGGGTATAAATCGGTCGAATTATTATACCAACCCACATGGTATAATCGGTCGAATTATACCAACCCACACGGCCATAATCGGTCGAATTATAACAGGTTATTACAGGCACTTTACCTTAACAGGATCACACTGTGATTCTCGCTCTGGAAGAGTTGAAGGGTTGTTAATAAAAGAGAGAGAGAGAGAGAGAGAGAGAGAGAGAGAGAGAGAGAGAGAGATTAATTGTTCTGATTATTTTATTTGTATATATGAGGGAGTGTGAGTGAGTGCGTGTGTGTGTGTGGTGTGTGTGTGTGTGTGTGTGTGTGTGTGTGTGTGTGTGTGTGTGTGTGTGTGTGTGTGTGTGTGTGTGTGTGTGTTCTACAAAATAACAAGGTAAACAGAGGCTATACTGCCCAGGTAGGTCACCCAGTAACAGAGGCTCACAGGGTCATATGAAGTAATGTATTAAATATTTAGTGCTATTAATATTATCAGTTTATTATTATTATTTTTTATAGGACGAGGATAATAACAAAAATAATACTCGTACAATAATAATAATAATAATAATAAAAATATAAATAATAATAAAAATATTAATAATAATAATAATAAAAAATAATAATAATAATAATAATAATAATAATAATAATAATAATAATAATAATAATAATAATAATAATAATACAACAACAATAACAACAACAACAACAACAAAGATCCTCCTCCTCCTCTTCTGTCAAAACATATAAAATAGTTTCCCCCGAGAGAGGAAGATTGTGAAGAAATCGAGGCACAAGGCGGGAAGGGAGACCACGGCAGTTCCTTTATAAAGTTTACCATCGGTCCAAAAACGATGACTGATTTCTTTCTGAATATCTCAATAGTGAAGGGCACAGTGTATAGCATCTTGGAGGAGGGAGGGGGGATGGGGAGGGAGGGGTGGGTGAGGGAGGGGATGGGTGGGTAAGGAGGGGGAGGGGCGATAACCTACACACCTGTACCTAACCCCCACCAACAATACTGCCTTCTCATATTAAAACCTTATTCTTATTATAACATATAGGCCGGTCTGTTCGGCCAGGAGAATAACTTGTGTCTTTCTGTCTTGTACATTTTTAAGACGCTCGTATGTCAGGTGGTCCAGTTAGAGGCTCTACCAAACACGAATAGGTTATTGATCTGAGGTGGTGGTTGTGATTGCAAACTTACGATCACTTGAGTAGGTTATTGATCCAAGGTGGTACATGATCATTTCAGTGTTGGTTGTTGTTGATCTGAGGTGGTGGTTGTGATTGCAAACTTACGATCATTTCAGTAGGTTATTGTTGTTGATCTAAGGTAGTGGTTGTGATTGCAAACTTACGCATCATTTCAGTAGGTTATTGCTGTTGACCAAGGTAGTGGTTGTGATTGCAAACCACGATCATTTCAGTAGGTTATTGTTGTTAATCTAAGGTAGTGGTTGTGATTGCAAACTCACGATCCATGCTATAGGTTATTGTTGTTAATCTAAGGTAGTGGTTGTGATTGCAAACTTACGACCATTTCAGTAGGTTATTGTTGTTGATCTAAGGTAGTGATTGTGATTGCAAACTTACGATCATTTCAGTAGGTTATTGTTAATCTAAGGTAGTGGTTGTGATTGCAAACTTACGATCATTTCAGTAGGTTATTGTTGTTGATCTAAGGTAGTGGTTGTGATTGCAAACTTACGATCACTGCCCTTCAATAACTAAGTCTTAAGCAGTAACAGGTGTTAGTTAGAAGAAGTTGAGAGAGATATTAATGAAGGATCTCTGACACGAGACAGTACAGACAGATAGACAGATAAACAGAGGACAGATGCACAGATAGACAGACAGATAGACAGACAGATAGACAGATAAACAGACAGACAGACAGATCAGATAGATAGACAGGACACAGAAGACAGACAGACAGACAGATAGAAAGAGGACAAACAAGACAGACAGATAGGAACAGATAGATAGACAGACAGAAAGATAAACAGATACACAGACAGACAGACAGAAAATAAACAGATACACAGACAGACAGACAGACAGATAGATAGACAGATACACACACAGATAAGTCAGTCAGATAGACAGAAAGGTAAACAGATACACAGACAGACAGACAGACAGACAGACAGACAGACACTACCCAACTTTTTAATTTAAATAATAAACAGCATTTTTATGAGGAAGAGAAACGACCTCCACCTTTTCACTTACACTTCAGACGACTCCACTTTGCCAATTTCCGAGGACGACCCACTTCGCCACACCCTTGAGACGACTTCCACCTCTACACTGAGGACGACTTCCACTTCTACACTCGAGGACGACTCCACTTCTACACTGAGGACGACCCACTTCACTCGAGGACGACTTCCACCTCTACACTGAGGACGACTTCACTTCTACACTCGAGGACGATTTTCACTTCTGTTGACTCGAGGACGACTTCCACTTCTACAATTTAGACGATTCTCCTTGCCTCGCCGTACTCGAGACAACCAATTTAAATGTGTTTTTTTTCTTAACGACTGCTTGACCTCAAGCAGTCTGGAGGCTAGAGAGAGAGAGAGAGAGAGAGAGAGAGAGAGAGAGAGAGAGAGAGATGGGGGTGGGGGTAAGAATGGAGAAAGACAAACAGTAAAAGGAGTGAAAGAGAAAGAGGAGTGAAAGAGAGAGTGAGTGAGTGAGAGCAAAGAGAAAGAAAAGAGAGAGAGATTGGGGGAACAGATTCAATTTTTCAACTCCCAACTTAGCGAGTAGCCTCTCTCCCTCCCCTTAAAAAATGGAAAGGAAATTTCAGGCAGAGGAGGTTGGGGGGGAGGGGGAGGGGGGAGGGGAGGGGAGGAGGAGGAGCGGGGGGTCCACCTCTTCACCAGATAAAACAAAATATATAAAAAATACTGTTCCCAAACGTCAACAGAGGCAAGAGTCTTCCATCTGAAACACGAGGAAATAAATAATAAACCTGACTTGTACACGAGGAAAAAGATTTTTAAATTTTAAAAAAATGAAAACAAAATATAAAAGTAAAAAAATAAAATATAAAAGTAAAAACAAATAAAAAAATATAAAAGTAAAAAATAAAAATATAAAAAAGTATAAAATAAAAAATATAAAGTAAAAAAATAAAAAAAAAAAATGAAAAAAAAAATTATAAGTATAAAAAATAAAAAAATATAAAAAAGTATAAAAATAAGAGTTTAGGAAAGAACGAGAGACAAGCAACATCCTTCCTCTACAGTATAAAAGGAATAATTAATAAAATAAAAAAGTCATAACTTCTTTTCTAAACGTCAGCACATCTATTCTTTCACACGAGAGAAAAATAAAAACTTTCTTTAACAGGCATCATGGTGGTATGGCTCCACTTTTACAACAAGAAAAATTAAAGGCGAAGAAGAAAAAAACGAAATTTCAGGGAGGCGGGCGACTAGCATCACCACCACCACCACTCACTACCACTACCACGACCACCAGATTACCACCTTAATACCAACACGACCACCACTACCACCACCACCACCACCACCACCACTACCACCACCAGCACCACACCACCACCACCATCACCACCACCACCACTACCACCACCACCACCACTACCACCACTAACACTACTACCACACCACTACCACTACCACTACCACCTTTTCCACTGACAAAACAAAAACACAAACTAAAAAATTTTTCCTAAAACGTCAGCGATCCTTTTCGCTTTAGAGAGGAAGCAGCTAGGGCCAAGAAAGATTAAAAAGTCTTCCTTCGCCTTTTCGTATACACGGGAGCCTCTACCTTTTCAACGCTAGGAAAATTAGGAGGCGAAGGGAAGAAAAACGAAATTTCAGGGAGGCGGGGAGGCGGGCTCGCCACCGTGATGGTGGAGGGGTTAGCTGGCGCCGCTCCCCATGAATATTAACGGCGTCATTTGTTGTCTTCTGGCGGCGCTGCTGCTGGTGAGGCACCCGGGAAATTCTCGCCATATTGTTGTTGCTCAATTTGTTTTTGCGCCCTGCTGGTGCACGATTCTTGCTTTTATTCTGATTTATTAACTGTACTTATTGGGGGAGCTGCTAAAAGAACGTCACACTACACCAGGCGGACAAAATACTACTGACAAAAATAAACTCCCACTCGGACAAAATAATAACAAATAACTCACTGGACAAAATACCAACAAAATAACTCCTCACTGGACAAAATACTGAACAAAATAACTCCCCACTGGACAAAATACCAAACAAAGCCAATTCCTGCACTGGACAAAATACCAACAAAATAATTCCCCACTGGACAAAATACCAACAAAATAACTCCCCACTGGACAAAATACCAACAAAATAACTCCGCACTGGACAGTACTAACAAATACCTCACTGGACAAAATACTAACAAAATAAATTGCACTGACAAAATACTAACAAAATATCTCCCCACTGGACAAAAATACTCAACAAAATAACTCCCCCACTGACAAAAATATCAACAAAAATAACTCCGCACTGACAAAATACCAACAAATAACTCTCACTGGACAAAATACCAACAAATAACTTCCTACTGGACAAAATATCAACAAAATAACTCCCCACTGACAAAAATACCAACAAAATAGCTCTCACTGACAATATCCCACTGATTCAAAAAATTGTTTTTAATGTTAATATAGTCGGTCAGTTTAGATAAGGTCAATGTATGTTAAGTTAAATAGAGGAAAGTTAAATTGAGTAGGGTTAGGTTAGGGCTTAGGGTTAGGTTAGGTTTAGGTTAGGTTTAGGTTAGGGTTAGGTTTGTGTTTTAGGTTGTGTTAGGTTAGGTTAGGTTTAGGTTAGGTTTAGCAGGGGTTAGGTTAGGTTAGGTTAGGTTAGGTTAGGTTAGATAGGGCCTGTAGGATCTGGGGTCTATGTGGCCAGTCATCCATAAACACAGACCCCAAGTGTGCTAAAGGCTGAACAACTACACAGGTAAGGGTCTAATGAGGACCATGGAGGAGAGAGAGAGAGAGAGAGAGAGTGAGAGAGAGAGAGAGAGAGAGAGAGAGAGAGAGAGAGAGTGAGAGAGAGAGAGAGAGAGAGAGAGAGAGAGAGAGAGAGAGAGAGGATGAGAGAGAGAGAGAAAAAGAGAGAGAGAGAGGAAAGAGAGAGAAAGAGAGAGAGAAATAATAGATGATAGAAAGGTTTTACAGGGACGGAGAGAGAGATACAGCACAGAGGAAGGGAAGAGAAGAAAGGGGTGAAGGGAGAGAGAGAAGGGGGAGGGGAGGGGGGAGGGGGGAAGGGAGGAGGGGAGGGGAGGGGAGGGGAGGGGCCAAAAAAACAGGGGAGAAGAGAATTAATGAGTGCAAGAGGGGAGGCGGGAGAGGGGAGAGATGAAAGAGGAGACAAGAGGAGAGGAGAGAGAGAGAGAGGGAGAAGAGGAAGGTGGAGGAAG